>NC_087220.1:57052949-57160449 GCF_015104395.2 Macrobrachium nipponense
ATTTATCAGAGTTAAATACCATCCTATTTTCCTCTGCCCAATCATATACTTTGTTAAGGTCTCTTTGTAGAGCGTTCCTATCTTCATCACAAGTAATTTCTCTACTTATTCTTGTGTCATCGGCGAAACTACTCACTACCGAGTCCTTAACATTATGTCTATGTCTGCAATCATAATAACAAACATTAATGCAGCTAACACCGTACCTTGTGGTACACTGGCAATAGCTATCTGTTTTCTGTTGTGTAGTAAAAATTCTTTTAACCAATCTTTCCTACTTTATCCACTATATTATGTTTTCTAATTTTCTTCGCTAATATATTAAGGTCTACCTTGTCAAAAGCTTTTGCAAAGTCTAGATAAACCACATCCGTTTCATTTCCGCTTTTCCTATTTTTGTATATGTTTCACAGTGGACTAACAGTTGGGTTTGTGTACTTTTTCGGGTACGAAACCATGTTGTCTATATTAAACAAATTATTTTTTATTAAATAAAGTTTCATAATATTTTTTCTTCATTACCCTTTCATACACTTTCATAATATGTGATGCTAAACTCACAGGCCTATAATTACTTGCCTCTAGTCTTGATCCACTTTTGAATGTAAGGGTAATATATGCTAATTTGTGCTCATCATAAATCGTTCCTGTATCTACACTTTGTCTTAATAATATTGCAAGTGGCTTTGCGATAGAATGAACTACTTTCTTTAATAAAATAGCAGGAACTCCATCAGGCCCAGCTGCAGCTCCATTTTTAATTTCATTAATAGCCTGCACAATATCAGCTTCATTAATATCTATGTCAGCTAAATATTCACTATTTTCGTCCCTTACTTCTATCATTATCTTCATTATCTATTCCAGGGTGAATTCTCTCTTATATCGTTCTGCCAATATGTTGCAAATTTCCTTTTTTTCATTCGTTAATCTCCCATTCAATTCTGGAGGGCCTATTTCTATTCTTTTTTTATTCATCTTTTTCGCAATATGAGCATAATAGTTTGGGGTTTTTGTTTTGCTTGATATTTATTAGGGTTTTTCTTCCAAGTCCGTTTTTCATTTTCTTTTGATTGTATAATCTTTGTTCTGCATTTTCTATCTTACTTTTAGTTCTATAGCTTTCCATGCATTTTTTTTCTTTTGCAAGACCTTTTTTCCACTTTCTGATTTTCTGGAACAAGATCCCTCTGTCTCTTGGTATGCATGACTGATGTTTACTTTTCTTCTTCGGTATACATTTATCCACTATTTTCTCTAACATTTTATATAATATCTCCGTATTTACCCTTATGTCATCACTTACGAAATGTTATCCCAATCTTTGCTTAATTCTTCATTTATTTCTGACCATTTTGTATTTTTACTGTAGAAGTTGTATTTTCCATATCCTTCCCACTTTTTCATTTCTTGCTTATCTCTGTATAAGTACAACCACAATCTCCTATTCGTTCTTTCCAGTCTACGAAAGGAAAGTTGAGTCTCCAAGATAGGAGAAAATAGTCCAGTCCTTGTGATTTCTACATATATCATCCAATTTTTCTATTATTAAGTCAAACTCTTTAGTATTAGGAGGTCTTATATATTACTATGTTCATTAATTTTTCAGATTCAAATTTCTACCGCTATTAGTTCACATTCTGAGTTACTATATTTCTCATATATTTTTCCTTGTTTTTGTCTTTCCCATATATTGCGGTTCCCCTTGATTCCTATTTTTTCTTTCATCTAATCTATAAGTTTGGAACCCTTTTATTTGATCATCATTCCCAGTCTCTTGGAATACCATGTTTCACTTATATTCATTATATCTATTTTCTTCTCAATTGGGTTAGTTTTCTTCTAAATACTCTATTTTTCTTTTTGAGTTACTCGTAACTAAAACCCTCGCGCATTCATCACTATGATGGTTTGCGTGTTTTCTCCTTCATTTAATATGGTAATAATAAGGATTTTCCCATGTCTCTTTCCTGTTCTGGTATGTTGTTCTTTTTTTTCATTTCCAGAAATTCTGACATTAAAAAATCAACTTTCCATAATATTTGATCTCCTTCATCATAATGTTCATTGTGTCTGAATCTGCAATTTTCTCCTCCGTATCTGCAATATCCTCTTGCATAATAAATCAGTTATTATCTCTTGAGTAGTATCTTGGAGCTGAGGCTTTGAAATTTTTTGCTGACATCTCTGCATATCTCGTTGATGGCTTGCTTTTTTCTTTTACCTGATATTCTTTATTCCTCTCTTTATTTGTTTTCTTTCTTATTTGGATTTTATTACTGATTAATTATTTATTTGATTATGATTCATGGCTACAGGGTGCATATATTTACATTTTTGTCGAACTTACATCCTTTTCCTTCTTTTAGGTTTTTGCATATTTTTGGATGCAGATCTCTGCAATCATCCTCATAGCCATCTAGGTATGCACATTTACCATATATTTCATAGTTGTGACATACCTTAGGATGTTTGTAGTAACATCTTTCTCCAAATCTGCAATTCCCTCCTTTCAAAAGGTTGCAGACTTTGTCTTTTTTGTCTATTTTTTCCTCTTTCCCGTCATTGTGTAGATCTGGGTAGAGCCTCTTCGGATATTCTTTGTGTTGTCATATCGTATTTATTTCTTCGTAAGTATGCTGCTTTATTGCCTCATATGTAGTATCGATGATATCTCTGCATCCATACTTTTATCTTGTTCTTTGTTTTCCTTATTTTTTTCTGTCATTTCAGTTGTTTACTTCTCTTCCGTTTTTCCTCTTCTTCTTCTTCCTCTTCCTCTTCTTCTTCATCCTCAACTATTTGTACATTCAATCTTGATTTAATAACATTGTCTACCATGATAGACATGTTGAGCAAAATATTATGGTATCTTTTCTCATATCTTGCATTACCTCAGCACATTGTGGATGGGTCGGAATGTTGCATGCAGCACATTTTCTGATTAGGTTTTGTGGATTAACAATGCTATACCACACCTTACACAGTTTGCATGCTTTTGGCATTCTTTTTCCTAATGCATCAATTAGGATATTCACAATGTTCACCTTATTCATTTTCTTTGTCGGAATATGTTGGTTTATTTACATTTTCTTTATGAGTCTCTTGACCACTTGGATTTTATTTGGAACTTCTTCAATTATTTTCAAGATGTTTTCTGTTGATTTGTTCTAGTTTGAAGGATTATATCCTTCAAATATATCTATGAATGCTTTTGTATCTTTTTGGTTAGGACTGTTGCTGATCTCATAGATGAGAAATGCCAGTATCCGTATTGCGAATCTGCCAAACAAGAGAGAGAGAGAGAGAGAGAGAGAGAGAGATCGAGAGAGAGAGGAGAGAGAGAGAGAGAGATACTATAAGCTATCCAAACATAAAAGGGCAGACAAACAGAGGACTGAACCAAACAGGATAGGAGCCAGTGAAAGGGTATGAAAAACTCCCACAAGAGATAAACAAGTTAAAAAAATCATCTCAGGCGACCTTGGTCCGGATGCTGGTCTCGGTGTTGACCTCAGGAAGGGCGCGACGCCGTTTGGTGGCTATATATACAGTGGTCAGGATGCCCATAGACACAAACACAATCCGAACACACATCTCGAACAGTCTAGTCCTGCCCTGTCTCGACACAGCTCTCAAGATGAAGATGGTGAGTTGGTTTAGACCCTTTGGATGCTGTGGGTTAGATCTCTGGGATGTAAATTCCTCTCCTGTTTGAAGAATTAAGGGGAATCTTTGTCCAGGAATTTTGGTTTCTTTCGATGTTATGTTGGGGATCTCGAGTGGTTCCATTGACCTACTGTGTTTTTGTCTCACTTGTATTCATTATATAGATTCATTGTACCTTTATTCTTCTGCTTCACTATTTGCATAAATACTGCAGCATCTTTTTCTTGTATTGTTGATGACGTGAACACCTGTGAGACATTTATCAAATCTCCTGTAGTTACGTATTATTAGAGGGGCCTTTTCTTAGTAATATTCATGCCCAAACAACTTGACTGACATTATTCTAATATCCTGTAACTGCATATAATTATAAAATGGTACCATGAACATCAACAGATCTGAATTCAAGTCAGTTTGACAGAATTCTTATCCAAAATATATGAAAACCTCCAACCAGGATTCATCTCTATCTCGTTCTCCCCTGTCGCAGATCATCGTCGCAATGTTGGTGGCCGTCGCCTTGGCCGACAAACCTCTGGAAGACGCCCCAGTGCCAGTGCCCGTGGCCATCCTGAGAAGTGCCCAGGTCAACCCCGACGAGAACGGCGCCCACAGCTCCGACTTCGAGTCCGAGAACGGCATTAAGTTCGAGTTCTCCGGATCTGAAGGCGCAGAAGGAGGTGCCAACATGATCGGCTCTTGGAGGTGAGGGGGGGAAGGGGCACTGGCACTGTGCCAAGGATAATATCTATTATTGTTGTTAATGTTATTATTTGGCATCATTTCGTTATTGTCTGGTTGATGTTAATTCTTTTTAAGTTTAATTAATCATTCATACGATTTAATTTTTAAATGAACAAAAGGCCATTTCTCTTTTGAAGCTTAAAAAACCTCTCCGTTTCCGTTTACTGTCGTATTTCTCTTTTCCCTCCCGTTTTCTTTACTGCAACCCTCTGACTTCACGTTTTCTTTTCCAGCTACCCCCTGGAAGACGGCTCCGTGGCTTCAGTCTCCTTCGTCGCCAACGAAAACGGATTCCAGCCCCAGTCCTCGTTGTTGCCAGTGGCTCCTGAATTCCCCCACCCCATCCCCCAGTTCGTCCTCGACCAGATCGAGTTCGCCAGACTCGAGGACGAGCGCAGGGCTCAAGAGGAGACCGCAGAGTGAAAGACTGAACTCGACCTGACTTTGATCTTATTCTTCTTCAAGTGCAAATTTATTTATTGAAACGATTTATATTTATTAGGAAATAAACGACCTATTGATGCGATGTCGTTGCTTCTTTGGTTTGTCCTGGTGGTTATGAGTCGGTTGGTTGATCTGATTCTGTGTGTTGGCGTCTCATAGAACGGTGGTCACTGACACAGAAAGCTAGACAAGGGAATTCTTCATAGAAGTAGTTTTTCTATTCATTTTAAATTTAACTTTCCTATTTTGAGAAGACATACGTACTATATCCGCATCGTTCCAAAGCTTCATTACTGACATATATCAGATGAACTCAGTTCAGTTGAACTTCTTAAAAATGCCTATTTATTGAACCATTATATAAACTAAAATCCATATTATTCATCATTCAAAGTATATTTGAAAGGCTTACGGGTAAACGAAAATTTAAATTCGAAGAATTGTTCAAGTGACATTATAAGAAGATTAATAATGACGTGGAAAGAGGAACTGAACTAAATATTATTATTATTATTTTTATTATTATTTAGAAAATGAACCCCATTCATATGGGAACAAGCCCATCACAGGAGCCACCGACTTGAAATTCCACCTTTCAAAGAATATCAATGGGTTTATTCGCAACAACGTAATGAGAAAAACAGAAAGAGGAAAAAAGTACAAATTTATGAATAGATAGAAATGTAAGTAAAACATACTATTATTCAATCTATATGAAGGACTGTTATTTCTGGCTTTCGTTTTACTTTGTTTTTCTGTTACCCAACAAATTCCTTGGAAAGATTTATTTCTGTCTTCTGGATTTCTTGCCTCATTGTTTTGAATGTTTGAAGGCTATTACTCCTTGGATAAATTTTAATCTTTCTGAAAGCCTTCTTTTCATCTTCTCCATGACGAAGAAGAAGAAGAAGAAGAAGAAGAAGAAGAAGAAGAAGAAGATCCAGCAGAGATCATATTGACAAACCTTTACAAATCTTTGTCGTCACGGTGACTGACTCTAACTCCAGTGTCCATCTTGTGCTCCTGGAGAGCAAAAGATATAGTAATCAGTGTGCCTCAGGAATCCTTCGTAGGATGCTGGCAGCGAAGATGATGAATTCCTTCGCGACGGCTCTCTCAGAGCCTGGTAGGATCATGGCTAGGACTCTGTTGTTGACTAAGGTAGGACTGGGTCTTTTTTTTTTTTTTTTTTTTTTTTTTTTTTTTTTTTGGTCGTGAGGTGACCATCATTTTTGGGACGCCAGAAGCGATTTTTTGGTTCTTCAGTTCTTGATTTTTTATGCTTTTTGTAAGGTTTGAATCTCTCTCTCTTTCTTACTCTCTGTCTCTGTCTCTCTCTCTTTTTCCGAGATTTGATAAATAACTAGTCCTGTCACCAACAACACAATTTGTTTGTGTCTCTGTCTCTCTCTCTATATATATGTATGTGTACGTACGTACGTGCGTAAAAAAGCATCCTAGACGAACAAGACTTACCTAGAGAATAATTCAAGAGGACGGGAAAATGTTGCTAAACTAACAAGATAGCCACTTTCAAGGTAAAGCTTTAAAAAGTTTTAATTGCTTTCTTGTTTCCATGGGTACTTTCATTGTACAACACGAAATTTAAACAGAATTTTCTTATCCTTTTTTATGTTGAATGATGTGTGTTGCTGATGATAACTAAGACTGTTATTAAAATATATATACAAACGTATACATACATACATACATACATACATACATACATACATACTTACATATATATATATGTATGTGTATGTATATCGTTTAATATATATATATATATATATATATATATATATATACACATACATATATATATATATATTATATATATATATATATATATATATATATATATATATATAATATATGTATAAATAAAGATAAATGCCCACGAAGGAAAAAAATAAACGACGGAGTCTGCAAGATCTTTCGACTTAAAAGTCCTTTACTGAAGCAGATACTGACAAAAATACGAGAAAAGACAATACAAGAAGGTTCGTATAACTGACAGATAGGGATTATAAAGGGATTAGTACCTAGAAACCGACACACCTGGAAGATAAGAAACCTTCCCAAACAAGCATAAATAAAGGGTGCAATTACGGGTTTAAGACAATCATCTCAAGATACAATCTCCAGACAATTAAAGGATTATAGTGACAGCTATTCGGAACTTGGTAAACAAAACCATATTCACAAAACATGACAGACATACATTACAATAAAATTTAATAACTCTAAGGCAACTGATTTTTATTTAAGTCAGTAATTATTTCTTTGAGGTCATTCTTAAACATGTTACAGATACAAGGGTCTAAATGAAAAAGGCCACGACTAACATTGAAATTACAATGAAAAGTAAGTTGTATTAAAGCAGATTCTAAAAGATTCGTGATAAGACATCTCTTGACCGTGCAATTACTGAACTATCAATCCAATCAATTCGGTGGTTGTTTTCACTTAAATGAATAAATAATGCATTATTTTTTGCCCAGTTTTTACAGAGTATTTATGCTGGCTTAGCCTTACTTCTAAGCCTTTGCTGGACTGTCCAAGATAGAATGAGGGACAATCCATACATGGAATTTTATATATTATGTTGTTGCTTTCTCTGGGGCCATCCATTTTTTATTAACATTCTTTTTAGTGTTATATAGGAAGAAACAAGGGTGACATTAAAAGCTTTTAACAATGGTTTTTAATGGTTTCAAATCCGTTAAAACAAGGCAAAACTGAGAATGTTCTTAGAATTTTCTTTCTGTGTGTTATTTTCAGTATAAAACTTTTTGTGGGCCTTATTATAACAAATGTCTAATATATGTGAAAGGATGGCATAAATCTTTCCCTATTTTTCTTATGTATTCAATTTCTTGATCCAAATATTGTGGACTGACAATTCGCAATGCTCGTAAAAACATAAAGGAGAAAATTGATATTTTTATATTAAGATGGTGGCCTGAGAAGAAATGAAACATAAGTTAGTTGTTAGTCGGTTTCCTATAAATACTGAATTTACATTGAAATGGGTTCTCTATGTATCAAAATAACGTCTAAGAAAGGGAGGCAATTGTCTTTTTCTAATTCTAGAGTAAAACTTAATCGATGGTACCTGGTTATTTAATTTAGAGAGTAAATCATTTACATCAATACCGACAGGAAGAACAGCTAAACAATCATCAACGTAACGATACCACTTTACAGTAATATGCATGATATTAGGTAAGTAGCATTTTCAAAGAATTCCATATCAGGTTTGAGAGCAATGGTGATAAAGGATTTCCCATTGCCATGCCAAAAATTTGTTGATAAAATTCACCATTGAATATAAACTTACAATCACAAATGCACAAACTCGTGAGTGAAATAATGTGACTTATAGGTAGAGGTAATTCATGCTGAGTTAGTCATTGCTAAGATATTCTAAAATAGAGTCTATAGGGACTTTAGTAAAAAGAGAACATACGTCAAAACTAACGAATCTATCAGTAGGGCAAAGAGCAATTTTGTATAATTTATCAACTAAATCTAGAGAATTATATATATGAGAATCGGAGATGGTTCCAAGTAACGGGGACAAGATCTTAATGATATATTTCGAGAGTTTATATGAAATTGAACCAACAGTACTGATAATAGGCCGCATAGGGTTATTTTCTTTGTGCGTTTTGACTAATCCATATAAGTAAGGTAGCGAAGGAGATTTGACTGACAATTTGCCTAGTAGTTCTGTTTTATCTTTAAGGATACTTTTCTCTATGCTATTGAAGTTTTTTATGACTTGATCAAGAGGATTTTTTGTGAGTTTTTTATAAGTCACATCATATCCATTAGGGCTTGCATACGGTGATAGTAGTTAGCTTTATCTAAAATTACTATACTATTTGACTTATCAGCTTTTGTGTGTGTGGATAGTATTGTCCTTTTTAAGATCGTCAAACTTTTCTTGTAGCGAGCAGGGAAGTTACTTTCATGCTTAACATTGGCAGCTCCGTAAACATACCTTTAATCATGTCGACATGATTTGAGGAAGATCACAAGATTTTTCAAATTTACTTGCGGGATGACCCAATCATTAAAGCAGAAGGTCTGCTTGTTGCAAAGAAAGATGAACCATATCCAAGCGCACTCACAACATTTTCACTTATTTGTTTACTAGATAAGTTAACAACACAATCTTGCATTCCCATACTGACCCTCCATATCTTTATTTTCTTGGTTTTCTTTTATGGGCACCTCCCAGTGACGTCACTGAGTGACGCGAGTTGAATATATCACATTATTCGTGAAGCTCTCCTTCATCCTTAAAGAGAGAGAGAGAGAGAGAGAGAGAGAGAGAGAGAGAGAGAGAGAGAGAGAGAGAGAGCTATGCCGGAACCGAGATGACTTGCACATCTGCTCTGGTTATGTTAAAGAGTCTTGAGAAGTTCTAGAAACTTTTTAAAAGTCGGAATATGTCATCGGATTGTTTTTGCAAGGGAAGAGAGCGCAAGGGGTAGGGAGGGGGGAGGCGGGATACGGACAGGTACGTTGTTTTATCACTTTCATCATTGCCACTGCTGCTGTTGAACCACAGTAGGAGAGAGAGAGAGAGAGAGAGAGAGAGAGGCCAGAAGCAGCATTTATGCACGTGGAGAGGAGACTCTTGGAACACAATTAATTAAGCCAATAATTCGGTATAACAGCTGTGTTGTTGCTCTATTGTTGCATACAGGCATAGAAAAGTCCCTTATCAGGGCAATCGAAGTGGCACTTGTTAAATTCTGTCGTGGGTATTAAATGTGGTCAGACCACACCCTGCGGCCCCAGGGCAATGCAAGTATTATTGTGCGTTCGTGGATGCGTACACACTCTCCCACCCACGGGTGGGATGGTGGATAAACCTGCCTATTGGGGATGTATCATATGAAAGAAATTAATCGCAATACTGGCTTATTCCACTTAAATGCGCTAGAAGTACAAAGCGAGAAACTCCTATCGCACATGCCCACCGTATGTCAACACAGTTGGTGTACCACACCATCAAACCAGTACCCCCGTACCCGAGGTTGGGCGGGTATCTGGGGAACAAGCCAGTGAGACACACAGAAACAGAGAGAGAGAGAGAGAGAGAGAAGAGAGAGAGAGCCCTCAGAACATAGTAATCACGTGGGCTTTGGGTCATGAATAGAAAAACTACTTCTATGAAGAATTCCCTTGTCTAGCTTTCTGTGTCAGTGACCACCGTTCTATGCGACGCCAACATACAGAATCAGATCAACCAACCGACTCATAACCACCAGGACAAAGCAAAGAAGCAACAACATCACATCAATAGGTCGTTTATTTCCTGATAAATATAAATCGTTTCAATAAATAAATTTGCACTTGAAGAAGAATAAGATCAAAGTCAGGTCGAGTTCAGTCTTTCACTCTTCGGTCTCCTCTTGAGCCCTGCGCTCGTCCTCGAGTCTGGCGAACTCGATCTGGTCGAGGACGAACTGGGGGATGGGGTGGGGGAATTCAGGAGCCACAGGCAACAACGAGGACTGGGGCTGGAATCCGTTTTCGTTGGCGACGAAGGAGACTGAAGCCACGGAGCCGTCTTCCAGGGGGTAGCTGGAAAAGAAAACGTGAATTCAGAGGGTTGCAGTAAAGAAAACGGGAAGGCAAAAAGTTATAATACAGAAAACGGGAACGGAAGGTTTTTTTTAGCTTCAACAAAGAAATGGTTTTTAGTTCATCTAAAATTTAATCCGTTTGAATGAATAAACTTAATAAGAATTAGCATCAACCATACAGTAACGAAATTATGCCAAATAATAACATTAACAATAATAAGAGATATTATCCTTGGCACAGTGCCAGTGCCCCTTCCCCCCCTCACCTCCAAGAGCCGATCATGTTGGCACCTCCTTCTGCGCCTTCAGATCCGGAAAACTCGAACTTGATGCCGTTCTCGGACTCGAAGTCGGAGCTGTGGGCGCCGTTCTCGTCGGGGTTAACCTGGGCACTTCTCAGGATGGCCACGGGCACTGGCACTGGGGCGTCTTCCAGAGGTTTGTCGGCCAAGGCGACGGCCACCAACATTGCGACGATGATCTGCGACAGGGGAGAACGAGATAGAGATGAATCCTGGTTGGAGGTTTTCATATATTTTGGATAAGAATTATGTCAAACTGACTTGAATTCAGATCTGTTGATGTTCATGGTACCATTTTATAATTATATGCAGTTACAGGATATTAAAATAATGTCAGTCAAGTAGGTTGGGCATGAATATTACTAAGAAAAGGTTCCTCTAATAATACGTAACTACAGGAGATTTGATAAATGTCTCACAGGTGTTCGTCATAAACAATACAAGAAAAAAATGCTGCAGTATTTATGCAAATAGTGAAGCAGAAGAATAAAGGTACAATGAATCTATAATGAATACAAGTAAGACAACTCTAAAAAAACACATCAGATCAATGGAACCACTCGAGATCCATCACATAGCATCGAAAGAAACCAAAACTCCTGGACAAAGATTTCCCTTCATTCTTCAAACAGGAGATGAATCTACATCCCAGAGATCTAACCCACAGCATCCAAAGGGTCTAAACCAACTCACCATCTTCATCTTGAGAGCTGTGTCGAGACAGGGCAGGACTAGACTGTTCGAGATGTGTTCGGACTGTTTTTGTGTCTATGGGCATCCTGACCACTGTATATATAGCCACCAAACGGCGTCGCGCCCTTCCTGAGGTCAACGTCAGTATACCAGCATCCTGTCTCAAGGTCGACTGCGATTAGTTGTTTTTTTTTTTTTTATTGTCTTTCAACCATCCCTGAAGATAAACAATCTCACGCTAGAAGCCTTTCACCGGCTCCTGTCCTCTCTCTCTCTCTCTCTCTCTCTCTCTCTCTCTCTCTCTCTCTCTCTCTCTCTCTCTCTCTGGAAAGACTCCTACTTCTTCTGCTGAGAACTTTCGTCATTCAACCCAATTCTCGGGGCACACCTTCCCTGGTCATTAGTCACCAACTCTCGGCTCCCAGTCCCTCGCACGCGCCATCTAGTCTAATTACATCCTTCCTAATGCCTCAATCTCTCAATGGGAGTCCTTTGACCACGCCTTATCTCCCATTAAAGCTGATTTCACTGCCGATTAGAAGCTCTTAAAACAGCAAACTTCAGCTCGAAGCTTTCGTGCGCTTCGGGAAATCACATGGAAGGTGTCTCGTTTGACGGCTGAATTACCAGGTCCTGGCTGCGTTTATATGGAGTTTAACGGTCGTTTGGAGGAGTTAACTGCTTTGTTTCATTGTGGCTCTGCTTATTTGTGACGGGGTTCAGACCCAGGGTGGCTCAGGGCAGTCAGGGGAGCCCCTGGAATTGTCAGGGGAAGGGTGGGATGGGGCTTTGAGCATCTAGTAGGGGCGTTTGGCACTTGGAATGACTGATAACTTTACAGTGAATAATGGACTTCATAACGCTTCGTTTCCTCTCTCTCTCTCTCTCTCTCTCTCTCTCTCTTCTCTCTCTCTCCTTTATCCAGCAAGCCTCCTCTCCCCAGAGTATAATAGCTTTTTGACTTATGCATTTGCATTCTACTCGTTTTCTTACTGAAAATATCCGGAAAGACCAAAAGAAAGAAAAATCTAAAAAAGAAGGAAGGCTCTATCTCACGCCTCGAGAAACCAACACGACAAATCGTCCAAAAAAGATTAAAAAAATATTCTAAAAATCTAGGATTTATCTCACGCCCCCAAAAACCAACACGACAAAACGCCCTAAAAAGATTTTTAAAATATTTGAAAATTAAGACTTAATTTCACGTCCCCAGACAAACACGACAAAAGGTCCTAAAAATACAAAAAAAAGGATTTTAAATCAAAGACTTTATCACAGATTCCTTGGAAAAAAATTAAAAGGCTTTATATCACGTCCCAAAAACCAACACAACAAAACGCCCCCTTAACAGAATGTAAACAAACGCCTCGAATTAGCGTCTCCAACACCCTTAGGAAAAGAACTAAAAACGCATCGTCAGCCAAACGGATCCAGTGAAGCAATAACAATAATAACAATAGCGTTCCTGATAGTGTCAGCTCGTTGTCAGCGCGTCAGCAAACGGACATATAAATGACTCTCCGAAGGTTAAATGTATAATGGCTGAGTTTTTTTTTTCTAACAGTGACAGCAGTTGAAAACGGTTTAGGGTTCAAAGGCTTGAAAGAATATTGGTCTAATTTTTTTTTTTTTTTTTTTTTTACTTTTTTGCGAGAGTTACAAACACGCAGTGGAGAAATTAAGTCCATTAGGTGGGGCTTCGCAGTCAGTTAGGAATGCTGATTACTTGGAAAGGAGGACGATGGATTGGAGTGTGCAAAACTCTCTCTCTCTCTCTCTCTCTCTCTCTCTCTCTCTCTCTCTCTCTCTCAAGATAGAGGTGGGAAGATAGTTCCCATCTTTATCTTGATCTTACTCTCTCTTTCTAGCATTCTTGTCACTTAACCTTATTTTGTCCAAGTGATCAAACCACAAGAAACACCACAAAAAAAAAAAAACGTTTTAACAGTTGCCTTGTTTTTATTTTTTTTATTTTTTTACTGTCATTCACATTCCGCATCTACACTTCAATCCATAAATGAGAAAATGGCTTAACTATCCGTTCAAATATATAATATATTCTACTTCTCTTTCAAATTCTTTTAAATATTTTTCACCAATCTTTGCAGCTTTTCCCTACTGATACCAACGTACACCAAGCTATGATTCCTTCAAATACCTACTACATCTTCTCCTCCAAGCCCTTTTAACTTTTTTTTTCAACCAGGCTTTGCAACTTTGCCCCACTATTACCAACAGACACTAATCTGCAAGCATCAATCACTCCCTGATCTCTTTCTAAAAAGGTTAAACAGCTATGAAATCATCATAGATGCTGGTTTTAGATCGGCTTTTGAAATGAGAGACTCCCTACTGTCTGCTGAAACTAATACATTTCAATCTCATCATAAAAACCCTAAATTTTCATAAATCTGATGCTTCAAGGGACTCCATAATGCATCTCCATCACGTTTATTAAGTGATTTTCTACGTTCATTCAGCGTTTTTCTTTTTAGTTTCAATTTTCTCACTTAAATGTTTCCTTTCATAAAGTCAAGGTCAGATATTATATCTCCAAGTACTTCCCCCTCACTATGACGTCCATAATTCTCATTCTGGTATCAACAAATACCACAAGAAACACCTTCCCTAACAATTTTTCTTTCCCTCAAGATGTATATTATTATTGTCTTTTCAATAGTTTATTTTCAAAAAATTAATCTCTTCAAGATTGTGGCATCAACAATCCCTACATCTTCACTCACTGTAAGTGTACCTAAAAATCTATGCGCTACATCACCTCTTGATCACCTACTCTTGCATTCAAATCACCCAGCACAACAGCAGCCTAGCAGGGCTTCGGACTCTTTCAGTAAATTTTAATCTAGTACTTACTCCCCGCACTCCTGGATCATATAACACAATCATGCATTTCCCCCTCCAGCACATTTGTACTCTCATACGTCCTTAGTTTAACAGACAACATTAGTATTTGCTTTATAGTTCTGATCACCTGGACGTTTTCCACTGGTCTTACTAAGCACTATAGAATAAAAAATTTATATATATATATATACATATATATATATATATATATATATATATATAAATATATATATATATATATATATTATATATATATATATATCAAGTATAAAAGGCCCATTAAAACACACTGGTTTAAAGCCATAAGGACTATGTTTCGGTGGACTAACCCTTGATAATGGTGGAAGTTATTCCACTAAATATAGTGTTATAATTGGCCTTTATACTTGAGACGTTACCTGTTTTAAGAAGAATTTACTTACATATATATAGATATATATATATATATATATATATATATATATATATATATATATATATATATGTGTGTGTGTGTGTGTGTACACATGTATGTATGTATGTATGCATATGTATATATATGTATATATAGTACATATATATTTATTACAGTATGCATATTGGGTATATCACAAGAGGAATTCAAAAGAAATGATAAATTTGGATGTAAGTAAAAACTCCTATAAGCTTAAATAATGGAAAGAACAGTTCAAAGAGTCAAGAGATGGTTTGGTCATACAGAGAGAAAGGTGGAGGATAAATAGGGTAATTGAAAAATGAATACATATAATTCCGAAGAGTTAAGAATAAGAGGAGAGGAAGACCTGGAAACGATGATTAAGATGGAGAACTTCCAAAATGTGGTAGAAAAGAAGGATGTGTGTGAGTGTACACCTGAGAGGTGAGTGGCGCAGTGTGCGAAAGATATATTGAGGTATCCTCTGTGTCAAGGGTCATATCTTTGTAACGCCAGCTCCTCTTAATTAAATCATTCAGTCAATTTAGGTGGTATATTATATAAATATATATATCTATATAGATATATATATATATATATATATATATATATATATATATATATATATATATATATATATATATATATTATATATATATATATATATATATAGTTATATATATAGAGAGAGAGAGAGAGAGAGAGAGAGAGAGAGAGAATTTTAAGATAGATTTCATTTCCAATGCAATCTAATATATATATATATATTATATATATATATATACTATATATAAGTAATATATATATATATAATATATATGTGTGTGTGTGTGTGCGTGTGTGTGTGTATGTATATATATACATATATATCATTCGAGCTACAAATGTCCTTTAATATCTCATTTTGTCTACCTCGGAATTGAAATATTTTCATATATGTACCGAAGGGGAATTTTTAGTTGATAATAATTTCGTCCCCTCATGGGATCGAACCACCGTCCAGTGGACGGGAGCGAAATCAGGATGTACAGTGACGTTATCAATTCGGCCAACAGAGAGGCTATAAGTTTATAACGATTCTGACCTTACAAATCACCATCGAACTCGGTGTTTTCGTAATTAGAATTGATATGAAACCCCCTCTACCATTGTTAGCCAATTCGAACATTTGACCCACGTAGCCATGTTATGAATAATTATCACATCACCGTAATTCATATAAATCATTCGAGCTACAAATGTCCTTTAATATCTAATTCACTCTACCTCGGAATTGATATATTTTCATATATATGTACCGGAGGGGTATTTTTAGTTGATAATAATTTCGTCCCCTCATGGGATCGAACCACCGTCCAGTGGACGGGAACGAAATCAGGACGGACAGTGACGTTATCATTTGTAGCTCGAATGATTTATGTGAATCACGGTGATGTGATAATTATTTATATACATATATATATACATATATATATATGTATATATATATATATATATATGTATATATATGTATGTATATATATATATATATATATATATATATATATATATATATATATATATATAGAGAGAGAGAGAGAGAGAGAGAGAGAGAGAGAGAGAGATAGTAGGGGGGAACCCTCAGAACATAGTAATCACGTAGGTTTTGGGTTATGAATAGAAAAAATACTTCTGAGAAGAATCCCCTCTTCTAGCTTTCTGTGTCAGTGACCACCGTTCTATGCAACGCCAACATACAGAATCAGATCAACCAACCGATTCATAACCACCAGGACAAAGCAAAGAAGCAACAACATCACATCAATAGGTCGTTTATTCCCTGATAAATATAAATCGTTTCAATAAATAAATTTGCACTTGAAGAAGAACAAGATCAAAGTCAGGTCGAGTTCAGTCTTTCACTCTTCGGTCTCCTCTTGAGCCCTGCGCTCGTCCTCGAGTCTGGCGAACTCGATCTGGTCGAGGACGAACTGGGGGATGGGGTGGGGGAATTCAGGAGCCACTGGCAACAACGAGGACTGGGGCTGGAATCCGTTTTCGTTGGCGACGAAGGAGACTGAAGCCACGGAGCCGTCTTCCAGGGGGTAGCTGGAAAAGAAAACGTGAAGTCAGAGGGTTGCAGTAAAGAAAACGGGAGGGAAAAGAGTTATACGACAGTAAACGGAAACGGAGAGGTTTTTTAAGCTTCAAAAGAGAAATGGCCTTTTGTTCATCTAAGTATTAAATCGTATTAATGAATAAAGAAACTTAAAAAGAATTAACATCAACCAGACAATAACGAAATGATGCCAAATAATAACATTAACAATAACAATAAACATTATCCTTGGCACAGTGCCAGTGCCCCTTCCCCCCCTCACCTCCAAGAGCCGATCATGTTGGCACCTCCTTCTGCGCCTTCAGATCCGGAGAACTCGAACTTGATGCCGTTCTCGGACTCGAAGTCGGAGCTGTGGGCGCCGTTCTCGTCGGGGTTGACCTGGGCACTTCTCAGAATAGCCACGGGCACTGGCACTGGGGCGTCTTCCAGAGGTTTGTCGGCCAAGGCGACGGCCACCAACATTGCGACGATGATCTGCGACAGGGGAGAACGAGATAGAGATGAATCCTGGTTGGAGGTTTTCATATATTTTGGATAAGAATTCTGTCAAACTGACTTGAATTCAGATCTGTTGATGTTCATGGTACCATTTTATAATTATATGCAGTTACAGGATATTAAAATAATGTCAGTCAAGTAGTTTGGGCATGAATATTACTAAGAAAAGGTCCCTCTAATAATACGTAACTACAGGAGATTTGATAAATGTCTCACAGGTGTTCACGTCATCAACAATACAAGAAAAAGATGCTGCAGTATTTATGCAAATAGTGAAGCAGAAGAATAAAGATACAATGAATATATAATGAATACTAGTAAGACAACTCGAAAAAACACAATAGATCAATGGAACCACTCGAAAGTCTGTGCTTTCGTTTGCTTGTTGCTTTTGCAACAAGTCTGTGCTTTCGTTTGCTTGTTGCTTTTGCAAGACGTTGAGATACTAAGATGAGAGAGCGCGACTTTTAGTCTTCATGAAGATTTTTCTTTCTATTATTGTCACTTTGTGCCCCTAGCATCGAAAGAAACCAAAACTCCTGGACAAAGATTTCCCTTCATTCTTCAAACAGGAGATGAATCTACATCCCAGAGATCTAACCCACAGCATCCAAAGGGTCTAAACCAACTCACCATCTTCATCTTGAGAGCTGTGTCGAGACAGGGCAGGACTAGACTGTTCGAGATGTGTGTTCGGATTGTGTTTGTGTCTATGGGCATCCTGACCACTGTATATATAGCCACCAAACGGCGTCGCGCCCTTCCTGAGGTCAACATCGAGACCAGCATCCGGACCAAGGTCGCCTGAGATGATTTTTTTTAAACTTGTTTATCTCTTGTGGGAGTTTTTCATACCCTTTCACTGGCTCCTATCCTGTTTGGTTCAGTCCTCTGTTTGTCTGCCCTTTTATGTCTCAGTTTTCTGTTTGTTTGTCTCATTACAGTATTATTTGCAGGTTTGGATGGCTTATAGTATTTCTCTCTCTCTCTCTCTCTCTCTCTCTCTCTCTCTCTCTCTCTCTCTCTCGCTCTCTCAGTAACTGCAAATTTAAATCTATCAATTTCATAAACATATATATTCATTTCTTGAAATCTGAATATCTTATTATTTTTTGGGGGACTTGATACCTTAGATTCTCTCTCTCTCTCTCTCTCTCTCTCTCTCTCTCTCTCTCTCTCTCTCTCTCTCTCTCTCTCTCTCTCTCTCTCTCTCTCATTACCTGCAAATGTAAATCTATCAATTTCCTAAACAAATATATTTATTTCTTGAAGTCTGAATATCTTATTATTTTTTGGAGGACTTGATACCTAAGACTCTCTCTCTCTCTCTCTCTCTCTCTCTCTCTCTCTCTCTCTCTCTCTCTCTCTCTCTCTCTCTCTCTCAGTAATTGCAATTTTAAATCTATCAATTTCCTAAGTAAATAAAAGCAGTTCCTGAAACTTGAATATTTTAGCATTTTCTGGTGGTTCAGTCACCTTCAAATTCTCTCTCTCTCTCTCTCTCTCTCTCTCTCTCTCTCTCTCTCTCTCTCTCTCTCTCTCTCTAATTAATTGCAACCTTCAATATATGCACTTTAAGAAGCAATGATTTCATTTCCTGAAATCAGAGGGAATGAATCACATCTCCTTCATTTGAAATTAATTTTCCTTCTTCAAATCCATTATTTCCATTCTCAGTGAACGTAATTGTCACCGCAAGGAACAATATTTCCCTAATTATCCCAATTATCTTCACGTCTTTGTTGAAATGTCAGTTGTTCTATAATTCCCAGACAGAATTACTCTCATAATAATTATTTTCATCAACATAATAATTCGTTCTAACTAATTCCACATTTATTCTTAGTTCCCTAAGTCCTGGAGACTGGACTTCATACCAACCACACCCATAAAACGCCACCCCCTCCCCCCCCCCCCCCCCCACACACACACACACAATTCACCCAAACAAATCACCCTCGTACTTTCATCCACATAATTTCACCCATATAAGTAAATGTCCCATATATCTCAAACCTAATTGATGAAACAGCCAGGTCACTACAATTACGTATATCACCCGTCACCCGAATGATTTACGGGTGAATATACGGGTGAATATTGCAGGCGAGAGGTACCAAGATGATTATATTTGTGGGGTCAGAAATCGTAAAAACCGAGATTTTATGAATGAACGGAGTCTCCATCTAATCTTATGAATGGGGTAGTGTACAATTTACGAGGAGCTAGAGTGACGTATACGTTTATTCATAAAATGAGAGATTTGTTGTAAGGTCGGTGCTTATTGTAAGAGGGTCACAATGTGACCCGTGGGCTAATAGAGAAGGAGGGTGTCATTATGGCATCTATATACAAAGTTTGACCGTTGACCGTACACCCTGACCTTGTCTTTTATCAGGGCATCACTGAACAGTGCAAAAGATTTGTTTAATTATATAACATTGAGACAAAATTTAAAATTATTTTGGTTGTGATCAGTGCTCGAGTGGGTGACCATTTAAAAGTACTGTGATGGAGTAGATGGAGGCTACGCACAACCGTATTGTATATTGATATACCGCAAGAAGCTCACCTGTAGCTTGTCAAGCCCTCTCATAGACACTGCACCATTCATCTCCATGTTAGTACTAAGACTGCAGATACACACACACACACACACACACACATATATGTATATATATATATATATATATATATATATATAAATGTGAATCTAAACAAGATGGTATCTAATACAGATTTTATTCACAAAACCTTACTAGCTTCTAAGAACTAATCTGTCTCAAATCGTATACCGCATGATGGGGCCAGTTTGCCCTCTAAAATTATATATATATCTTTAATAATAAAATCTCTGTTGGATGACATTCTGTTTCACCGAGGTCCTGTTAGTCTTTGTATGAATGGGCAGAACCATTGTGCATGTGATTCTTAAGTTTAATACTTACGTATATTGTAGTTATATATATACATGTATAGAATACAGGGTGTCCATAAAGTCCCAGTACCATTACGATAAAGAATACTTGTAATGGCGCTGGGACTTTATGGACACCCTGTATATGCATGCAGTATCATCTACAATCTAATATATATATATATATATATATATATATATATATTATATATATATATATATAATATATATATATGTATATATATACTTTATATATATATATATATATATATATATATATATATATATATATATATATAAATAAATATGCATATATATATATATATATATTATATATTTATATATATATATTATATATTATATATATATATATATATATATATATATATATATATAATATATATATATATACAGACAGGCAGTATACCATATACAAATAGCACTTTCCCTTTGCCTCCCAAATTCCCACTGAGAAATGTCGAGACCAGCGGTTATGTCCCACTTTTAAGGAAATTGTGTAAAACAAAGCATTTTCGCGTTCCCTTCCCTCAGCGTCCTACAGAAGGCTAATTCGAAGCCGGGTTTAATCCTTTGAGCTTCGGGTTTAATTGTTATTCTAATTTTTTTTTTTGAGGATTAAATTAATGACGGTTAGTCCTTTGCTCCCTTTTTTTTTTACGTCATTGTAATTACGGGTTTTTCATTTGTGGTTCTCTCTCTCTCTCCCTCTCTCTCTCTCGTAGTAGCCATCTTGCTTGGTGAGACGTACCCACGTGAAGTCACAATAATCAACAGATATCACAAGTTTAAACATACGACTAGAATTTGAGAAATATCTAGAAGTGTCGTCTGAACTATCGGTGATAAGATTAGTGTGAAATAGTAGGATAAAGCGTCTTCTAAGTTAGTTTTATCAAGTGTATACTATAAATCAGAACAAGATGGCAGTAAGTTCCAACTGCGGGAAAAGGTGGCGTAATTTGGCGTGTCTAGCAGATTCGCAATACGATGAGGTAGCAGGAAGGGAACTGCATTTCTCATCTATGAAATCAGCAACAGTCCTAACCAAAAAAGATACAAAAGCATTCATAGATATATTAGAAGGATATAATCCTTCAAACTGGAACAAATTCTAATGAAAACATCTTGAAAATAATTGAAGAAGTTCCAAATAAAATCCAAGTGGTCAAGAGACTCATAAAGAAAAGTATACATAAACCAACATATTCCGACAAAGAAAATGAATAAGGTGAATCTTGTGAATATCCTAATTGATGCATTAGGAAAAAGAATGCCAAAGCATGCAAACTGTGTAAGGTTTGGTATAGCATAGTCAATCCACAAAACCTAATCAGAAAATGTGGCTGCATGCAACATTCCGACCCATCCACAGTGTGCTGAGGTAATACAAGATTTGAGAAAAGATACAAGAATTTTTTGTTCAACATGGTCTATCATGGATAGACAATGTTATTAAATCAAGATTGAATGTACAAATAGTTTGAGGATGAAGAAGAAGCGAGAGAAGAAGAAGAAAGAAGAAGAAGAGGAAAACGGAAGAGAAGTAAACAAAAATGAAATAAATGACAGAAAAAAATAAGGAAAAACAAAGAACAAGATAAAAGTATGGATGCAGAGATACTCATTGATACTACATATGAGGCAATAAAGCAGCATACCTACGAAGAAATAAATTACGATATGACAACAGAAAAGCAAATCCCGAAGAGGCTCTACCCAGATCTATACAATGACGGGAAAGAGAAAAAATAGACAAGAAAGACAAAATCTGCAACCTTTTGAAAAGAGGGAATTGCAGATTTGGAGAAAGATGTACTACAAACATCCTAAGATATGTCAAAACTATGAAATATATGGTAAATGTGCATACTTAGATGGATATGGGGATGATTGCAGAGATCTGCATCCAAAAAATATGTAAAAACCTAAAAGAAGGAAAAGGATGTAAGTTCGACAAAAAATGCAAATATATGCACCCGTAGCCATGAATCATAATCAATAAATAACCAACCAAGTAATAAAAAAAATCCCAAAATAATAGAAAGAAACAAATAAATGAGAGAAATCAAGAATATCAGGTAAAGAGAAAAGCAAACCACCAATGAGATATGCAGAGGTGTCAGCAAAGAATTTCAAAGCTCAGCTCCGAAATTCTACTCAAGAGATAATACTGTATTTATTATGCAAGAGGATATTGCAGAAAGAAACGGAGAAAATTGCAGATTTCAGACACAAAATGAATAATTATGATGAAGGAAGATCAAATATTATGGAAAGTTGGATTTTTTAATGTCAGAATTTCTGGAAATGAAAAAAAAAGAACAACATACCAGAACAGGAAAGAGACATGGGGAAAATTCCTTATTACTATCAGTATTAAATGAAGGAGACGCAAACCATCATAGTGATGAATGCGCAGGGTTTAGTTACGAGTAACTCAAAAAAGAAAAATAGAGGTACTTAGAAGAACTAACCCAAAATGAAAAGAAAATAGATATAATGAATATAAGTGAAACCTGGTATTCCCAAGAGACTGGGAATGATGATCAAAATAAAAGGGTTTCCAAACTTATAGATCAGATAGAAAAAATAGGAATCAAGGGGAACCGCAATATATAGGGAAAGACAAAAAACAAGGAAAAATATATGAGAATTATAGTAACTCAGAAGTGAACTAATAGCGGTAGAATTTGAATCTGAAAAATTGATGAACATAGTAATATATAGACCTCCTAATACTAAAGAGTTTGACTTAATAATTGAAAAATGGATGTATAGTAGAAATCACAAGGACTGGACTATTCTCCTATCTGGGTGACTTAACTTTCCTTTCGTAGAATGGAAAGAACGAATAGGAGATTGTGGTTGCTACTTATACATTATAAAAAAGAGAGTAATAGTAGTGCAGAAGATAAGAGGCAATTTGAAAAGCTATTAGATATGCTACTAGAATACAACATTCAACAATAAATCACCTGCCAACAAGAAAGGAAATACTTTAGACCTAGTATTTGTGAACGAGATGAATGTTATGTTAAGAAATACTAGTTTATAATGCGAGTATTTCAGACCATAATGT
Organism: Macrobrachium nipponense; assembly: GCF_015104395.2. Taxonomy (NCBI): domain Eukaryota; kingdom Metazoa; phylum Arthropoda; class Malacostraca; order Decapoda; family Palaemonidae; genus Macrobrachium; species Macrobrachium nipponense. Next base: position 57,076,304 of record NC_087220.1, read on the forward strand.
CATAGAATTAACAGTTTCATTCCAAAGCAAGTGTGAATAGAGATAAGCAAGAAATGAAAAAGTGGGAAGGATATGGAAAATACAAACTTCTACAGTTAAAAATATGGGTCAGAAATTAATGAAGAATTAAACAAAGATTGGGATAAACATTTTCGGGTAAGTGATGACATAAGGGTAAATACGGAGATATTATATAAAATATTGGAGATAATAGTGGAAAAATATATACCGAAGAAGAAGTAAACATCATTCATGCATACCAAGAGACAGAAGAATCTTGTTCCGAGAAAATCAGAAAGTTGGAAAAAGGTCTTGCAAAGAAAAAAATGCATGGAAGTTATAGAACTAAAAAGTAAGATAGAAAATGCAGAAAAAAAGATTATACAATCAAAAGAAAATGAAAAACGGGACTTGGAAGAAAAAACCCTATTAAATATCAAGCAAAAACCCAACTATTATACTCATATGCGAAGAAGATGAATAAAAGAAGAATAGAAATAGGCCCTCTGAATGTTGAAGGGAGATTAACGAATGAAAAAAAAGGAAATTGCAACATACTGGCAGAACGATATAATAAGAGAATGCACCCCCTATAATAGATAATGAAGATAATGATATAGAAGTAAGGGATGAAAATAGTGAATATTAGCTGACATAGATATAATGAAGCTGATATGTGCAGGCTATTAATGAAATTTTAAAAATGGAGCTGCTGCAGGGCCTGATGGAATTCCTGCTATTTTGTTAAAGAAAGTAGTTCATTCTATCGCAAAGCCACTTGCAATATTATTAAGGAGAAAGTGTGATACAGGTCAAGATATATGATGAGCACAAATTAGGCGTATATTACCTACTTTCAAAAAGTGGATCAAGACTAGAGGCAAGTTAATTATAGGCCTGTGGAGTCTAACATCAACATATAATGAAAGTGTATGAAAGGGTAATGAAGAAAAATATTATGAAACATTTAATAAAAAAATAATTTGTTTAATAAAGGACAACATGGTTTCGTACCCGGAAAAAGTACACAAACCCAAACTGTTAGTCCACCGTGAAAACATATTCAAAATATGAAAAGCGGAAATGAAACAGATGTGGTTTATTTAGACTTTGCAAAAGCTTTTGATAAAGTAGACCATAATATATTAGCGAAGAAAATTAGAAAACCATATCGTGGATAAATAGGAGAATGGTTAAAAGAATTTTTACACAACAGAAAACAGATAGTTATTGCAAACGACGAGAAATCGGATGAAGCCAAGGTAATATCCGGTGTGCCGCAAGGATTACCGGTGTTTTAGCTGACCAATAACTGTTTGGTTAATTTATGATTGCAAGACATAAAGACAATAAATGCTTGAAGGATTCTGGTAGTTGAGTAGTTTGTCGCAGATTGACACAAGGAATTAAGTCGAGGAAATTAACTTGTTGCATTGAAGATAGGAACGCCTCTACAAAGAGACCTTTAAAAAAAACAAAGTATTTATGATTGGGATTGGGCAGCAGGTAAATAGGATGGTATTTGCTAACTTGAATAAATCTTAGAACAATCAAATAAATTATTGGAGACACGGAAAAGAAAGAAAGCTATCATGTATATAATAAGGGACCTAATAATGAGGACCCATTCAACCAAATAAAGGAAGCAAGTTTAAATGACCTTTGGTTTTGTGATGATGAATAGGAAACATGTTATGCAAATGATCAAATCGCAAACTCTGTTGGGCAAAATGTTGTAAATGCCAAAAATGGGAAATGTTGTTACGGCCACTTCAAAAAAACAAGGAAAAGCTGAAACACATGATTATGCTTTATTAAAAACAATAATGTTCGTATAGTCCACGTTGAAATTATGTTGCAATATGATATGGTACCCACACTTATCAAAAGGACTTATTGCACAAAATAGAGATGTGTACAAAGGTCCGTGTTTACAGCTAGTAAGAAATAGAGAAGAAGTAATGGAACCTTTAGACTACTGGGGAAAGACTACAATTTTCTTTAAAATTATATGTCTGGAAAGGAAGGAAGAAACGAACGTACTAATGATAAAGTTCAGGGCATGGAAACAGATAGAAGGAATAGCAGAAAAAATAATCATGGGAACTAAAAAATATCAGAAAGAGCAAGCAGAGGTTAGTAGATTAATAGTGCCCAAAAAAAATATACCAGGAAAACATAAGGGGAAACGCACCACAGGACATTAACTCCACTTACGCACCAGCATCGAAATAATTGCAGCGTACTATTCAATGCGTTGCCAGCTCATCTGAGGAATATTCAGTCAGGAAAGTGAGGCGTAGATGTGTTTAAGAATAAGCTCGACAAATATCTAAACTGCATCCCAGACCATCCAAGATTGGGAAGATGCAAAATATACCGGGGAACGATTGGTACTAGCAAACTCTCTGGTTAGGAACATTAGAGGTGCCTCCACACTGAGGGGACCCTGGGGCAATAAAGAATAACAAGATGTAAGGTCTGTAAGGGTAAGGAGTCTCTTCTTTCTTTCTCTCGATTCCATTTATTCCCTCCCGTTGTCTAACATCGGTCTGTCTGTCTGTCGGTCTTGTCCAATTCCTTTCTTTCTATTTACGTTTACGCTCTTCTCTCTCTCTCTCTCTCTCTCTCCTCTCTCTCCTCTCTCTCTATCTCTCTCATTCGTTCTGGTCCAATCGGTTTCATACATCCATAGCTCACTCTGTTTCTAGTTCCGTTTCTTCTGTCTGGTCTTTCTGTTCATTCCATTCTTTCTATCCCACGGTTTTGCTCATTTACCTCTCTCTCCTCTCTCTCTTCTTTTTCTTTTTAGCTTTCCTTTCCTTCTCTTCTCTCTCTTTCTTTCCCATTCCCTAACACCGCTACCCACAAAAGTCATTAACAACGAGAGAGAGAGAGAAAAGACGAAGAGAGAGACGAGAGAGAGAGAGAGGAACGAGAAGGAAAAGAGAGAGATAAAATTAAAAATCAATGTTCGTTACGTCTATAACCATCTTCTTTCAACTTACAATAAAATTCTCAACCCTCCAATAGGGGGCGTTAAACCCCTTTCTTTTTGAAACTATAGTCCCAACGGGGACCCAATCGTCAAAATCAAATCATTCCTATTAATCATCCCAGCATCCTACAATGGAGATCATTAGTCCCTTTTTTTCTTTGCAATCCTATGAGACTTCTAAAAGGGCCAAATCCTTAACTCACGTACTGGTAAACCCGGAAGGAGAAAGACGAAATGACCGTGATTCATAAGTGGTCCAGATTTACTATTAAAAACTGAAATGGGCGGCCGTGGACGTCACGGATACTACCTACGGTCCAGGTCACGATGACGAGTTATGATTTATGAATGGGATGTCGTTGGAGCGGAGTGCTGGAGTAAGGTTTGAAGTGGTTGGGAGTGTTTGTCCAAAATTCTTGTTGGGTGATTTAGGATTTTTCTGCTTTTAAAATTTGGTGGGTGAAGGCAATTAGGATGGTAAAAACAAAATTAGTGTTTGTGTACGTTCATTATTTAATTATGTTTATAAGAATATAATGTTCTATATAACTTTAATATATATATATATACTATATATAATAGTTATATATATATGGATATATATACATTTATACCTTACATACCATACCACACACAACACATTCTAAATATATATATGATATATAAATAAATAAACGTAACCATAAACTACAGATAATCCGCTTTAAGGAAATTGGTTGGGCCAACTATGAAAACAAAAAATTACGGGTTAAAATAAATAAATAAAATGAAAATTCTCCTGACAACTAGGAACTTTTAAAAACAAAACGAGAACTTGGGCCCCAATATTGTCATCCATCAAAAGAGGTCGGTGACCCAAGATTGATGAATAATAGATCCTCTCGGTATTCAGCGTGGGCGAATCCCTGCAACCGTTAGGACGTCAGTAAATCATACCAGTACAGAGATTCGAATAAAACTAGAGAAATGATCAGACCTCTCTCCTCTCTCTCTCTCTCTCTCTCTCTCTTGAACAGACTTTTTTTTTCTCATCATTCCTAATGATTATAGAGAGTTGGTTAGAAGGATTCTCTCTTCCTATTCTTTCTTTCTCTCTCTTCTCTCTTCTCTCTCTCTCTCTCTCTCTCTCTCTCTCCATTTGAACAGAACTATTTTCTCTTTCTTTCCATATTTTTAAGGAGTCGGTTATTTATACAGATTAATCTCTCTCTGTCTCTCCTTCTCTCTCTGTACTTCATCAAAACAGACGATTTCCCCCTGACCCTTTACATATTTCCAAGGGAAGGGTTGAAAAGAAATGAAATGCCCCCCTTACTCATCCTCTCTCTCTCCCCACATCAACACACAAATCAAACATAATACCCATACAAACCCAGACACATACACCTATTAAAAAACGCAATCGTGTTTTTGTATTGAGAGAGAGACAGAAAGAAGAGAGTGACTGAGAGTGAGAGGTACTGGCATCAGACCTCAGCTCTGGCCATGGGACCCAAGTGGCAAATGAGTAAACAAATATGGCGTTGAGGGGAGTAATTATCTAAAGCAGGACAGACTTTCGATTTTCATCAAAGGTTGTTTTAAAAGACTATAGAAACGATCCCATTTTGAATTTAGATAGGTTAACCTGGACTGTTCCTTAATCATTACTTTGTTAAGTGAGACAGGAGAAGGTTAATAATACAGATGTCTTAACTTCAGAAGGATAAATGTGCAACGGCTAATAATATCTTCTAGATGTAGGTTATTTACTATTAATATTATATATGTAATATATATATATATATATTATATACCATTATATTATATATATAATATATATATATTTAATTAATAATAATATATTATTATTAATATATATATATATAATATTCTTCTGCCGTTTTCTTTATCTGAGAGACCAGATCCTAAACATGACGACTGGGTTTGGAAATGCCATAGCCAATTTATAGATTTAGGGATCCAAGAGTTTTATGTTACTTTCATTGGGTTGGGTTTGGAGCTATAAATGATAAAATGTCAAAGTATTAGGGGAAGTCGGAGGACGGGATTATGGGGTGGGAAAGGTCTGCTCTCTCTCTCTCTCTCTCCTCTCTCTTTCTTTCTCCTATCTCTAACCAACCTTTTTCATTGGTATAAAATTGCTAATAGAGTTATTGAATGAATTGAGGAAGAGAGAGCGTAAGAGGATTAGGGTGGGGAAGGTTGTCTCCTCTCTCTCTCTCCTGCTCTCTCTCGCTATCTCTCTAACCTTTTGTTTCATGGTTATAAAGTTACCAATAGAGTTATTAATAATTGAAGAAGAGCGAGAGAGAAGAGAGAGAGATGAGAGAGAGCGGAGGTAGGAAGAGGCGACGAGAGAGAGAGATAGAGAAGCGAAAGGATTATGGGGGCAAGCTCTCTCTTCTCTCTCTCTCTCTCTCTCGCTCTAGCCTCTTCTTAACACCGTTTTTGCTTTCATGGTATAAATTACTAATAGTGTTTCTTAATGATTTTGCACACACCACAAAGAAGGAGAGAGAGAGAGAAGAGAGGAGGACGATGAGGAGGAGAGGGACGAGGAGGAGAGAGCAGATCGGGAGTAGAGAGAGGAGATGCGGAGAGGAACTAAAGTACCCTTGACAGCAATTTTTGTTCTTACCCTTCTGCAATGCAACCATTAGCCAACCACCTCCTTCTGACAACATAATGACCAGGCATTACCTGAAGCACACCTGTCGGGACTAACCAACGTTAATGAACCAGGTGACACCTGGTCCCGTCGAAGAACAGGAGGTGAAAGGACGAAAAAGTTGGTCGAAGCGACCTTGATCGGGTTGGTCAAAACGAGCGACCTACATGATTATATACCCGGTTTGGTTTGGTCTGGAGGAGGAATGCCCGGTCGCGTGTAGGTCTCCTTCGTCAGCTGGTCTGTGGAGAGGGCGAATTGGAGTCCTTGCGTAGCCTAGGACTCTTGGGAAACGAGGAGAAAAGCTAAGATAGTTGGAGAATGAGAAATGCGAAATGGAGATTATTAGTAAATTTACTAAGTTCCATTGAGGCTTTGGTGCCCTTGACATAAACCAAATTCCTTTATGAGTATTTTCGTTCTGAATCTGCAAAGGGTTTCAGAGTCGTAGACCATAGCTAAATAATTCCTCTTGGAGAATAAGAAATGCGAACTGGAGATTATTAGCAGGTATTTCTAAGCTCTCTGCTTCAGAGTCGTAGACCATAGCTAAATAACTCCTCTGGAGAATAAGAAATAATGGACATTAGGAGATTATTCTAATTCTATGCTCGAAGTCTAGCCATAGCTAAATAATTCTTCTTAGAGAATAAGAAATGCGAAATGGAGATTATTAGTAGACATTTCTAAGTTCTATTGAGACTCTGGTGTACTTAATTTAAACCAAATTCTTTTATGAGTATTTTCGTTCCGATCCTGCAAAGGGTTTCAGAGTCATAGACCACAGCTAAAGGATTTTAATTCCTCTTGCAAGACCAACCAGGAAAAACATCGTCCAGTGGGAGGACCTCTTGGTAAACACTACCAATGGGACCTTCTACAGAGTCATTCTCAGATGACCTCCTGAAAGATCTGCATTGTTTGTGGAAGTCCTTACAGATACAGTAGCTCGAGGGGGAAACGTCTCTATGAGCATTGTCTCCTGTATGTGATGTATATCCTGTAGGACGATGCAGGTCTTTCTTAATGAGGGAATGCCTTAAGGAGGAGTAATTAAAAAAAATTAATTGTATGTAACAAATTGCTTAATGAAAAACACCTGCAGATGCAGTTACACTAGAGGAAAAAAAATCTATTAAGAAATATCCACAGAGTCTCCACACAGAAAAAATATCCCTTAAGAAACAAGACCTCCCTCGAACGCGGATCTAGACATGAGAACCTAGACGCACTCCAGGAAATACCTGAAGAAATAAGTCCGAAAAGTGCCCGTGGATGAAGTAGCAGAAAAATCTGTGGCATCTGGACTCTATGCACATAAGACATCAGGAGCTGGCCACAGAAACTACTTCTAAAGAACTATTTTTAATAAGAGCTCGATACGCCATACCTGGAGTCATCTCCCAAATGAAGTAAATGTACCCAGAAGGCTACGGAATATATGGTCTTAAACCCAAATCTGTATCCTACTCTTGTGACATCTGCAGCAGTTATGAACGTCTCCCTTTATTAAAGAGAATGTAACCAAATTGTGGTATTAACAGCTGCCAGAAAGAGCATCCTGTTCAGGCCCTTCAGTCATTAGAATTACTGTCAAATGTGCAGACAGCTTTTTGACAACTTGAACCTTAATTGATTTCTATCATAAGTGTCGGCTTAAGAACCTCCAGAATGGGATACTCGGAGAGAAAGTCAAACCTTTGTGAATGATTATTGTAAAAGCCAAATTAAGTTATTTGCAACAAAAACCTGCCAATTTGGGTAAAACTCCCGAATCTGACTCAACTCTCTACATAAGTGACAACATCTTAAAACCTTATTGGTTTATATTTCCAAGCCCATGTGAGTCACTTTGAATATTATTTGACAAACATTAATCTTAAAAGTTTCTAACTTTGCTGAATTAAGAGACCATCCCTGGTTTTTGGGTAAGAAAGTTGAAGGTGAGTAGTCTCTCTTACTTATTTTCTGACAAAGGCAGAATTCCAGTGATATGAATATCTCCAGGAGTTTACTAATCGTCTTGTATAATTTCATATAAAAATGAAAGTATTCTCTGTTAAACAAATCTTCGATCAGTTTTGGTTTCTTAGCCTAAATGTTCAGTAAACACTGAAATTAAATTATCATAAAACCACATGCCACGAAAAGGAGAAAAATTCAAGCAAAGTGATTCACAAGACAATAAGGATGCTTTACAAACAGGATTATAATTCCTCCTCCAAAAAACAGTGGGTGTTCTCATTAAGATGAAAATCTGGCTTAATCTCCCCAGACTGCAAGAATAGACACCATGGCTTTGACTAGTCTAAGAAGGAGAAGAAATGTCATATGATTTCTGTTGCCTTTGTAAGTCAGGTCAGGCCTTGTGGAATAGAGCCTATACCTTAGATCTTTCTTGGAATCTCATAGGACAAAGGTTAATATATAACCCCTGCCAAATATCTGACTGAAATCAAGGCTGTAGAAACATGGACCAAAGACAAACAAAACCAGTTATGACATTCGGTTTATTTCAAGGGGTAGACATTGAGCAAACAAGCAGCTTTGCATAAATAAATCTCATCGTAAAAACAGAGCAACAAAAGAGGTAGGAAACAGAAAAGAATTCCAAGAGGTCTTTCCTTATTCCTCGTTTGCTGAGCCAGCAGCAGCCTCTTCTTGGGCCCTGCGCTCGTCCTCGAGCCTGGCGAACTCGATCTGGTCGAGGACGAACTGTGGGATGGGGTGGGGGAAGGCGGGAGCCACGGGCAACAACGAGGACTGGGGCTGGAATCCGTTCTCGTCGGCCACGAAGGAGACTGAGGCTATGGAGCCGTCTTCCAGGGGGTAGCTGGAAAGAATATGGATTGGTTAATGTTTCTCAGTTTAATTGTTTTCAATGTGTTTCGTTAACCATTTGTAATTTGTATTGGTTCTCAGTGAAACCTACCCTGCTTCTTAGATTATGAAGTTAACTTGAGTTTAAAAATCAAATAGTTTGGTTTGAAATGAGTACTTTTTTGTTTATTTTCAACAAGTGTAACTCTTTTACCTCCAGGATCCGATCATGTTGGCTCCGCCGAGGGCTCCCTCGGACCCGGAGAACTGGAAGACGATGCCGTTTTCGGCTTCGAAGTCGGAGCTGTGGGCTCCGAACTCGTCGGGGTTGACCTGGTTGCTTCGGAGGATGGCCACGGGCAAGAGTGCTGGGGTCAGGGCAGCAACAGGCGCTGCTTCCACGGGGTCCTCTTCTACGGGGGCCTCTTCCACAGGCGCTGCCTCCTGTGGGAGTTTTGCTGCTGTGGCCACAGCTACCAGCAATGCGAGGGCGATCTGGGGAGAGGATTCCAGTTTGGGTGACCTAGGTTATGGAAAGGCTGGTTTGTCTGGAGTCTGGGGCACCATGAAGGTGGCTACAGAGGCTCAAAAAGGTCAAATTGTGACCATTTACTTCTATACAACTGGACACAGGTCCTGGTTTCCCTGTGGCTTGTGCATCCAATGTTTCCCTGGGAAGATTCACTGTGGCTTGTGCCTCTATATGTACTTAAGCCCATGTTTCCCTAGCAAGCAAACCTTAGGTAATTATGCCTCCGTATGCAGGTCCAGCCCCGTGAATTAAATTGGGGACATGTATTTGGACAAATTAATCTACTTTCCTGGAACATTTCCCAAAATTTTTTATGTGTTTCGTTGAATGAATTATGAATGTTGAACTTGGTCCTGGGTGAATTTCTAAAGTTTTTGAAGCTTGGCTAATTGTTTAACATAAGTCAGACCAAGGCAGAAAGAAAAAGCTCCCTTATTTTGGACCTCTCTTGAATTTACTTGACATTATGATAATTTTATACAATACAGGCAAGAAGAAACATAAAAATATACTCATTTGAATGGTATTCAGAATATCTGAAGACCCAAAGACCAGTTTCAGACCAAAAATCAAAAGTAGAATTTCTTTAGATACCCAGAGACTATACTTCACACTCACCGCCTTCATGTCGTCGGTCGTCGGATAGGGTATGATGCCCCAAATGCCCAGGCCACTGGTTTATATAGGACCAAGGTTCGACTTTTTATTTATAGACGAGCGGGTAAGGGTATCGCTCCTTTCACCCTACAGATGGGGCCAGTGCCCTTGTGGTTCTGCCAAAAGATACCCCTCCCTGTAGTGTATCTTTTTAAGTCAATACCCTGTGGGCAAGCTGGGTGGCTGACTACCTGCCTGTCTTCCGGTCTCTCTCTCTCTCCTACCTATTTCTGTCTATCTGCGTCTGTCTTACTTTCTATTTTCCTCTCTCTCTCTCTCTCTCTCCCCTACCTATTTCTGTGTATCTCTCTCACTTTCGATTTTCCTCCCTCTCTCTCTCTCTCTCTCTCTCTCTCTCTCTCTCTCTCTCTCTCTCTCAATTTTTATCTATCTGCGTCTCTCTTACTTTCAATTTCTCTCTCCTATCTATTTCTGCCCATCTGCGTCTCTCTCACTATCGATTTTCGTTTCTCTCTCTCTCCTACCTATTTATGTCCTTCGGTCTCTCTCTCTCTCTCTCTCTCTCTCTCTCTCTCTCTTCTGCCTATCTGCGTCTCTCTTACTTTTGATTTTCCCCCCCCTCTCTCTCTCTCTCTAACTCTCTTTCTGTGTGAAAGAAAATGAGAACTTGTAAACAACAAAAAAAAAATTCTCACATTTTCTATCTACATTTCAGACCAATTTCACCGTATTTACCCAACCAGCCTCCACACTCCGGACCAATTTCGGCAATTTTCCGCCCCCCTGCCTTCCAATTTCGGTTGCAATTTATAAACCCACCCCTCACCCGACCCTCACCCGACCCCCCCGCCCCCCCAAAATAAGCCTCCTCCCTCCACCCCCTTCACCAAATTCCATACCTGAATAGTATACTTCATTTCAGTTTCACCTCCTGAAGAGGTAGTGTTTTTGATTCGTTTCAAAGGTGGGCAGGGTGTGGGGGGGGGGGAGGGGGAGGGGGGGGGCGGGGAGATTTATGGAAAGGGGGAGTGGATGGGGGATTGGGTAGGGGGATCAGGTAAGTGGATGGCTTAGTCAGTGTCACGTGACTTGGATGTCTTGAGGTTATGTTGAGAAATATCTCAATTTTTCGATTTTATCTCGTTTTTTAAAAAACTTTTATTCTCTCTCTCTCTCTCTCTCTCTCTCTCTCTCTCTCTCTCTCTCTCAGTTTAAGGTCAAATAAATCCCAGATTTTTGTTTATTCCCAAAACACAGTCATATTAATACTAATTCTCTCTCTCTCTCTCTCTATCTCTCTCTCTCTCTCTCTCTCTCCCCTCAGTAATCTAAGGTCATTCATTCCATAAAGCTTTCACTTAACCGTTCCACACTTTTTTAACGTTTTCTACAGCTTTTTATCACCCTATACCCACATACCCACCGCTGGGCATGGCTGCCCAGCACCGGTAACCAACATTGACGTGCAGAGGATAATGGAAGAGTTTAATTTTTTTTTCATCTTGGGCAGTGGGTCACTTCCGGTGAGGTGGAGTCGGGCACCTTTGACTCTCTCTCTCTCTCTCTCTCTCTCATCTCTCTCTCTCTCTCTCTCTCTCTAGCTGATAAAATGTAATTTGGTATTGCAAAAGAATCTCGTATGTCTGTCTGTCAGTCTGTCATATTCTCTCTCTCTCTCTCTCTTGATTTTAACAAAATTGTTTTTCTATAAACTTGTTTTCTGAGACTTTTGACATATTTCTCCTTATTATATATATATATATATATAATATATATATATATATATATATCTATATATATATATATATATATATATATATATATTACAAATTGTTTTTTTCTATACAACTTGTTTCTGGAGACTTGACATATTTCTCCTTATATATATATATATAAATATATATATATATATATATATATATATATATATATTATATATATATATATATATATATATATATATCTATACTAATACATCATAACATACATATATTAAATGAAAATGAAAATATCTGAATATTTCTTTCACAATAAAACTCTAGAAAATTTTTCTTTCATTTCCAATCATCCAATTTCCTCTTCATTTCTGAATTTGGCGTCGAACCAAAAACGTTCAAATATCCCAAATTTAAAATTTTCCATCTTTTCCCGTGGTAAACAAAAAGGTCTTCGAAAAAAATAAATGGAATAGAAAAATTGGAATTAATACTTTCACAAAATTGCTTATGTAAGAGATATGAATATAAAGAAATGGCACATAACACGATTTGAAATGTTTTCAATTTTTGTGATTTAATGAAGATCAAGTAATTATTTTGAATTCTTCTCAATGCTAAACAGAAAGAAAAGTTGGTGGAAAGTATATTTTGAAGAAATATGAGTTGTCTGTGATGTATTTTGGAGGTTAAAGTGTTAGTATGTCTAATATATCTATGAGGCAGAAATATCATCTGCAATATATATATGAGGTAAAAATATTTGTGTAGAATATATTCGTGAGGTGAAAATTTTCAGCGCTGATATATTTATGAGGCAGAAATATTCATCTGCAATATATTTATGAGGTAGAAATATTTGTGTATAATATATTCATGAAGTAGAAATATTTTGCTCTAATATATTCACGAGGGAAAAATATTTGGCTCCAATATATTCATGAGGCAAAAATATTTGGCTCTAATATATTTATGAGGGAAAAATATTTGGCTCTAATATATTTATTAGGCAAAAATATTTTGCTCTAATATATTCATGAAGGAAAAATATTTGGCTCTAATATATTTATGAGGCAACAATATTTGGCTCTAATATATTTATGAGGCAAAAATATCTGGCTGTGATATATATGAGGTAGAAATACTTGTCCCTCTTGATAAACATTTAATTGACATGAAAAATAAACTACTGATTCTTCTCAGAAAATCCCTGTTAACCTTTAGATCGTTCAGATGCTTTTCAACCTCTAGACCAAAAAAAAAAAAAAAAAAGAAACAATAAATCTTAAAAGAAGTAATATATGATTCCAAGAAACAGGTACAATAATGTCTTAAGGCCAAAGACACACTAATGAAAAAATTATAAGAGAAATACACCAAATATTAACGATGTCAAGATTACGTCATACTGGAAAAATGAACACTCTGTAAGGCCCCAGTTGGGCACAGAGAATTCATGCGTGGAATTCACAAGTTTTCCTGAAAAAACAAAAAAAATCTTTTGATCAGACGACAGAAATTGTCTTAAATATAAATCCACCATCTTGGAAGGAGGCTGGTTGGTTGAATCACGGAATAAAGACACTGGAAAGCACAGAAAATGGGAAGAGGTGAGCTGCTATAAAGGCAAATCCTTACCATTACTACTAAAACCATGAGGCTTGCAATCAAGAAGCCCATATGAAGCAACAGCCAAATAAATATCTGTAGAACTGATGCTATTTACCGATCTCTGATGGTGAGCCGTTACAGAGCCAAACCCTGACTATTACTATTGATAGAAGCTGCTATTCAAGCTAGAAGTCCGTATGAAGCAATAGCCAAAGAAACATCTGTAGAATAGGTGTTAATTATGGTTCTGTGACCTTTGTCATAAGTTATGTAGGTAGTAAGCAGGATTCCAGAGATAATATGTCATATTTCGAGCCTTATTATTATTGTTGTTATTATTATTCAGAGGATGAAACCTATTCATATGGAAGAATCCATCAGGGACGATTGACTTGAAATCCAAACTTCCAAAGATTATTATGGCGTTCATTAGGAAGAAGTGAGACGAGATAAAGGGAAATACAGAAAGAAGAGACCCCACATATTAAAAAAAAGAAAAAAAATGAATGAATAAATTAACAAAGAGATAAAAATGTATTGAAAATTGGAGAATAGTATAAGGGTAGTTATGCATTGCAACTTCGCTTGAACTTCTGAAGGAGTTCTAATTGCACGACTTCCTTAGGAAGTTTCTCATCCTTCTGACAGAAGGGAAAAGATGTATAGCTCCTCTTAATGAAAAACACAGACAACAGACCTTCCTCCTAGTGTAGAGACATCTGTTGGAGAAAAAACATGAATAACCGTCACGCCCTCTGCTAAGAACTTAATAACAGAAGACCTCCAACAACACGCGATTCAGACTCGTCACCAGATGTCACTGCAGTCCTTTTGTTTACATTTGGAAAGGGGAGGACGACGATGATGGTGATATCTACATTAGCTCTTTTCAGAGGCTCCATTTGTCTTACCCTTCGAGGAAATGGGGCGAGTTGGGACTACTCGGAAAAAAATAAAGTCTTTTAAAAATATGTGGAAATGAAATGTAGCTTAAAATGGTGATTATATATATATATATATATATATATATATATATATATATATATATAATATATATATATATATAAATATATATATTATATATATATGTATAAGTGAATCACGAAAGTTTGGAACGTGATAAATGCATAAATAAAAGGTATAAGCCAAGAAGGAAAGTGAAACACTGGAGTAGCTTCAAAAACTTTCGACTCAACGTCCTTTTACTTAGCAGTCTGTCTGCTAAAGTAAAGGACGTTGAGTCGAAAGATCTTGCAGCCTCCCAGTGTTTCACGTCCTTCGTGGCTTATACCGTTATATATATATATATATTATATATATATATATATATATATATATATATAAATCAAATAGGTAGTTAATGGAGAACATATAAATGAACCTATACAACTAGAATCAATACAAGGAGCATGCATCACTCTTCAAACATATTGCAGGATTATCCGCAGGAGGGCCCCTGCCCAAAAGGATATCATCCACCCCTCTCTCTCTCCGCAGGCTGCAGGAGACGAACCACGCCCTTTGGCGTGACCCGCCACTTCCTCCCCACGCCCTTACCCTCAATTTAACGCTTACCTTCCCCCCCCCCCCACCCTACCCACCTTTCTTCCTCGTAAGGGAAAGGTAAATAGGGAGGTTAGGTCTCGATGAAAGGCTGACTTGGAGAAGTTATGGATCATAATTTTGTGGTTCCGAATTAATGGTTGGTTATGGTTGTGATAGATAATAATAATAATAATAATAATAATAATAATAATAATAATAATAATAATAATAATAATAATAATAATGGTGAAATCTCTCCAGTAATGGTGGCAAACGCAGAACTGTCAATATTGCGACTGCTGAACATTTTGCAATTTTGAAATCAACCACATATCCTTAACACTCTTATACAGCTAAACAACAATTTAAGGAAATGTTACTTCATCAATAAAATAAGAAAGTACACTTCACAGAGTTGAAAAGCCTAAGAAATAAAAGATACTAAAGAAATCATCTTGGTCATAGGCCTAATACTGCTCCAGAAGCCTTTGAAAGTTATAAGAGAACTTGTAAAGATACGGTGGTTCTTCGGCAATCTCAAAAGAACATATTAGCCTGAAGCGAATACCAACATAGCTTCTAAAAGGAAAGAAAGCTGCAAAGTAAAGAGTAAAAACAGCTGAAACTCTCAGCAAAGCAGAGTCTCTCAAAGTTGCTTAAAACTTAGGACAAAAAGTTACGTTTTAAATGCCTTCTGGAACTCTGTGAAACGATGCATGGAGAACGCATCTTGGACCTTGAACCTGCAACATGCAACATGCAACATGCAGGCTGCAAACAGTGTGTAGTTCTCTAGCATCAGGTTTCATACAACTCACTTTTCTAGTAGGTTTTATCTAGGCTACAACTAAAATGCGAAACAATAGGCCTAGTGCAGTTGTGGAGTCTGCTGACCCACAAATGTTTAAGCGTACAACAAAGTCATTCCTGATCTCTGCTTCTGCTAATGTCTCCTAAATTTCAGGTGTATGGGTTTTATTTTCTATTTTCTCATATTTGCCAGTCTATCAAAGTTTAATACGACTAATTTTTGCAGTTTTAACTTGGGCCAAACTGGAATGTGGAACAGCAGGCCTAGTGCATTTGTGGAGTCCACTGATCTCCAAATGTTTAAGCGTAGAATAAAGTCATTCCTGATCTCTGCTTCTGCTAATGTCTACTAAATTTAAGGTAGATGGGTTATATTTCCTATTTCTACATATTTATTTATGTATCTATCACCTTTTCCCATAATCTCTCTCTCTCTCTCTCTCTCTCTCTCTCTCTCTCTCTCTCTCTCTCTCAAGACTGACTTCCCTCTTGGAGCCATCTTGGTTTTATCCAAGTCTGCAGGCTCTATCCAGAAGAGTTTTCCAGCTGAATCTTTAAAGAAAAAAGCAAAGAAACTTTGCATGAGATGCTTCTGAAATGTGTCCGTGTCTCCTGTATCTTATAAGTTTTTTGAAGCTCCTAGATAGAGGAGGAAGGGAGTATGGATGCCCCAAGAATACGCCTCGAATATAGGCCTCAAGAATACACCTCGAGAATGTGTCTCTCGGATCACAAAGGTAGTTAGAAAGGGGGCATAGATGCATTAAGAATGTCGCCCGGAGCCTTGTCGAAGCTGCGTCTAGAATATGTCCTGTAGAGGATCCCCTGGTTGTAAAATTAAAAGGTATGAGAGAGAGAGAGAGAGAGAGAGAGAGAGAGAGAGAGAGAGAGAGAGAGTCAACGTTCAAAATAATCAAAATGATGATAATCTTTTTTTATATATCAGTTAAATAATGTTGAGACCTCTGTACTTATCATTATCATTATTAGCATTATTAAATGAGGTCTCGCTATTTTCATTATACCTTTATCATCATTACTATCATCATTGCAACAATAAAAATCACTATTATCATAACCGTTTCATTATGATATATATATATATAATTAAATAATGTTGAGACCTCTCTACTTATTATTATCATTAGTATTATTAAATGATCTCTATCTTCATTATACCTTCATCATCTTCACTATCCTCATTGCAACAATGAAAATCCCTATTATCGTCACCTGTTCATTATGATTTAAAGGCCATAGCCTCCCTCACCATCTCAAAAATCATTTTACTCAAATTCCTCAGCTTTTATTTATGTAAACATCTTACCACTATCTACCACTATCTACCACTACCATAATATCCCTCACTGTCACCAATCGTCACTATACCACCCTCACTATCCCAAAAAATTTCCCAGCCTCTCAAATGAAAGTACCTTTTGAACTGGAAGGGCGTGGTGATGATATTTGGTCAGCTACAGAGTGAAGGATATTTTCGTAGGATGCTCTCCTTGGGGGGAGTCCTTCCAAGGTTTTAGGACGTTGGAGGAGGTCAGGGTAGAGGAATCCTTTTGGTGGAGTCCTATGGTCCCCCCACCTTGCCTTGGCTTTCAATTATCTATTCATTGATTGGTTTAGCTTCTTTTTGCGACTGTCTGTCTGTAGTAGGTACTTCTGAATGTATTATAGATATATATAATATATATATATAATTAATATTATATATATATATTATATTAATATAAATATATGTATATATATTGTATATATATACATATATATATATATATATATATATATCATATATATATAGTATTATTAATATTATATATATATATATAATCGTATATATATATATATTATATATTATATTATATATAAGTTTGTTATATATATATATGAATTTTATTTTTTTAGGTCTCAAGTGAACAGACTAATTCTTAGTACGAAATGACCTAGATTCTACAGTAGTTAAAGGAAAAAGTAAGGTAAGGTCTAACAAATCAAAGTAAATTCCAACATTATAAGGTTAATTATGACATATTAAGGTAAATTCTTCTCTGACAAGTCAAGCTTAATTCCTCACAGGTTTCACATATTGAAATGAATTTGGACAAATTGAGATAAATTCTGAGAAATTAAGTTTAATTATGACAAATTAAGTATAATTCTGACGAATTAAGGTAAATTCTTCACTGACAAATCAACGTAAATTCTTAAAAGTTACATATATTGTATATTATGACAAATTAAAATAAAAAATAAATCTGAAAAATTAAGTATAATTCTGACAAATTAAGGTAAATTCTGAGAGAGAGAGAGAGAGAGAGAGAGAGAGAGAGAGAGAGAGAGAGAGAGAGAGAGAGAGAGAGTCGTAGTTCTGTGAACTTGCCCTTCTAAAACGAGCCAGAGGGCAGGTTCCTGTTGGTAACGGGAGAGTAAATTTATCTATCTCCCCCCAAATTTTTTTTTATCTTGTACTCATTGACTCCCTTACTTGTTTATCGCTTTTTGTTTAGGTTTTTCTGTGCCATTTCATTTTATCTCCTTTCTTGGCGCATTTTTTTTCCTTTGGCACTTTTTTGGGGGGATTTGAGTTTATCTAAACCCCTTTTTCTAATCACGTACTCTGTGACTCCTTCACTTTCTCTCGCCTTTTCTTTGTGTGCAATTTCGATTCCTTTCGTTTTTGTAATTCATCTGGATTTTGTTTAACCGCAAAAAACAGATTTCCTTTTCATTCTCGTATTTATTTTGCAACACGTGTATCAAAACTATCTGAATTTTTCTTCTTTTCGAATCTTCAGTATCAATTCTTTTAGATTTCATTTTTCTCTACTCTCATTATATTTCTCTCTTCCATTTTTATATCTAGTTTTTTTTATCTCATTATTTGACCTTTTACATAAACTAATAAATGTAAAGTGTAATGTATAATGACAGAGAGTAATATATGCGAAGTTTATCTTGGTGCATTAAAGTAAAGTACGTTTAATATTTATTCCATACAAATAAATATTTCTTGGACTTCAGTATAACGTCAAGATAAATAGTTTCTTTCAAAATTTATTCTGTAAAAAATTAATCTTCAAGCTTACTTGGAAAACGTAAAGTCAATTTTATTTAATAAAAGATTGATGCTTTTTTTATGTAGAAGCTTTGTAAATCCCGTATTTTATCCTTAAATATTTTATTTATAAAATTGAGACCGTTCACTGAGGTATATTATATCTTACAAAATTCATTACTTCTTAGAACTGTTTATTTCGTTTATTGTAGCATTGGAATATTATTTTGTCATATAAAAAAATTGGGCATTGTATGATTTAAGAACAAATAAAATCCATTTCCTCTTTAAATTAATACTCTAAAATAAAATTAATATTTTATATTTAGATTAATTCTCTAAAACAAAAGTTAATATTTTCTCTTTAATTCCTTAACAGAGATTAATATTTCCTCTTTAAATTAATACTCTAAAATAAAATTAATATTTTATATTTAGATTAATTCTCTAAAACAAAAGTTAATATTTTCTCTTTAATTCCTTAACAGAGATTAATATTTTCTCTTTAGATTAATCCCCCAAACAAAATTAATACTTTCTATTTAATTTAATTCCTTAAATTAAAATTAATATTTCTCTTTAAATCAGTTCCTTATAATGAAATTAATATATTTCTTTGATACAATTCCCTAGAATAAAATTGATATTTTCTCTTTAATTAATTCCCTAAAATATGATGATATTTTATCTTTAAATTAATTCCTTAAAACAAAATTAATACTTTCTCTTTTACTTAATTACCTAAAATAAAATAATTTTTTATCTTTAAATAATTTCCCTAAAACAAAGTTAATACTTTCTCTTTAATTCCCTAACATAGATAAACATTTCGTCTTTAAATTAATTCCCTAAAACAAAATCAGTACTTTCTCTTTGGCTTAAGTCCCTAAAATAAAATCAATAATTTCTTTTTAATTTAATTCCCTAAAATGAAATGATATCTTATCTTTAAATTAATTCCCTAAAACAAAATTAATAATTTCTCTTTAATTTAATTCCCTAAAATATAATGATATTTTATCATTAAATCAATTCCCTAAAACAAAATCGATAAGATTAAATACCTCATAGCCCCTTTATAAATAATCATCTTCATTTTCCCTTTTTTTCATCTCAGTACCTTTCCCTGGCGTCGCGTATAGTCGGGGCTGTCACCGTATATCAGAACCTGACCTTTAGAGCAGGGGGCCTGGAACATTCCAGGCTACTGGGAGACCTCCTTCCACAGGAGTGAGGTGACCTTAGGTTAGTTCTGAGGGCGTTCCACAAGGGTAGGGTTAGGAGCTGTTATTGGTTCTCTCTCTCTCTCTCTCTGAGTTTTCTTCTCCTGCCTTCTACGATTACCCTTAATTTTGACTCTACTTTCATCTCTCTCTCTCTCTCTCTCTCTCTCTCTCTCTCTCTCTCTCTCTCAGCACTCTGTCTGTCTGTCTGTCTCTCTCGGATGGACTAATAAGACTTCGAGACATCCTAATCCCTGTAACTCCTCGTAACTCTCTCTCTCTTTCTGCTCTTTACCCTTTCTCTAAACGAGTTCGTAAATCAAACAGCCATTCTCTTCTCTCATTTTTTACGTAAGATTAATCTCTCTCTCTCTCTCTCTCTCTCTCTCTCTACGAGATCGTAAATCAAACAGCGCTTCTCTTCTCTCCTTCTCTCCAATCTGGTCTAACGAGACACAAGTTATCTACTGTGCAACACGGTTTTATTGAACCTCCTGCCAGGTTCTCTCAGGTTCTTAGATACGGGTTATGTTTATGGCTTTCTCCCTTTTCAGTCAAGTCCTTCGATTTTTTTAGTCTTTTTTTTAGGGTGGGTAGTTTTTTTTTGATCGATTCGAGAGCTATATTGCGACACATTATCAAGCCATATACCAAGCCATTATCATTTATAGAAAATTGCAGAATGCTGAGAATTGAATTTAGCCTTTTTTTGTGTGTGTGTGGGACATGGGTTAATTCAGGCTTTGTCTTTCCGTCTTCTCGTGCCATATTGTGACCCATAATCAGTGGCAAGAGGTTGCAAGATACTGAGAATTGATTTGCATTTATAAGATGAGGTTTTGGGCCCCATTATCGGTTGGTATGGCCGAGTTTAGGGGTCCATACCAAACAAAAGTGAAAATCTGCCCAAAAGGATAATTACACACACAAAAAAAACCAGGAAGTTGAATAAAAAGTGTTTTACACTTTGAAATACAGAATCGTTAATTTTTTTCTGTAGTGTTGTTATGGGAAACGGAATTTGTTGGGGGGGGGGGAAGGAGCTGGGGTATACGTATACATTGTGTATAACGGAAAGGGGTGGGAGGAAACGACGGAGGAAGGCAAGGTTAGGTTAATTTATAAAAAAAAAAAGAAAAAAAAAAAGTTCGAAAATGACGTCATATGCACCTAATGTCATATTTGACACGGAAAAACACCTGTTGGTAATTAATGATTGAATATATGAGTTTTATGAGTTAATATTTGAAGTCCTGGTCTGGTCAATATGCAAATATTTTATGGCTGAGTTGGTTTTGATTTAATTGGCCAATCGTGACATTTTATTTTTTTATTTTTTAGAAATAAAATTGTGATAATTTTTATTGTTTCAGTTTTCTGTAAAAGCAAAGCTATTGAGATGGCTGTGTCCGTCCGTACTTTTTTCTGTCCGTCCTCAGATCTTAAACACTAATGAGGCAAGACGGCTGCAAATAGGTATGTTGATCATCCACCCTCCAATCATCAAACATACCAAATTGCAGCCCTCTAGGCTTAGCAGTTTGTATTTTATTTAAGGTTAAAGTTTAGCCATAATCGTGCGTCTGGCAACGATATAGGTCAGGCCACCACCGGGCCGTGGTTGATAAAAAACTACTGAGGCTAGAGGGCTGCAAATTGGTATGTTGCTCATCCACCCTCCAATCATCAAACATACCAAATTGCAGCCCTCTGACCTCACTCGTTTTATTTTCATTTAAGGTTAAAGTTAACCATAATCGTGCATCTGGCAACGATATAGGCTAGGTCACCACCTGGCTGTGGTTATTCAAGTTTCATGAGCCGCGGCTCGTGCAGCATCATACCGAGACCACCTAAAGATAGATCTATTTTCTGTGGCCTTGATTACACGCTGTACAGAAAACTCGACTGCGCCGAAGTTGTCGTAGCAGTACTCGATTATATATATTTTTATTGATTTATGCTACTGATATTTATGGCGGTTTTGTGATAATTTCTGTGATTTGTAATTAATGAGATGATAATCATTTATTATAATTGTTGTTATTATTGGTATTATTCGAGATGACAAAAAAAAAAAAAAAAAAAAAAAAAATAAACGAGAAATTAGATTTTAACAAAACAAACCTGAGCCGTTTCTCAGAAAGTAGACGTAATGATTCTCAGATGGTTTACTCAAACATTTCTACAGTTTCGTAATGTTAAAAATGTTATAATAACATTTGGACGAGGCAATTTTGACTTAATGTTTTTCAAAGACATGTACAATTTTAATGATAAAGAGTAATATTTTATCGTCATGTCTATTTTATTACTGCTCAGAATGACCAAATATTTCTCAAAAATCTTAAATTTGAACAATACACCGAGGACATGATGTAGTGTTTCTCATATTCCGGAAACCTGAAGTAATGGTTCTCGAACAATTTATTCAAGAACTTTCAAGATTACATAATAAAAAACATATATTTTGTTATTCAAAATACAAAATTTAAAATTCAAAATATGTTTTATTGAAAAAAACACACACTGAGAACATGATGTAGTGCTTCTCATGTTCTAGAAAACTGAAGTAATGGTTCTCGAACACTTTACTCAAGTCTAAAATTATATTATAAAAAAATGATATTTTGTTATTCAAAACGAAAGATTAAAAATTATGAATTTTTTCTTAAAAAAACACTGAAGACATGATGTAGTGTTTCTCATTTCATAGGAAACAGAAGTATAGTTTTCAACAGTTTTCCTCAAACACTTCTACAGTTGTTCTGATAAAATTGATATTTCTCGTGAAAAAAAAAAAATTCATGCCCAGTGCCCAGTGCCCAGTGCCCAGCTGTGCAGAGAGTACCACTGGACAGTTACTTTTTGTATGACACACCTTTACAGGACGTGACCTCGATGGGTGACCTAACCTGTTTTAACACCGCCCCCCCCCCCACCCCAACCCCCCAACCCCCCTTAAAACTACGCACACACATACATACGAAAAATAACCTTGGCTTTGTACGTAACCTTGAAAAATTTAAGGTTGGTAATTAGATATGCTAATGTGGGGTTGCGTGATGTACCTGGTGGTTAGCCGTATGTGTGGGTCCCAGCTAGCATTGATTAGTTCATGGATGGGGCTATTTACCCTGTGCTTATGACTTTTTTATGAGAGAGAGAGAGAGAGAGAGAGAGAGAGAGAGAGAGAGAGAGAGAGAGAGAGAGAGAGAGTCATTGTATACCTGGTCCAACGAGAAAGTCATCGTATGTCAAAACGAACGAGAGAGAGAGAGAGAGAGAGGAAAGAGTCTGTCTGTCTGTGTCTCTCTCTGTCATCAGTTCAAATATTTGTAATATTTTGAGGAGAAAATTGTTTTTGATAAAATAGTTTGCTTAAAGCATGCATCAATTTTCTCTCTCTCTCTCTCTCTCTCTCTCTCTCTCTCTCTCTCTCTCTCTCTCTCTCTCTCTCTTCTCATTCTCTTCCATGCCCATACCCAGGCAGGGCATTTGGCAACACGGGTCATAACTATGGTTGGGGGTAAGAATAGCAGGAGGCTGTAGAAGCCGGTGTCCAGTACTCAGATACCCCTACCTTCCCCATCCCCCTTTACTTGCAAACCGGTCTCGCCCTGGGCACCAATTAACCAGTAAAGGGTATCAGGGTCCAGGTGAGTCTCTCTCTCTCTCTCTCTCTCTCTCTCTCTCTCTCCTCTCTCTCTCCCAGATACGCAGCGAGAAGGTCAGATCTCTTGGCGACTTCCACTGACCAGATAATTCTTCGAAAAATAATTTTTTTTAACTGGAATTTTATTGTCGTGACCAGATGGGATGTTTTTCTCGGGGAATGCTTTTTTTTTTTTTTTTTAAAATAAATTCTTTTAAAATGAAAAGGAATGTATTCGCATAAATTTTTAATATAAATTCGTGAATTTATTTTGGTATGGACTGACCACATAATTTTTCTGAGAGTAATTTTTTTTTAATTGAAATTTTACTGTAGTGGCCAGATGCGATGTTTTTTTAAGATTTTTTTTTTATTTAAAATGAAAGGGAAAATATTCATAGTACTATTTTTATCTTTAATGTTTTTTTTACTAAAATTTTATTATCGTGATCAAATGGGATTATTTGAAGAAAATATTTTTTTTTATTTTACGATAAAAGGGAATGTTTGCATACCTAGCAGTTTTTTTGTTTAAATATTTTAGCGAATTTTTCATATGACTTGACCACATATTCGAAGAAGAGTTTTCCTTTTTAATATTATTAAAATTGATATATTATTGTTGTGGGATTTCTTTTCTTTGGGGATGTATTCGTAACATGATTTTTAAAAAAAGGAATAAGTGAATTTTTCGTATAGAATGTCATATAATTCTTCGAAGAATTTAATTCTTTAAATCGTGTTTTTTTTAAGTTAAAGCTGTGTTGTCGTGAACAAGTGGGATTATTTTTATTGGAGAATGTTTTATTTATATTTTAAAATAGCTGAGTATTCACAGAAAGTATTAAAATAGATTAATATATATAGTTTTTATTTATATTTAAAAACTAAATATTCACAACAAGTTTTAAAATAGATTAGTATAGTTTTTCTTTATATTTAAAAAAACTAAGTATTCATAGTAAGTTTTAGAATAGATTAATATAGTTTTTTTATTTATGTTTAAAATACCTAAGTATTCACATCAAGTTTTAAAATAGATTAATATAGTTTTTTTATTTATGTTTAAAATACTAAGCATTCACAGCAAGTTTTAAAATAGATTACTATAGTTTTTCATTTACATTTAAAAAAAACTAAGTATTCACAGCAAGTTTTAAAATAGGTTAATATAGTTTTTATTTATATTAAAAAAAATCTAAGTATTCACAGGGAGTTTTAAAATAGATTAGTATAGTTTTTCTTTGCGTCTGGTTCGAGATGAGATATTTTGTGGTACGTTATGATAAATCTAATTTTAGTAATTCCTAACTGCTTTATTTTATTTTTATCGTAAAATACATTTTGGTAATATTACTAAAAATAATAGAAAAGTATGTGTACACTTTTATCTTAAATTTTTGTACAATTTCAGTACACTCTTCCACTTACTACATCCGAGTTCGAGACAGGTAAATCTGTGATAAATAATCTGGCCTTTTTAATTTTGTTTCAGTTCCGGAATTCTCTCAAAAGATTTCATTCAGTTTTTAACAACATTTCTGATTTGTTTATTCTGTCCTTGATGTGTCTTAATTCTCGGGTAAAATTTATTTTGCTTATCTCCTACAATAAAAGGGAAGTAATCGTATTTTGAAACTGATATTTAACATTGTTTTTCGTTCTTTTTACATCTAGTCTCTCTCTCTCTCTCTCTCTCTCTCTCTCTCTCTCTCTCTCTCTCTCTCTCTCTTTGTTTTTGTCTGTCCGTCTGTCTATCTGTCTCTTATAATCAGGCACAGATACACAGGGATACTCCTAAATAATGATGATATCTAGTTCTTCAAAGAAACTCTCTCTCTCTCTCTCTCTCTCTCACACACACACACACACACAGGGATACTCCAAAATTAGGATAATTATCCACATAACCTCCAATTTCTTAAGGAAACTATTTCTCTCTCTCTCTCTCTCTCTCTCTCTCTCTCTCTCTCTCTCTCTCTCTCTCTCTCTCTCTCTCTCTCTCTCTCGTATACACAAATTCACAGGGATACTCTAAAATCAAGATAATTATCCATATAACCTCCAATTTCT
Source organism: Macrobrachium nipponense (assembly GCF_015104395.2). Lineage (NCBI taxonomy): Eukaryota > Metazoa > Arthropoda > Malacostraca > Decapoda > Palaemonidae > Macrobrachium > Macrobrachium nipponense. The sequence continues at coordinate 57,101,642 of NC_087220.1, forward strand.
TGAGGAAACTCTCTCTCTCTCTCTCTCTCTCATACACACACAGGCATACTCCAAAATTAGGATAATTATCCAGATAACCTCTAATTTCTTAAGGACTCTCTCTCTCTCTCTCTCTCTCTCTCTCTCTCATTCACACACACACACAGACAGCATTATTCTGCACTCAATTTGGTAGGACTATTTAGTTTGACTGGTACAGATGACTACATTTGAGAATCCTACTGCAATATCCTGCGTAGGCCCTAAACACTTAGGAAGGATAGAAAGACCTGGTGTCTAAACAAACTGCTTTGACCTGGACCATCTTCTGAACGAGAGTCAAGAACACTGACTGATCTTGGTCGAAGCCACAGCTAGAAGTTCTGTAGCCAAAGGAACTATTTTTACAGTTATATAACCACAGAAAAGCAGGGTTTGAATACTGGACCAACGTTGGCAAGCGATTGTTTAAAACAAATATGTAATTATGTCATTCTTGGATTTCAAGTGTAATACTGTAATGCTATTCAGTAACTGGATGATATAGCATTAGATTCACTGAGGCTTTGTATCCAGCAGCTCTGTGTATTGAGTATTCAAGGTACACTCGCCAACAAAAGTTTCTGTCATATACAATCTTCTCGTCCCAGACCTTGAGTATATTAAACTTTTTTTTTCTTGCCAAAACACAAAGAACAAGAGACGGAATTAGTTATTTCAAACTAAAAAAAATGTGATAATAGCACATTAGTTCATGAATTTACCAGAGAAATCATATATACTGAATTGCTCGATTCAAAACCTTCAGTAAAATTGGCCTCTGAACATATTATGCAAACTTTGCCAGGCAGCCCTAATGAGAAACTGGAACCATTAGACTTGTTAACATCAAACTCAGTGAATAAATCCATGGTAATGAATTAATTAAAAGACTTCTCACTTAGGAAAATTATGTCTGAAGGTTTGTTTTAATTTACAGGCAGATATCAAACATGTTCCAATTCAGGTCTGAGATGGTTATCAGCCAACGTCATCTGGTGAGTTTCGACGGAAAAAACTAAGACTGTATGAATTAATTAACTTTTGGTGATATTAGAAAGCTTACTGTTAGAAAGTACTGGACTTTCTTAAGTTGTAGTGGCATAGGTGTGACCAGTTTTGAAGGTAAGAAGTGACAGAACACACATGTTTGCCTTCAGATCGAGAGTTGAAATGAATGTATCTATAGTGTGTCTGTGATAACACAAACCAAGAATACGGTTATTAATTATAAGCTTTAGTTCATGAAAAGCTTGGTAGTAAGGTGCCACTCAGACGTACATGAAGAGTACACTGTTTTGTCCAAAATATGGTGAAGAAATGAATCTATTTGAATTCCTTTACCCCTTTGCCATTGAATATACAAAGGTTGGAAAATATCTGACTGCGATTTAGGCTTTAAAATCTATTCAAAAAACTGTTTATATTCCTTTACAGGTTTTTAAAATTTACCATAGCTGAAATAGAACTGCTTAATAATCTCGCACGATTAAGCAAATAGACTCGTCTGAGATGCAATTTTGGGAGATCACAGAGGATCAAAATTTTCGTCGCGTTTCTTGTATTTTTTTTGGGGGGGTGGGGATGGGGGCGCCAAATTGAGTCTCATAGACTCAAGTTTGGAGTCTTTAGAGTGTGTAATAAACTCTCCTATATTCAATGGGAGTCTTTTTTTCTTAATTTTTAAGATTTTTTAATTCCGTGTTTTTTGCTAATTTTTGTTGTTGTTGCAAATGTGTTCATGGATTTTGGATGTGGGCTTGGGGAGAATTCCATGGATCTTTGAGAGAATTAATTGGTTTATTTGTGTCTGAGAAGTCAAGTCGTGCAGTCAGAGAGTGACCAATTGGTTCCTAGCCACGTAAAAATATCTAATCCTTCGGTCCAGCCGTAGGAGAGCTGTTCATCAGCTCAGTGGTCTGGTAAAACTAAGATATACTTTTTTCTGCTATATTTTATTCTTGACTTCTCAATATCCTGTTCTGTTCAGGGATCTTCAAGGGTTTATAGACACTTTTTTCCAAATAGAGTTGCAGTTTGGTTTGTAATAATCTTCTTCTTCTTCCCAGCTTGTTCCCATTTTTATATGGGGTCGCCGTTTCGGATGAGCCGTTTCCATCTATTTCTATCTTGTGCTTCTGCCTCATCAATTCCCTTCTCATTTAAGTTTGTCTCCCAGCGTGGTCCTCATCTCTCCTCAACAGGTGTCCATACCATCTCAGCCTCCCCTCCTGGTATGGACACCTGTTGAGGAGAGATGAGGACCACGCTGGGAGACATACTATGGGGGTGGAGGTGCAAGGAAGAAGAAAAAGAGGGAGACCAAGAAAGAGATGGAAGGACTGTGTGAGAGGAGACTTAAATGAGAAGGGAATTGATGAGGCAGAAGCACAAGATAGAAATAGATGGAAACGGCTCATCCGAAATGGCGACCCCATATAAAAATGGGAACAAGCTGGGAAGAAGAAGAAGATTATTACAAACCAAACTGCAACTCTATTTGGAAAAAAGTGTCTATAAACCCTTGAAGATCCCTGAACAGAACAGGATATTGAGAAGTCAAGAATAAAATATAGCAGAAAAAAGTATATCTTAGTTTTACCAGACCACTGAGCTGATGAACAGCTCTCCTACGGCTGACCCGAAGGATTAGATATTTTTACGTGGCTAGGACCTACAGCTTATTGTGGGATCCGAACCACATTATATCGAGAAATGAATTTCTATCACCAGAAATAAATTTCTCTGATTCCGCGTTGGCCGAACCGGGATTCGAATTTCGGACCACCGGATTGGCAGCCGAGCGCGAAAACCACTCGTCCGGCGAGGAACTGAAAATATGGCAGAGAAATAAATAGGTAATAAAAAAAAAAACAAAATAAGCCATATCACAAGGAAGTGGGAATCACGTGTCATCAAAAAAAAGAAGAAAAAAGAATATAATGAATAAAAACTTTTCCCAAGAATTGAACTCCAGAAGTTAAAATGGTTTAACCACAGCTGTAAGATAGTTCCGTGGTCTGTCACAACAGGAATAACACTTCCTTAAACACAAATAAAACTTCTTTAAAAGCTTTTTTTTTTTTTTTGTTAAACCTTACAGAGGAAAAGATAGATCTAAAATAAACAACATTTCTGGTAATATTGTATTATAGTAAGACAGAAATGTTGAAAATGGTAGTAATGAAGTTCTCATGAAAATCATGAGAGAGAGAGAGAGAGAGAGAGAGAGAGAGAGAGAGAGAGAGAGAGAGAGAGAGAGAGAGAGAGAGAGAGAGAGAGAGAGAGAGAATACACATGTTATATATAGTTTAAAAATAAAATAAAAAGTTTAAGAAAAATACGGCATGAAAATGGAATACTTTTGGTCTATAAAAGTCAGCTGTTACGAGAGAGAGAGAGAGAGAGAGAGAGAGAGAGAGAGAGAGAGAGAGAGAAAGTACACATGTTATATATAGATCAAAAAGTAAATTATAAAGTTAAAGAAAAATATGGCATAAAAATGGAATACTTTTGGTTTATATAGTCAGCTGTTACGAGAGAGAGAGAAGAGAGAGAGAGAGAGAGAGAGAGAGAGAGAGAGAGGGAAATTACACATGTTATATATAGTTTACAAAGTAAAATATAAAGTTTAAGAAAAATACGGCATGAAAATGGAATAGTTCTGGTCTATATAAAGTCAGCTGTTACGAGAGAGAGAGAGAGAGAGAGAGAGAGAGAGAGAGAGAGAGAGAGAGAGAGAGAGAGAGAGAGAGAGAGAGAGAAATTACACGTGTTATATACAGATTAGAAAGTAAAACAAAGTTTAAGAAAAATACGGCATGAAAATGGAATACTTTTGGTGTATATAAAGTCAACTGTTACGAGAGAGAGAGAGAGAGAGAGAGAGAGAGAGAGAGAGAGAGAGAGAGCTTCTAAGGCTTAAAAACATGTATTTAAACCCTGAATTATTAGAAAACCAACTCGTACTCATGACGTATCTGCCCCAAGGCTTTTGATAACTTAATGGCAACAAAGGATGAAATAATTATTATTTATAGTTCATGAAAACGAAAATAAAAACGGATTTAATTGTATTCAGGAATAATTGTATAAGCTCAGGAAAATCCCAGGTACTTCTGGAATATATAGATATATAACTCATTATTTCTACACCATCTAAAAATATGATTTTTAAAATTACGAGACAGAAACTTTAGATAATGAAAATGGAAGCTAAAATTACTCATAAGATAATAATAACAAACTTATTTAACTTTTCAGGAATCCTTGTAAAATATTATCAAAATACCCATTAGGTATATATATATATATATATATATATATATATATATATATATATACACATATATATATATATATATATATATATATATACATGGACACATAATATTTCTATAATATTTCAAAACACAACTCGTCCAAATCTAATTTTTTTCAAAGACCAAGATAGAAACGTCAAAATTCAAGACATTCCTGGCAAAATATTATAAAATAAACTCATTAGTATATATATATGTATATATATATATATATATATATATATACATATATATAGATATCTATATCTATATATAGATATATATATTATATATATATCTATATCTATATATATAGATATAGATATATATATATATGAGATATATATCTATATATAGATATATATCTATATATATATATATATATATATATATATATATATATATATATATAGATATATATATATATATATATGACTGGTAAAAGTGTTCTGTAACAACAGAATTCCATCTAATAAAAGGAGCCCATAAAAACACCAAAAATGTAGAGAGAAAAGTACTATATTTCAGAGACTGCTGTCTCTCTCTTTCAGGTATATGAATGAGAAAAGTTTACAGAAAATGTGGTATTTATACCAAGAGATTCGTCCACAAGTAAGACCAATTTAGGTCACCCCCGCTGGTAATCTTCCTTTAATCTTCTTAAGCGTTGGTTGAATGAACACTGCGTCGACGATGTCCGATGTCCAATTCCCTTTTGAGATGTTCATTACCTGCTTCTCTTTTATTAAGGCCGATTCCATCATTTGACTCTTGTACCGGCAGTTGCTGCTATAAATTACACGTGACATATTCCAGTTTATTCTATGGTTATGTTCATTTATATGGTTGAAAATAGCCGAGTTCTGTTGTCCATACCTAACTGACCGTTTGTGTTGTATTAATCTCTGGGGAAGTGATTTACCTGTAAATCCGATGTAAGATTGGTCACAGTCCTGGCATGGGATCTCATATACCCCAGAGTCTTTGGGCGATGTCTTTTGTTGGACGTTAATCAGGGATTTTGGCTAAGGTATTTGGGTAGGTAAATGCAAAAGGGTTGGATTTCCCAAGGGTGTGAGTTACTCTCTTAATCGTCTCCAGGTGGGGAATTTTTATTTTATTGTTGGGTGTGTCTCTGGTCTTGTCTTTAGGGGGTCGGTAGAAAATTACGTTTGCTTTTTGAATTGCTTTCTCAATTATATGGTCAGGATACTTTAAAGATGAAAGTTGCTTGCGAATTAGTTCAAATTCTTTTTCCAGGAAATCTGGGGAACAAATTCGTAAGGCTCTTAAGAATAGGTTGCTAGCTAGACCTATCTTGATAGTATTGTCATGATAGCTAAAGTAGTGAAATATATGAAAGTGAGAACGTTGGTTTTCTGTATATGGTAAAATTTGTATTCTGTCGTGTCTCTGATTATTAAAACATCAAGAAAAGGAATTTTGTTGTCTGTTTCCCATTCAATTTTAAATTTGATGCTGGGCACTAATGCGTTTAATTTTGAGAGGAATTCATTAAAATTACCCCACTTATTATCCCAAAATGTTAGTATGTCATCCACGTATCTCATCCACAGCATGTTTTTGGGTTTTTATTGCATTTATTACTGTAGTTTCAAAGTATTCCATGTCCAGATTGGCTAAAATAGGACTTAAAGGACTACCCATACGTCACACCCGAATTTTTGCATGTAGAATGATTCCCCGAATGAAAATACGTTATTAGATGCACATAATTCAACTAACTTTATTATTTTGTCAAGTGCCAAAGGGAAATGATCTGAATAGGGGGATAATTTTTCCCTTAAAAACTGAAGAACGTCCTGTACTGGTACTTTTGTGAATAGGGAGTCTACGTCAAGGCTTAAAAGTTTTATGTTGTGAAGTGGTATATGTGCTTCTCTGAATTTCCACGATTCTTCACTCACTTCCAGAAGTCAAGCCAGTTTCCGCAAGTTTGAAAAAGAACTGAAACAGACTAAACACCGGCTGAAAAACCAAAACACAACCCTTTTTGGAAGAATGCCTCAAGAACAAGTACTTCCAAAAATGTGACGGAATTCGGGAGATGGACTCTGCAATCAAACCCCTTCCCTCTATCACACAAGATTTTCCTGGAAGAAAGAATCACCCATACGAGAAACGACATCTTCGTGCTACGCAGAGTGATATATGGAACTCAATCTAATCTTCGCCTCCTCACTACGGACCACGTATACAGGTATCTGATTTCATTTCTGTTCCGACATTGCTGCCTATAATAGCGTGACTCATTCCAACAGACTTTTACGCAAGTTAAATACCTAATAGATAATAGCGCATGGAATAATCTTGAACAACAAGACAAAGTTTTAAACTTATCCAACACCCCCCTTCCCTTACTGTAAATCAACATTTATGTTTTAAATTTAGGCTTATCCTTTGCCCTTATGCCAGACCGCAAAAACAACCTAGACTTCATAGTGGCTTTGATATATTCATATCTGACAAAAACTACAGCCGTGAAGAGATATGTTTAAAAGGAGTGTTACTAAATGCTTTAACTGACCTTCATAAGAAATATCCTGTTCCCCGCAGATTCATGATAGCCATCCACTCGCTAAAAAAGTTAGATGTTATAATAAGTAGATCCGACAAAGACGGCAAAATTGTAATAATGGACAAAGACTTCTACCTCGACAAAATCAACCAGCTCCTTAGCGACACAAATACTTACGAAAAACTGACGAAAAATCCCCTCCAGAACGTTCCCACAGAATTTTCTCGGAAAGTAAGATTAACTGGCCAAGACAAAAAGAGTATTGAACTATTAGAGAAATTTAAAGTAATTAATCCTAAATACCCTACTTTTATGGTCTTCCCAAAAACTCACAAAGACAATCTTCCATTCAGACCCATCGTTTCATGCGCCGGAGCTTTCAATTACAAAATTTCTAAATGGTTAGCTGGCCTCCTTCTCCTTTTTTAGGCACTTTTTCTCCCAGTCACATCAACATTCGGAAGACTTTTGTCACAAATTCAGAGAAGCATATACCTACTTCACAACATAAAACTTTTAAGCCTTGACGTAGACTCCCTATTCACAAAAGTACCAGTACAGGACGTTCTTCAGTTTTTAAGGGAAAAATTATCCCCCTATTCAGATCATTTCCCTTTGGCACTTGACAAAATAATAAAGTTAGTTGAATTATGTGCATCTAATAACGTATTTTCATTCGGGGAATCATTCTACAAGCAAAAATTCGGGTTGTAGTATGGTAGTCCTTTAAGTCCTATTTTGTTAGCCAATCTGTACATGGAATACTTTGAAACTACAGTAATAAATGCAATAAAACCCAAAAAATGCTGTGGATGAGATACGTGGATGACATACTATCATTTTGGGATAATAAGTAGGGTAATTTTAATGAATTCCTCTCAAAATTAAACGCATTAGTGCCCAGCATCAAATTTAAAGTTGAATGGGAAACAGACAACAAAATTCCCTTTCTTGATGTTTTAATAATCAGAGACACGACAGAATACAAATTTACCATATACAGAAAACCAACGTTCTCACTTTCATATATTCACTACTTTAGCTATCATGACAATACTATCAAGATAGGTCTAGCTAGCAACCTATTCTTAAGAGCCTTACGAATTTGTTCCCCAGATTTCTGGAAAAAGAATTTGAACTAATTCGCAAGCAACTTTCATCTTTAAAGTATCCTGACCATATAATTGAGAAAGCAATTCAAAAAGCAAACGTAATTTTCTACCGACCCCCTAAAGACAAGACCAGAGACACACCCAACAATAAAATAAAAATTCCCCACCTGGAGACGATTAAGAGAGTAACTCACACCCTTGGGAAATCCAACCCTTTTGCATTTACCTACCTACCCAAATACCTTAGCCAAATCCCTGATTAACGTCCAACAAAAGACATCGCCCAAAGACTCTGGGGTATATGAGATCCCATGCCAGGACTGTGACCAATCTTACATCGGATTTACAGGTAAATCACTTCCCCAGAGATTAATACAACACAAACGGTCAGTTAGGTATGGACAACAGAACTCGGCTATTTTCAACCATATAAATGAACATAACCATAGAATAAACTGGAATATGTCACGTGTAATTTATAGCAGCAACTGCCGGTACAAGAGTCAAATGATGGAATCGGCCTTAATAAAAGAGAAGCAGGTAATGAACATCTCAAAAGGGAATTGGACATCGGACATCGTCGACGCAGTGTTCATTCAACCAACGCTTAAGAAGATTAAAGGAAGATTACCAGCGGGGGTGACCTAAATTGGCTTACTTGTGGACGAATCTCTTGGTATAAATACCACCTTTTCTGTAAACTTTTCTCATTCATATACCTGAAGAGAGAGACAGCAGTCTCTGAAATATAGTACTTTTCTCTCTACCTTTTGGTGTTTTTATGGGCTCCTTTTATTAGATATATATATATATATATATATATATATATATATATATATGATATAATTTATATATATAGATCTATATATAGATATCATATATCTAGATATATGTATATATAGCTATATATATCTATATATATATATATATATATATATATATCTATATATATAGATATCTATATATCTATACTATCTATCATACTATCTATATATATATATATATATATATATATATATATATATATATATATAATATATCATACTACATACTATTTTCTTTATATATTTCAAAATAGAACTCGCTCAAACCCAGCTATTTTTAAAAGTACAAGAACAGAAATGTCGAAATTCAAGACGTTCCAACATTCAAAATCTTCTCGGTCGATCTCGTTAGCAGCAACAGCTGTTCGCTGGCGCCAATATTCATCTTCGTTAAAATCTAGATTTTCTTCTTCTTCTAACTTTTTTCTACGAAAGCATATGGTCAACCGGTCGTCCTGGCCTCGATCTACTACTACTTGTTTCCCTTACAACCAGCAAGTGAAAAGGTCGAGAGAGAGAGAGAGAGAGAGAGAGAGAGGCAGGTTGGGACGGAGAGAACGCCTCCCATAAACATTCGTCAATGTCCTTGGATTAATTATCGACCCTTCACTTTTTAAAAAGAATAAATAAATAAATAAATAAAAAAATAAATAAATACACTTTGAGGTGTCACTTGCGACAGAGGTGATTCTTAGTCTCATAGACAAAAAAATGAAGGGTTATATAACTTTAATTTTACGAATAAAAAGCAAAAAACTAACGTAACTAAGACTCCATTTCCCAGGGGAACTAGATTGCTAAAGGCTTCCCACCATAAAAGGCGAAATATAAATAACCTACCTCAGGAAGAGGTAGTACCAATCACGATAGTCGTGATTCTTAGCCTCATAGACAAAGTTGAGGGTTATATCACTTTAATTTTATGAATAATAATGATAAAAAAACTGACGAAATTAAAGCCTTAAGTCAAAGGGAACGCAATAGCCAAAAGCTGACCACCACAAAAGGCGAAATATATGTAGCCCACCTGTGGAAGAGATGATGCCAATCACGACAGAAGTGAGGCTTAGCCTCATAGACAGAGATGAGGGTCATACAACTTTTATTTTACGAATAATAAACGAAAAAAGCTAACCAAACTAGACCAGTAGTTCGCAGGGGACGAAACAACCAAAAGCTACCCACGTCAAAAGGCGGATTACATGCCCAGATAACACCAAAGAATGAAATCAACTAGGGTCAACCTTGGAGTATACTTCAGCGGCAGCAGTAGAAGCAAGCAAGAGCTTCCCCCTTCCCTTTTTACATTTTTGCCCCCGATTTCGACAGCAGGGATGACCCAGAGGATCTACTGTGACCTTTAGAAGAAGAGGCCATTCTCCTTAGGGATGGTCTAATTCGTACCAACTACAGTTAACTGGATCATAGGTCTAGTTTGGTAGAGCCACGTGCGTGAAGAGAGGGCGATAGTGTTGCATAATGCCATCCACCACCATTGAGAGAGAGAGAGAGAGAGAGAGAGAGAGAGAGAGAGAGAGAGAGAGAGGTTTATTCTCAAGATGTTAGAATACTTCTTCTGCACCAACATGAATAAGAGGTCTTAATCGGTCCTCCGGAAACCGTTCCGATGAGACTAAGAACACTCTCTCTCTCTTCTCTGTTTCTGTCTCTGTCTGTCTGTCTGTGATTCAATCTGATCTTCGTCTCACAAGCAAGTAAACCCACGTTCGATCACCGAACCATATAGGAAAGGTTAGGCCTATGCCAGTTCTATACTTTTGTTGACCTCAGCAGTAAATTAGGAACTCTTGGGACTCTACGAGGTAATCCTTAGGACCTCTACGAGGAATCCTAAGGTCCCCCTCGACGAGGTAATCCTCAGGATCTTTACGAGAAGTAATCTTTTCTGTATGACGACCACATTAAGTTGGAGCCATCTTGGTTAACAAGTCTCTCTCTCTCTCTCTCTCTCTCTCTCTCTCTCTCTCTCTCTCTCTCTCTCTCTCTCTCTCTCTCTCGCCTAGATACTGAAGACACCGGAAGGAAGAAGAACAGCAAGGGATTACTGAGGCGTGACAAAGAAAAATGAGAAGAAGAAGAAGAAGAAGAAGAAGAAGAAGAAGAAGAGGAGGAGGAGGATGAAGAAATAGACGCATAAATAAGAGACGAGTCTTCTCTCAGCCCAAGGCGACGCGGGAGGGGGTGGAGTTGAACTGAGAGCAAAAAACATTAGATGTTTTTCTTTGCTCTTTTTGTGTGTTTTTGTGTCTTTGAGACAATTGCGACGAGAATGAATGAACTTAGTTGGCCATGGGAGTCACTTTTCCAGATAATACCACTGTTTCTGTTTTTATTTTGAACGTCTTCTAGAACATTGGTCTAGAATATGGTGCGTTCACGAAGAAGACTGGCGCGTTCAGGAGGACGGAGAATGATCAGCCACGTTCACGAGCGTTAAGACAACGCTCTACTTACAATTAATGATATTAGGGAGCGTTCATGAAGGCGGTAAGTAACAAAAAACATATCTAATTGCAGGGAATCTATCAGACTCGTTCAACAACGTAGCAAGGCTCATGATGCGTCTTAAAATAACATAACGTCTCGAAAACCATATACCTATAGGACTAGTTCAAACTGGGTATAGAACGAACCTCTTAAAAATAGCAAAACTAACGGGCGTGTTCAAGTGGTCATGCGATGAAAAGGCGCCTTTTGGACAGCAAAGCATTAACGGGTCACGTTCCAGAAGGCAAATCAACGAAAAGATTTCATTGATAAGAGAATATTAGCGTTTCTCCGGAATGATGGTAGTACGTGACAGGACGCGTTCAGAAAGGTTCATGAATAAGAGGGCGTGTTCAAGAGGGCGGACGAGTATAGAGGACGTGTTCTTTAGAAAGAGAATAAGGGGGCGTTATTGTGTGAGAAGGTAAAGAGCTAAGGTGTGCGTTCATGAAGTTTAAAAAAGTACGAACAGGCGTTCTTTAATCATGACTTTAAGAAATAGTCGTTGAAACAACAGCAAAACGAAGGTTTTTCTATAAGAAAAACAAGATAAAATGAACGACAACCCAACAGAGATATGCAAATTACAGATAAACTGTGAGAAAACGAAACACCACAATAAAAAACAGTCAAAAAGAAAGATATAGAGACAGAAACCGGTAACGAAAGCAAATCCCTAGACTCATGGTCCTATTTTTTTTTGGACCAACTCTGACAAAAGACGTAACGTCCACCTCGTTTAAAACTAGTGCAACGCAACGCCGACTCGATCTCTATCATTCTTAAAAAAAAAAAAAAGTCTTGAACCATCTGGACACTCAAAAGGCAATCGTAATAGTTCGTATCTTAGCTTAGACAACTTCGAACAGACTCTGCGTGAATGTTAACAAACTCTTCTTCCTCCCGGTCACGTGAGAAGGAAGCCAGGTCTTCGAAAAAGGGAGATTTTGAGAGTAAAATGACAAAACAGAGTAATCAGTCAATCACTTAGTTACTGAGCCACTTATCTCGGGCGGGGTCCAACTGACCTTTCGCGCATGCTAAAGAAGCTTACTTCTTTTTTTTTTCTTTCCTGAAGTCAGGAGAGGTGCAAAAGAAGTGTAGTGTATATAAGTTTCACCGGTTTTGTTGGAAAAGGTCGAGGGTTGAAGCCAGTTTTGCTTTGGAGGAGATCGTATTAAACCTGGTGGTAGGGTCGACTATAATAGCGACCTTGAGGGGCGCCGGCCGCCGCTCACCCCTTTCTTTTTCGTATAAAAGACCACCGTCCAGATGCAGTCCTCACATTCCGACTCGAAAAACCGACTCCGACATGAACACCGTTAGTTGCTACCTCTTTCCGGCTGTCCTAGAGCGAGAGCCCTCGCTGGCATAAGGCTAACTTGAACTAAAATGAGTATAAGAAGCCCCAAGAGATTTTTAAACCTGGAAACATTAGACTGTAAGACTAAACAACCTTTTTCTCTTAATAACGCCAAACTCTAAATATTATTCTCTCCAGGCACTGTTCTTCGTTCTCCTGGGCGTGGCTGCAGCCGCCCCGGCCCCCGAAAAGCTACCCGAAGCAGGAGGGGCTGCCCCACTACCCATCGCCATCATGAGACAGGTCCAGGTCAACCCAGACGCCCTCGGTGCCCACAGCTCCGACTTCGAAGCCGAGAACGGCATCGTCTTCCAGTTTTCTGGATCTGAGGGAGCTCTCGGCGGAGCCAACATGATCGGATCCTGGAGGTAAACAATAGCTCTCTCCTCTCTCTCTCTGTCTCTCTCTCTCTCTCTCTCTCTCTCTCTCTCTCTCTCTCTCTCAGTTAACTGATGCTCCAAAGAGCTATAATCCTGACCATTTCTTAGAGAAAACGAAGACATTAAAATAACTTCATCTCGTTTCCTTCCAGCTACCCTCAAGCCGACGGAACCTTAGCTGAGGTCACCTTCGTGGCCGACGAGAACGGATTCCAGCCCCAGTCCTCGTTGTTGCCAGTGGCTCCAGCCTTCCCCCACCCCATCCCCCAGTTCGTTCTCGACCAGATCGAGTTCGCCCGTCTCGAAGACGAGAGGCTGGCGAGGGAAGAGGCAAATAAGGCCTAGAAAAAGCCTAAGACCTTCAGGTCTACGAAAATGTGCTTTTAAGTTTAAGATGTGTTTTTGTTATTGTAAAAATGACGTGTTTAAGTTTCATCACCTCGTTGCTTCTGATGGACTCCAGATGTAAGTGATGTGATTCACTTCTCTTTTTTTTTATCTTTAATAAATGAAAGTAAGATTTCTGTGTTTGGATTTGACTTTCAAGAAGAATTATATCAATGACTCTTATTACAGTTCTTGAGAATGACAACCAAACTAAAGACAGGAAAGTGTAGAATTTGTAATGAAAAATCAACGAGAAAGTCGATTCAGTAGCTCAAAAAACAAGAATATTTTCTTATAAAAACAATAACAGCAATAACTATTAACAAAAACAACATATGAAAGTTAAATAAAAGAGAAGGAAGATTGAATTAAATCTTACAATACGAATTGCCAATATATATATATAAGAATGTTAGGATAACTGGAAATCTGAGTAATTAACCCAGGATGAGTTTGGACATATCACAACAAACTGATTTTTGAGTATACTAAGAGAAAGTGAGTAGAGTGATAATGAAATTATATTATACAATGTAATGAACAATAAAATGAACATATAAATTTAGTAATGAACAATGGAATATAATAATTAATAATAAAAAGTAAATGATTCAGTTGAGAGATATAAAGAGGAATGTAGTAATGCGTTTCTGTTCCGTGACCCAAAAAGAAGTGTTAAGGAACCTTACTTCATATATGCTGATACACATACAACTTAAAAATTAGGCTAAAATATTCAGAAATATGTTGATTATAATGTACATGATGAACATAGCCAAATATTCAGTGAAGTTGATAAAGAGGTGATATACAATGACTGACTAGGAATTAATTCCACTAGTTCTCCTGGAACTGACGAGAACATGTAAGCATGAATTCCTGCTTAATTGAGAATTCACTAAATTCCCGAATATACCCGGAACTTCTTACATTCCAGAATCTCTATAAATTACTATGTCTCTGTGAGACCTGACTTAATTCCTGAACCTGGGTGGCGAATTTAAAGCTTTCTAAGACCTGATTAAGTGACTACTCTTCCCTGGGATGTGAGGATATTCCAAAACCTGGAAAGTGACCAAGATCCGTAAGTTCCCAAGTACCTAAGACTTCCTGGGAACACAGTGGGGACTGGTGAAGATTCTTAAGCCTTACTTGGTAAGTGGCTAGATTTCTGAGCCTTCCTGGATACTGACAAAAACTGTCAATATCTCTGATGACTGAGACTCTTCAGGGATTCTACAGCATTCTTATAAGCTTCTTGGGAATTAGAATGATGATTCAGCCTCCCAAGAATGAGAACAAACTCCTGGGACAACCAGGGAGCTGACCCAGGTCCTAAATTTATCACGGACATGAGAAAATTCTTAAGTGTCCTTTGGAACTGAGTGATTTGGTAATCCACTATAAAAACTGGGTAATTTCCTGTGAACTGGAATGAATCCTTCGACTAACTGGGTGCTGAAAATTCCTGAAATTGGGAATCAGTTTGAACCTCTCATAGAATCGAAGCTAGCACATCTCAGGTAGAAGTCCAGAGTGCCACCAACCAGGGACTGGGTAAAGCATTTAGTTTTATTGACCAAGTAAGTGATTGCGATGGAAATACACACAGCAACAGACAATATCTAAAATGAACGCCCACTTCACATCGAGATCGAACCCGGGTTACCTGATGGGTTGCAGTGGCTCAGGTAACTCCACGGGTTAATTACATAGGTCCCAAAATCTTTGATGACCTTTGTACTGAGGATGGTAGTGCCTCTTACTCAAGAGGTCAATGATTCTTTCTTAGTGTGAGGTAGATAGTCAATTTTTCATGATTATCTGGAATTGACTGGAATTTAAGGAGTCTCTGAGAACTGAAAACATTACCAAGACTTGCTGGGAACTGGTTAAAGTACCAAGACTCCTTAGGAACGCAAGAATGTCTAAAACTCCATTGGGACTAGCTGAAGTCCCACGACTCCCTCGGAATTGGCCAAAGTTCTAAGACTCGAAGGGCAATGCCAAACGATCTAAGACTCTCCATGAAATTGACAAAATTCCTAAGACCGGTAAGCACTGATTAAATTCCTAAGGCTCCTAGGAAAATGACAAAAGTCCCAGGACTCTTGGAAAATTGACAAAATTCTTAAGACACAGAAAGCTGACAATATTCCTAAGATTCACAATGAATTGACAGCATTCTAAAGACTCACAGGAACTGATTCAATAACTAAGAATCTCCTGGTAATTGCTAAAATTCCTAAGAATCTACCAGGAATTGCTAAAATTCCTAAGAATCTCCTGGGAACTGCTAAAATTCCTTAGGAAGCTGACAAGATTCCTAAGACTCACAGGGAATTGACAGCATTCTTAAGACTCACAGGAACTTATTAAATTCCTAAGAATTTCCTGGAAATTGCTAAAATTCCTAACAATCATAGGAAGCTGACAATAATCCTAAGATTACAAGGGAATTGAAAGCATTTTTAAGACTCACAGGAACTGATTGAATTCCTAAGAATCTCCTGGGATTTGCTAAAATTTCTAAGGCTCGTAGGAAGCTCAGGGAATGAACAGCATTCTTAAGACTGACAGGAACTGATGCAATTCCTAAGAATCGCATGGGAATTGCTAAAAATTCCTAAGACTCACAGGAAGCTTATCCAATTCCCAGGACTCCCTTGAAAACATCATGATTCCCAACACTGACAGGAAAGTTACCAAAGTTCTAAGAGTTCATAATATTATCTAAAGTTTCCTTGGAATCCAGTGAGAACTGTCTAAGTTTCCTAGCTTCCCTTGGGCTCATGCAAGGCAGAGAGTAGGTTAATGCTCCAAAATGTATGATAGAATAACAGTAAAGGAGAGACAGATTGACAGATAGACCCCAGAATTTCAATATCACCGCCTTTCCCCCCAAAAAACAAGGCCAACTGAAGCACAAAATGTTTGACATTTGAGCCATCCTAAAGAAGTGAGGTTCATGTTATGATCTTGCTTCCTGAGGCGAGTAAGAAGAAGAAGAAGAAGAAGAAGAAGAAGAAGAAGAAGAAGAAAAATAGGAGGAGGAGGAGGAGGAGGAGGAGGAGGAGGAGACAAGGCCAACTAAAGTACAAAATGTTTGACATCTGAGCCATCCTAGAGAAGTGAGGTTCATGTTGTGATCTTGCTTCCTGAGGCGAGAAGAAGAAGAAGAAGAAGAAGAAGAAGAAGAAGAAGAAGAAGAAGAAGAAGAAGAAGAAGAGGAGGAGAGGAGGAGGAGGAGGAGGAGGAGACAAGGCCAACTAAAGCACAAAATGTTTGACATCTGAGCCATCCTAGAGAAGTGAGGTTCATGTTATGATCTTGCTTCCTGAGGCGAGTAAGAAGAAGAAGAGGAGGTGGAGTAGGAGGAGGAGTAGGAGGAGGAGGAGGAGGAGATGCTCATGTTTACTGAAGCGTAACTGAAGATGTCCCACAAGATTATAGTCGACTGGTGACTAGTATTTGTTACGTCATGTCATTACTCAGAGCTGAATGACACTCTGTTTTTTTGGGAAAATACGAAATTTGTTCGTGATTATTTGGGCATCAGAAGAGCAGCAGCAGAGGCAAAAACAACGTTTATTACAACAACAAAAGGAGCAATAATAATAATAATAATAGTATAGTTCCAGATACGCGTATAAGTCTGCTCAAGCAAGTAATTCAGCACAGGTTGGGATGATGAGAAAATAGACACGACAGAGAGAGAGAGAGAGAGAGAGAGAGAGAGAGAGAGAGAGAGAGAGAGAGAGAAACGATGGACAGACCATCTGCCTATCATCCTACATTAAGAAGCCCACATCCCTTTCACTTAAAGCCACCCCCCAAAAAAAAAAAAACTCATAAATAAAAAAAGACAAAAATTAAGACTTGACCAACCAACGTCATCCAGAAACGAGGTCACAAGACGACTGCCCTATGCAAAAGGGAGATGGGTAAAGTGGGCACGTTCTCTCAAAGGTGACCTTGTGTCAAAGGGCATCATTATCATTACCACCCCTTCTTGGCGTATATATAAAGAAGTCTGGGGCAGTTGCTTCACACAGACGAATCTCGACAAACACAACGACATCATGAAGACCGTGAGTTCTGATGGGAAGGATTTAATGGCATTTGGGATTTATCCTTAGGATTTTTCGTGTTTAATTTCCTGTGGGATTTATTTGTTTTATATCGACTGGGGATTTTTTATTATCAATTTTCAGTGGGATTTATTCTTTTTTATTTCTCCTGTTGGATTTTTATACTTAATTTGCAATTGGGTTTAGTATAGGGGGATTATTATATCTCATTTGCAAAGGGATTAATTTTGGCGATTTTTCATACTTAATCTGCAACAAACTTTCTCTTGCTGGATTTTTTAATTTAATTTTCAATGGGATTAATCTTGGTGATTTTCGTATTTAACTTGAAATATGATTCTCGTGAGGGACTTTAATATTTTGGAATGGAATTTAAAATCTGATAATGAATAATCTTAACGTGTAGAGGAGATTTAAAAATGTCTAGTAACAAAGAAGGACTTACGTGGGATGGGATTTCTCAATGGAGATTTTTATATACAATTTACAATGGATTAATTGTATTTTGGTGAATACATTTAACGTACAGAGGAGATTTTAAAGTCTGATAATAAAGAAGGATTTACTGGGCAGGAGGTTCCTCTAGAGGGATTTTTCTCATTAAGTTGGATTTATTATTCATTAACAAATATTTTTTTTTAACATATAAAAGATAGATTTTCGCCTGCATCCAGGATCTCAAAAGTGAAAATAATCTTTGGAAAATAATAATCCTCAAGTATTATTCATATCATAAGAATATGATATGCATATTTGACATAATAATGATATAAATGAGGTCTTTATTGGTCTTTTAATCTTATAAAAATTCCCAAATCTTCAGGCCATCATTTTCGCCCTGTTGGCTTTGGCCTCAGCCGCCCCTGCCCCTGAGAAATTAGCAGCAGAAGCAGAAGTAGGAGGGGCTGCCCCACTACCCATCGCCATCGTAAGACAGGTCCAGGTCAACCCAGATGCCCTCGGTGCCCACAGCTCCGACTTCGAAGCCGAGAACGGCATCGTCTTCCAGTTTTCCGGATCCGAGGGAGCCCTCGGCGGAGCCAACATGATCGGATCCTGGAGGTAAACAATAGCTCTCTCTCTCTCTCTCTCTCTCTCTCTCTCTCTCTCTCTCTCTCTCTCTCTCTCTCTCTCTCTCTCTCTCTCTCAGTAAACTGATATCATAGAGTTATAATCTTTATCATTTCTTTGAGAAAACGAAGACATTAAAATAACCTCTTCCCGTTTTCTTCCAGCTACCCACAAGCCGACGGAACCTTAGCTGAGGTCACCTTCGTGGCCGACGAGAACGGATTCCAGCCCCAGTCCTCGTTGTTGCCAGTGGCTCCCGCCTTCCCCCACCCCATCCCCCAGTTCGTCCTCGACCAGATCGAGTTCGCCCGTCTCGAGGACGAGAGGAGGGTCAAAGAAGAGGCCACTCAGGCTTAGAGAAACTGAGAAGATGTAGTAGAAGAAGAATGAATGTCTTTTGTAAAATGTTTTGACTTTCGAGATCCGCTGGACGACTCTTAGTTGCGTGATGCTGTTTTGAATAAATTATACGAAAAGATTTCTTAGTTTCAGTCTCATCTTTTATTGACTACTGGGAAATGGGGAGAAGTCTAGATACTTATCAAACCCTTCAAGAAGATGATGTAGGAACTGTATCATAAAGAAAGGTCTTTGGAAACTGTCAAACTGTCATAAGATCCAAGAGAGAGTTGTAGGTGCTATTTCAACAAAAACAGTGTTATTTATTTTCCGAAAATTGTCAACTAAATTGTGCTTATTATGGTAATGATAATAATTACATTTTTGTGAAGAAGACCTTTTAAACAGGTAGTGTTTTGCGAAAGTGATACCTGCATTCATTCTATATAGATTTTGTTCTATATTTCTGATATTTGTAACTATTAGGAAGACAGAGAAAATCATATGAAAACTAAATGCAACTGATGAAGCTATTATCATTATTATTATTATTACTAGCAAACATATGTATACAGAAATTATGTATGAAAATTCGTATAGCAACTAAGTCTACGGGCGTAACCAGCCTCGTTTCCCTTCTTATCCCAACCCCCTTCCGAGGGGGGTGGTAGAGGTAGGATGAAACCCCATTATAAACCATCTTTGGGGTCCCCACTATATCCCTGCCAAGTTTCATGCCCATCGGACCAGCCGTTTGGCAGTGATTGAATGACAGACGGATGGACAGACATAACGCCCATTTCAGTAAGATTATTATTATTATTATTATTATCATTATTATTATTTTTTTTTTGGCTCTATCACAGTCCTTTAATTCGACTGGGTGGTATTTATAGTGTTGGGGGGTTCCGGGTTGCATCCTGCCTCCTTAGGAGTCCATCACTTTTCTTACTATGTGCGCCGTTTCGAGGATCACACTCTTCTGCATGAGTCCTGGAGCTACTTCAGCCTCTAGTTTTTGCAGGTTCCTTTTCAGGGATCTTGGGATCGTGCCTAGTGCTCCTATGATTATGGGTACGATTTCCATTGGCATATCCCATATCCTTTTTATTTCTATTTTCAGGTCTTGATACTTATCCATTTTTTCCCTTTCTTTCTCTTCAACTCTGGTGTTCCATGATATTGCGACATCAATGAGTGATACTTTCTTCTTGATTTTGTCAATCAACGTCTCGTCTGGTCTATTTGCACGTATCACCCTATCTGTTCTGATACCATAGTCCCAGAGGATCTTTGCCTGATCGTTTTCTATCACTCCCTCAGGTTGGTGCTCGTACCACTTATTACTGCAAGGTAGCTGGTGTTTCTTGCACAGGCTCCAGGGGAGGGCACTTGCTACTGAATCATGCCTCTTTTTGTACTGGTTCTGTGCAAGTGCCGGACATTCGCTTGCTATGTGGTTTATGGTTTCATTTTTCGTATTGCACTTCCTACATATGGGAGAGATGTTATTTCCGTCTATCGTTCTTTGAACATATTTGGTTCTTAGGGCCTGATCTTGTGCCGCTGTTATCATTCCTTCAGTTTCCTTCTTGATTATTATTATTATTATTATTATTATTATTATTATTATTATTATTATTATTATTATTATTATATGCACAAACTCAGAACTAATCTCCCTTACAATGATATACTACCCACTGACCACATCCAGGTAAGAAGTCATCAATATACCTTCTACTCACCTGTAGTCTACCTTGGCAACAAGAGGACCCCAAAGCATAGTACCCAGCTCATACCCTCATTCATTCTATTTGAAAATGACGGTGCCCGCCTTATAATCAACAAGGTATCCAAGGGCATTTTGTAAAGGTATTAATACCCAGTTGCCAGTTTGCCCTTCAGAAAATGATTATCAGGAGATACAAAAAGGATTAGTTAACAGATCACCAAGCAATGATTATCAGGAGTTATGAAGAGGATCAGCGAACAGATCACCAAGCAATGATTATCAGACATTATCAAAAGGATCAGTAATATAGGTACTGATTTCTGTTATCATTAGTTTGTTGGATGTCCTCAGGGTATGTTGTTGTCAGGATGGGGAGAGGGAGGGGTAGGAGGGGGTTGGGGTTGGGGGAGGAGGGAATAAGAAGAGAGGAGGGGGAGGGTGGAAAATTGAGTTTGATGACCAGTTTTGGTTAACTGGATCCTGGAGAGGCCATTGGTCATTGAAAATTAGAGAAGAAAAGTCAAAGAAGAAAAGAAGAATGAGATAGAGAGAGAGAGAGAGGAGAGAGAATAGAGAATGAGAGAGAGATGGAAGAGAGAGAAGAGAGAGAGAGAGGAGAGAGAGAGAGAGCGCACCAAAACAGCCTGGAAACACCCACATTACACCAACACTTCTAAACCATCCCAAACCGGAAACAGGTGAGGATTAATAGAGGCCAATTAAAAAAAAAAATTTCCCCCTCAAACAAAAATGGCTGAAACAGAATCGCCTGTCTGAGGTGAGATCAGCCGAGCGTAAAAAGATCTTTTACCTGAAGCTGAATAATAATAAAATAATAATAATAATATAATAATATAATAATAATAATAATAATATAAATAAATGAAACCATAAACCATTCATCACATAGCAAGCTAATGCCCGGCACTTGCACAGAACCAGTCCAAAAAGAGGTATGATTCAGTGGCAAAAGCCCTCCACTGGAGCCTGTGCAAGAAACATCAGCTACCTTGCAGTAATAAGAGGTACGAGCACCAACCTGAGGGAGTGATAGAAAACGATCAGGCAAAGATCATCTGGGACTATGGTATCAGAACAGATAGGGTGATACGTGCAAATAGACCAGACGTGACGTTGATTGACAAAATCGAGAAGAAAGTATCACTCATTAATGTCGCAATACCATGAGACACCAGAGTTGAAGAGAAAGAAAGGGATGGATAAGTATCAAGATCTGAAAATAGAAATAAGAAGGATAGGGGATATGCCAGTGAAAATTGTACCCATAATCATAGGAACATTAGGCACGACCCCAAGATCCCTGAAAAGGAATCTGGAAAAACTAGAGGCTGAAGTAGCTCCAGGACTCATGCGGAAGAGTGTGATCCTAGAAACGACGACCATAGTAAGAAAAAGAGATGGACTCCTAAGAGGCAGGATGCAACCTGGAACCCCACACTATAAATACCACCCAGTCGAATTGGAGGACGGTAATAAACCAAACCACCACCAAAAAAAAAAAAAAAAAAAAAAAAAAAAAAAAAAAAAAAAAAAAAAAAAAAAAAAAAAAAAAAATAATAATAATAATAATAATAATAATAATAATATATGTAGGTTGAAGACCTTCAATAATACAGGTCTTTTTGAAAAATAATGGCTATATCTGCCGCGTTTATTTTGTATAGAATTTTCTCTGTTATACATTGTGTCCCTAAAGTCCCAGTACCATTACAAGTATTTATTGCTCAGAAACCATATAACATAGAGTAATGTAGTTTTTTTTGTAGAATGTCCTACATTTCTTCAAGTGTACATTCAGAGCACTTCATTCTACAAAATACTGCATTACTCTGTTACATGGTTTCTGAGCAATAAATACTTGTAATAGTACTGGGACTTTATGGACACCCTGTATAGTATATTCAATTTGCCAAATACCACGTTTTTGACACGAATCCCCCATTTGGCGTTTTAATAGCTAACTTGAGTACAGAGGAAAAGTCAGTAGTAAGAAGAATAGCCATTATTTCCAATAATAATAATAATAATAATAATAATAATAATAATAATAATAATAATAATAATAATAATAATAATAATAATAATAATAATAATAGTCTAAGGTTCGTAGCTTTGGTGTAGTCTGTCGTAGTTAGAATCTGATCCGGATCAGAATCTGACTACGACAATAATAATAATAATAAAATAATAAAAATAATAAAAATAATAAAAATAAAATAACAATAACAATAAAACAATAGCAATAGCAATAGCAATAGCAATAATAATAATAATAATAATAAAATAATAATAATAATAATAATAATAATAATAATAATAATAATAACCAGTACAAAAAGAGGCATGATTCAGTGGCAAAAGCCCTCCACTGGAGCCTGTGCAAGAAACATCAGCTACCTTGCAGTAATAAGTGGTACGAGCACCAACCTGAAGGAGTGATGAGTTAAAATAAGGGGAAAACGATCAGGCAAAGATCCCTCTGGGACTATGTATCAGAACGGATAGGGTGATACGTGCAAACAGACCAGACGTGACGTTGATTGACAAAGTCAAGAAGAAAGTATCACTTATTGATGTCGCAATACCATGAGACACCAGAGTTGAAGAGAAAGAGAGGGAAAAAATGGATAAGTATCAAGATCTGAAAATAGAAATAAGAAGGATATGGGATATGCCAGTGGAAATCGTACCCATAATCATAGGAGCACTAGGCACGATCCCAAGATCCTTGAAAAGGAATCTGAAAAAACTAGAGGCTGAAGTAGCTCCGGGCCTCATGCAGAAGAGTGTGATCCTATTAGAAACGGCA
Source organism: Macrobrachium nipponense (assembly GCF_015104395.2). NCBI lineage: Eukaryota > Metazoa > Arthropoda > Malacostraca > Decapoda > Palaemonidae > Macrobrachium > Macrobrachium nipponense. Next base: position 57,125,140 of record NC_087220.1, read on the forward strand.
CACATAGTAAGAAAAGTGATGGACTCCTAAGGAGGCAGGATGCAACCCGGAACCCCACACTATAAATACCACCCAGTCGAATTGGAGGACTGTGATAGAGCAAAAAAAAAAAAAAAAAAAAAAAAAATAATAATAATAATAATAATAATAATATTTCCACTAACATTTCTGACTGTTATAAACTGTATCACGAACAAGATACAATTCCCCTTTCTCCTTAATATGATCACCTCATAGATTAAGTCTAAATAAAAAATAAAAAAAATACCACAATAAAACCGATATGTATAAACGAACACCGACCAGGAGATTAAAAGCAGGTCAGCCGAGGTCAACCAGGAGACCGGTTACGGTTGCGACGTCCCTAGACAGGTGAACTTCAAGAAGAAGAAGAAGAAGAAGAAGAAGAAGAAGGAGTAGGAGTGACCTTCCGTCACCCGATCTTCCCCAGGTATATAAATGACCAGGTGACCAACTGGTCATCACAAACGAGTCCCCGACAGTCTTCGAGTAAAGACGAAATTTGCGACGATCTTCGACGATGCAGACCGTAAGTTTGGCATTATTGTCATCATTATTATCATTCAGGAGATGGACTCTTTTGCTTAGAAATTCACCATCTTGTAAGAAATCAGTCTCTGTAATAAACAGCCACAATTATATAGCAAAATGTATTATACTGATTACGTTTTACTTAGTAATACAGTTTGCTCTATACTTGTGGATTTTTATTGTATGAACCCTATTCATATGGAAAAATCCCAGAGAGGTTGTAAAGTAATGGAAAAGCTTAGATAATCCAGTGTATTGTAAGGTACTGGAATGGTCGAGACAATCCAGAGTATTGTAAAATACCGGAATGGTCTAGACAATCCAGAAGATTGTAAGGTACTGGAATAGTTTAGACAATCCCGGACGTTACAGGGGGCTCAGAGGGTTGAGACTATTTTAGACGCCTGATGTAGACCTCCTGGACTCTGCACAACAAACAGATTTGACCTAAACAATCCCACCATCTCAATGAGTTAATTGAACTCCCCTAATCAACAGGCAGTCATCTTCGTTCTACTGGCCTTGGCCTCAGCAGCTCCTGCTCCTGAGAAATTAGCAGAAGCAGAAGAAGCAGGGGCAGCAGAATCAACAGCAGCAGTAGCAGGTGGGGCTCCCCCTCCTCTAGTTGCCATCATCAGACAGACCCAGGTCAACCCAGATGCCCTCGGTGCCCACAGCTCCGACTTCGAAGCCGAGAACGGCATCGTCTTCCAGTTCTCTGGATCTGAGGGAGTCCTCGGTGGAGCCAATATGATTGGATCTTGGAGGTAAACAATGGCTCGCTCTCTCTCTCTAAACTGACATCATAGAGAGCTATAATCTTCATTATTTCTTAGAGAAAACGAAGACATTAAAGTAACCTCTTCCCGTTTTCTTCCAGCTACCCACAAGCCGACGGAACCTTGGCTGAGGTCACCTTCGTGGCCGACGAGAACGGATTCCAGCCCCAGTCCTCGTTGTTGCCAGTGGCTCCCGCCTTCCCCCACCCCATCCCACAGTTCGTCCTCGACCAGATCGAGTTCGCCAGGCTTGAGGACGAGAGGGCGGCTCAAGAAGGTGCTACCAGCGCTTAAGATTTCTAAGATTGTCAAGTGCCGTTAAATTGACAGTGGATTGGGTCTATGTACCCAACTCAGCCCCGAATAACCTTCCATAAGCTGTGGATCTGTTATTGTCATGTTTACCTCGTCTTTGGTAGCTTTGTTTCGACGTAAATGACTGATTCGCTGGACGTATCAAACGAAGTGGTGTGTATGAATCCTGTATTATTTCATTAAAGCTGTTAAAATGACCATAGTACTGCTCCATATACCTATAGAACCTTCCTTCTTTTGTTAAGATAATACATAGATTCGTATAAACTTTCCGTGCAAAATAGTTCAGATGGTTTGGGTTGACTACCCAGCTTCCTTCAAGAGTTAGAACATGTCTCAGGAACTACTTTACTAAACCTCGTTAACTTCCATACGATGGCAGTAACGGAAAAGCTACCATTTTTACACTTTAAAAGCTTGTCCACACGACCGGGCCTGATCGGCGGACCTTCCCTCTAACGGGCACACTTGACGGGCAAACTGTCAAATTGCCCGATGGGTCCTGTAGCAAAATCACCATGGTAGTGCCCGATGGCTTGAGCTTCGACCCTGGCAGGCTTAAGTTAACCAAATATATTTCTTTTACCGAGCCATTCTTTGCACCATATTCTCTTCACACACAAAGCAATTATCGTGCCACACAATATCTTCTTTGAGGTAGGCACCATGTTTGTTGTACCGCACTGGACACACTACTGGCATCGTTGGGCATGCCCACCTCTCCATCGCCTCACCCATGTGGACAACATTCATGGGTAAAGCCCGCCAGTATTTGCCTGTAAACCCCGGAGCATGCCGATCAGGCCCGTTCGTGTGGACAGGCCTTAAGCCCCCCACAATTTGCCCGTCAACCCCGGAGCACACCGATCAAGCCTGCTCGTGTGGACAAGCCTTAAGCCCGCCACAATTTGCCAGTCAACCCCGGAGCATGCCAATCAGGCCCGCTTGTGTGGACAGGCCTTAACGTACCGTGAGCTTGAAATATGAAGCCAAAGCCTTCATAGCTTTCTTACATCAGAAACAAGAAGTGTCTTACTACTCTCGTTCAGAGGACTATGTTTGAATTATATACCAACTGAAGTAACCCTAACGTCTGCAGAGCTTAGGTCAACAAAAAATACATCAGCAATAAGTGCTCTTCTATAGCAGTGTTGCCATAAGCCACAGTAACTGCTGTGAATGCTTTCATGTCAAGAACTGGTTAGCAGTCTTGCCTGTATTACCCATACCATGAAAACTGCCTTAAAAAACTCTAGAAATAGTTCCACCACTAACTAAGCCTATCACCCAAACGTTTCTGGGATCTTGTCGGCAGTATTAATGCTTCAAGGCTTAATAGTTAAGTAGTTCAAATATTTTTTTCTCCTGCAACTTCTTAAGAGCTTACAAGATTTAAAGTTCTCATTTTGATCAAGAACTTACTCTGAACATTGAGGTATTGTGTATACAGTTTACCCCTCGACTATGCATCTGCAAGGTAATAAGACATCGAAGGTAACATCTGCATGATATAAATAATACACTGCAGTTTATTCAAAAGATAGTTACCTCAATACTAAAGCACCTCTTAAGTGTACAGCATACTTTTGTTGAAAATTTTCAGCACTTGTTACTTACTCTTGTAACCTATTTACCTTTGAATTTCAAAAGTGCACCCGTATTTTTGTACTAGTGAACTTGCTGTTTACCCTTCCACTGTACAACATCTGCCAAAGGGTATGAAGTCATTGATGCCAAATGGTAAGAAGTCGTTGAAGGTAACTTATTGCCTTCGGTCTTTACAAGTCTTTCAAAAGTGAAGCATCCACAGCTTCTCTATGGCTTTGATGTATTAATTAACCCAATACATCAGATACATATACTGCAGAAGACCCTGTAGTTTCGAGAGACCATTAGTTATCAATACCAATGCACCTCTTCAGTGCACATGCCATTGCTCAAGTATTTCAGCACTAATGAAACTTAATTACCTTTAATAAAAAGTGCATCCATTTTTTGTACTACCATTGCTCTTGCAACACTAGAATCTTTGGGAAAATTGTGCAGAGTACTGATAATGACCAGTTTCAAATCCACTTCAATTATAGACCAAAACTACAGTAAAATAATTTTATTTTAACCTAATTAATTTTATTTGAAGTATTTTTAAAGGTCAAATGAACAAAAACTTCATTTTCTTTTTCTCTCCTTGAAGTTTAGTTATTAATGTAGTAAAAGCTATATAGACATTCTAAAATGGGCAGATACGTCGTGAGCAGAATAGACCAGAACAGTACAAAGTCAGCTAATAAAACTTCAGTCAACGATGAATTCAGAAAAGAGGCCTAAGCACAGATCTTTCTTAACCTGTACCAATGGGTTTTACTGTAGTTTGACAATGCTTCGTACCAGTCCAATCAGCTCTTAGCACAAATCTTTACCAGTACAAATGTATTTTAAAGTGTGAATGCCTTGTACCAGTCAAATCAGAGCACTATCTTCTACAGAGGTTCTCCAGAGCAGAGGTTCTCCAGAAACTGTCCTTACTTAAGAGTATGGGGTCACCCAAATACGAAAGTCATTCACCAATCCATTCCGAGTAATCTTCATCAGGTAAGAACTTCAGATTCAATACAACCCAACGCTAGGCTTCCAAACCATCTTAAGTCCCACAAACATGATGAGCAGCAGGATACCTCATATGAATCCAGCAAATCAATCGATTCAGTCGTACCAAAACTTTATACCTCACACAAGCGCACAGTATTGATCACACAATACTGATCACACATCTGAAAGGTAATTTTATTAATTCTTTTTTTTAAGCCACCCGGCAAAGGTGGACTTTTTGGAAGCTTAAGTTTGTTTGGACAAAATTTTAAATAGAATATAGAATTTCATGGCGACTATTTTAAGTTAACTCTGCACAAATTTACTGTTAAATTTACTGTTAAAACTGACAATTACATTAAGTTACAGTAAATTTAAATTAAAACCAAAGGGAGGACTTAATTGTACTTAAAACTTAATATCCCAATAAGGTCTTAAAATCAACTATACAATATAAACTTTGTAAAATTACTAGGGTAACATTAATTCGTAACTAGTTACTTCAATCAATTCACTATAATTTTATTTCGTTTGATGAAAAAATTCACTCCAAACATATTTTTCAAAATTACAATCTCATTCACACTAACTTCAAGACACTGACACCTAAAACTATTCTTACCTTTTAAAAGGAATTTTAATAAATTTGAACCAAATTTAAGGCTAATTCCCTCATCGCAAAATCTGAAAAAGTTTTAAAAACTCTAGACTGAAACTTAACAAGATTAAGGTTCTAACTCTCAGCATAATTGACTAAGAAATACTAACCATTAAACTTGTTGCTAACCAAAATACTAGCCATCCAATACTAAAATCCTAGCTATTTAGCAACATTACAAGGTAGTAAATACCAAAAATTGCTACCCAAAACACTAGCCACCGCACACAATCTTAGCCATCATAAAAAAATTTGCTAACCAATATACTAGCCATCAAACCATTACAATTCTAGCCCCTTTATATAACCAAAATACCTGCCATCGAACACTTAAAAATCCTGTCCACTTAACAAAACCTTAAGGCACTAAACAAGAGAAATCTTAGCCACTTAAGTTAAAACTTAAAACTGCAAGGCACTAACCATCAACAAATACAAACCTGAATTCTAGCCACTTGACAATCACCAGGCACTGAACACTTTACAAGAAGCACATTTATTAGCACCTTTAACCTCAAGAATCCACTTTCAAGCATGCACTTTCATCCACTTGCCTAAAAAAACTGAACAATCACTTACATTGGCAGATATGAATTCAGGACCAGAGTCAAAGCATTCTTCTGAGTTACGTTGGTGCTTAATCAGAAGATACAGATTAACCAAGTATATGTAAGGCCTAGGGTTTTTGATTAATAATGTATTGTCCATGTGTTCCCTTTGACCTGTGGAATGTGGAGAACAGTGTAGAGGTAACGACTCGAGAGTAGCTGAACAATGAGTTTCTAGGGATGGCGTGAGATAAAAATGATTAGTTAGACAATTCAATGCACGACAGCTTATGAACTCTTCTCAAAGTGCCTTTGTGAAACTGGATGCAGCTAGAACCGTGAGGCGCTATCAAACTGTGTGTTCGTATGTGCGTGTGCGCCTCTTTCTGTTAAAAGAGTGTCATACCCAAGCCTATGGGAGATTTTGACAGAGGGTCTTCAAGTCACAGGCAAAGATGCCGTGGCGTTCGCCGGGGGAGTTTTTGTGACATAGTGTTTAAGTGTCCGGCTGTTTGGGTGAGTGTTGAGTTACTTTAGCCAAAGAGTGGCTTATTATCTGTTTGACATTTTTGTGATGACATCCAATATTTAACCTCTGTCTGTTAAACTTGTGTGTGTACTTACCGGGATGTGTTCTCTATCTTTGAAACAGACGATTCTGGAATGCGGGGGGGACAAAGAATTCCCAGAGGGGTGTAGACTTTTTTTGGTGACTAGACAATGTACTGTTTCGGGGTTTTTTGGGTTAGTCTGTAAGACTGGATTACTTGATTGATTGATTTATTTATGCGTTGTTAATAAACGTTAATGTTATGACGCAACTCTCTCATTTTCATTACCTGTTAGAATGGAGAGAAAGAGGTGGAGAGAGAGAGAGAGAGAGAGAGAGAGAGAGAGAGAGAGAGAGAGAGAGAGAGAGAGAGAGAGAAAGGCTGTGAGTAATGCGGTGTGTTGGTTTGCCTTACACTCGTGTCTCACGCTTACCTTATGAATAATGGGGGGGAATCCCCCCATTAACAGTGGTGGCAGGCGGTTAAGAGGGGGTATAAAAGTTTTTTTTTTTTCTTTTTTATGCCTAGGAATGCCAATGTAGAGATGGGTGACCAGTTAGGGGTTATGACTTAGCGATAGTTTTCGAACAACAAAGCCTTTGTGGGATTGTGGAAAATCGTTAAACTGTTAGTTTTCAGTTACTTAGTGAGAAAAAAATGAGAAAATATCTATCTGTTAACTGTGCTAAAGGGAGGGAAGGATTTTGTTGGACTCAGCATTTTTCCCAGGCAGTCAGCCTAGAAGCAGTGGGCGCTCTCAGTATGACTTCTGTGTGTGATGACGAGTGTATTCCGAGATGGCAGTGCGGGTGTTGTGTTTAGTACCGCGTTTTGCGAGAATTTTGAGTTCTTGTTGTTCCCATTATGGAGTGGTGAGTGTTAAAACTATTGTTTATCAAAGGGAGAGGGTTTTTGTTTAAATATTTCAGGGTTATGGGATTGGCTCAAGAGGTCAACAATTTTTCTTGTCTTTGCCCCATAGTGATGTGTTTTCTTTATTTGCACGTGTTTATAATAGACGTATTCGTCTTTGTTTTAAACACATAAGAGTGTATAGAGATGTGTTTTTTGCATGTGAACTGTGCTTAGATAAGCTTACTTGGCTTAGAGACAGAGCGGCCATAATTTTACGGGCTCAGCACATTTTTTTGGAGTTAGGATTTCATTTTTTGATATTCCTTTTTGGAGATATATTATTTGGAGCCTTGTTTTGTTCCACATGGAGTATTGGGGAAATAGAGGTAAATATTTTGTATTTGCCGAAATAGAGGTGATTATTCTCTATTCTTGGAGTGGTGTTTTTTTTACTGACATGTGGCTATTGGAGAAATAAGAGAGAAACATAAGGGGGTTGGTTATTAACCAAATGGAGGAAATATTTTTATAACCGGAGTGGTGTTATTATTAATATGGTGAAATATATGGAGTTGGAATTAATCTTGGGCGGGTGACCCTTTTTTTTGTGGTTATGGGAGTTTTTCTTTCGAGACAAGAGAAGATTTCTGTGGTTCTCTTTTTTGGTTTCGTGACTATTTAGAGGCGAGTGGCATTACTGCATTACGAGTCATTTGGAGATGTGTGCATTTTTTATGTTCACAAGTGTGTTATTCTTGGAGAAATATAATTTGGGCAAAGTCATGTTGAGAGAATAAGTCTTTGAGACAAATGTTTGGACACATTAGTCATATCCTGGAGTTAATTCTGTGAAATGTGTCTGTTAGACGTTTTTCTAGAGAATCATGAGTTTCCAAACTTATGTGTCTGACTAAACAATTTTTGTGCTGTTGTTTGAGCATGCGTCCGCAGGTGATTTTTCTGCTGACAAGCGATATGATGAGCCGTGTGCTGACTTTTTTCCTCTGATGATGATAGATCAGAATTTTTCGCAATATCTGGAAATGTTGACAATAGCATTTCACGAAAGCGAATGGGTAAGAGTTTGCTTTCTGGCAAATTCCAGGGCTTTACATGGAGCATTTCTTGGGGAAAAACGTGGGGAGTTATGCATATTATACATGTATTATGTATTTTGTGATTGGGGGAAATCTACTTGTGATTATCTTTTATTTTTTTCTTCTTTTTCCTATGAGAGATGTAATTGGGGGGATTGAGCTTAAGTAGCATTTCTTTTTTGGACGGGAGATTTGATTTTACCGGGAGATGTAATTTTTCGCGGGTTGTTACTTACGTAAAAGGGAGTTTGACATTAAGTCTCATTGTGATTAATTATTGAGCAGTAAAGGGGTTTTTGCTGTTAAACATTGGAGATTTTTTTACTGATTTTGTGGGTTGTTCAGATATCAGAGCTTGAGAGAACATTTTTTTGGGTCTGGGTGTGTTACGTGATTCTTTTTTTTTCCTTGGGCTCATTACGATTTTTTTTTTCTTTTTTTTCTTGTGAGCACATTCGAGTTTGAAATGTGAGTACAGAAGTCCGTGGAGTTGCTGTGATTTCTGAGTTGTGTGTGTGCTGATGTGTGAGTTTGGAGAACTGAGTTGGAGAACTTGATGATTTTTTTTCTTAGAGAGTTATGATGATGACTTATGATTTAGTAGTCGTGTTAAAGGGAGTTAATTGGGAGACGTTCGGTTAGTATTTCTGACTTTTTGAGATCATTGTTTGATAGAAGTAGTATGTCTGGGTTAATTTTCTTAGATTGACCAAAGACTTGAATGACATACTAACACCAAAAAGTCATTTCCCGACGCCAGCAAGACGTCCACCAGCCGTGAGGATGCTGCCGTTTTTGGTGATTACAAGAATTTCCATGATGGTGATCAAGAGAATTCTACAGCGTGTTTTTTGGGGATCTGCAGAAGCCGTGAGAAGTCTTCTACAATGAGGGAGACATTCCGTCTTCCTACAGCTGCTACAGTCTGCTACAGGAGCAGCTACTTGCAGAAAAGCAAAGAGGGATATTCAAGAAATGCAGAAAAAATGAGAGAAAATGCGCCTAGTGTTATTTGGAGATATAAGAGTAACAGACTTTATTTTATAATGCCAGAGACGTGCAGTTATTTTGTATATTCTATTTTAAGCCGGCCAGTGTTTTGTGTTATGAGCTATTTTGCTAGGCGGGGGCTAGCATATGGGGTGGCCGAGCATCTGTAAGGCCTAGGGTTTTTGATTAATAATGTATTGTCCATGTGTTCCCTTTGACCTGTGGAATGTGGAGAACAGTGTAGAGGTAACAACTCGAGAGTAGCTGAACAATGAGTTTCTAGGGATGGCGTGAGATAAAAATGATTAGTTAGACAAGTCAATGCACGACAGTTTATGAACTCTTCTCAAAGTGTCTTTGTGAAACTGGATGCAGCTAGAACCGCGAGGCGCTATCGAACTGTGTGTTCGTATGTGCGTGTGCGCCTCTTTCTGTTAAAAGAGTGTCATACCCAAGCCTATGGGAGATTTTGACAGAGGGTCTTCAAGTCACAGGCAAAGATGCCGTGGCGTTCGCCGGGGGAGTTTTTGTGACATAGTGTTTAAGTGTCCGGCTGTTTGGGTGAGTGTTGAGTTACTTTAGCCAAAGAGTGGCTTATTATCTGTTTGACATTTTTGTGATGACATCCAATATTTAACCTCTGTCTGTTAAACTTGTGTGTGTACTTACCGGGATGTGTTCTCTATCTTTGAAACAGACGATTCTGGAATGCGGGGGGGACAAAGAATTCCCAGAGGGGTGTAGACTTTTTTTGGTGACTAGACAATGTACTGTTTCGGGGTTTTTTGGGTTAGTCTGTAAGACTGGATTACTTGATTGATTGATTTATTTATTCGTTGTTAATAAACGTTAATGTTATGACGCAACTCTCTCATTTTCATTACCTGTTAGAATGGAGAGAAAGAGAGGGCGGAGTGGAGAGAGAGGAGAGAGAGGGAAGAGAGAGAGATAGAGAGAGAGAGAGAGAGAGAGAGAGGGATTGCCGAGAGAGAGAGAGAGAGAGAGAGAGAGAGAGAGAAAGGCTGTGAGTAATGCGGTGTGTTGGTTTGCCTTCCGCTCGTGTCTCACGCTTACCTTATGAATAATGGGGGGGAATCCCCCCATTAACATATATCAAAAGATGTACACTCGTAGTCTCCCTTAACATCGTGGAAAGATTAAATGCTGTTAGATCCAATGCCAAGTAGTAATAGAAATTAATCTTAAACAAAAGCTCAAAATGTGCTAAAGTTTTCAAGAATTATGCTGAAGTTTTAAAGAATTATGCTGAAGTTTAAAGAATTATGCTAAAATTTAAAGAATAATGCTGAAGTTTAAAGAATTATGCTTTAGAGTTGAATGCCACAATATTTAAATATAGTAAAACTAATGCATCATGACATTGAATAATTAAGAATCTCAAAAGTCCAATGTTGAATATAAAAAATTTTATCAAGCATTATGCTTGCTCATACAAACCAACCGATTTCTTCCACTTTAATTCAGTTTAAAATTAAAAAAAAAAAAATAGTTAGGCGTGTAAAGAAAAAAAGTTAGGTAAAACCAAAGTAAAACCAAAGTTCTGTGTAAAAAAAAAAAAAATAATTTTCAAGGCTAATTTGCATTACACCCATTTCCGAGTTGTCACTGCATATAAAGATCTTCCATTTAAATCATAAAAATGAGACTAAAAAGCAACATACATACATTGCTGCTTATAAAAAACAAATAGAAAAACCCAAGTCCACTAAACTAACCCAACAATCTTTGAATAACTGCAAAATCTGCTTGAAATAACTTTTAACCGATAAAATTACACAAAACAGTTTCAACCAATATTTAACAAAAGCTAAATAAGCTTTAATCCATAAGAATTTCTCGTAATCACTTCATTACCTAAAATGAGTCCCCCAACACATTGATAAATGTTATGCTAAACTAAATTGAACCACAGCTAAAACTTGAAGAAAAAAAACTGCTACATACAAACATGAAGAAAAGCTACATATGTAAACAAGTACAAACAAGTATGAATAACACATTATCTTAAAACACTAAAAACTAATTTGATCTCAAACAATGAAAATCTTTTAATAGGATACTATGAAAGTTGAACCACATTTAAAACCTATAGCAGGAATAAAACCAACCGCATACATAACTAAGCACTTCGTACATATTGGTAAATTAATATATTCATAAAACCACACAAAAAACAGCCTGAACTTCATCAAACACAAACATCTAACACTTAAGACAAAACCTTTAACAGATCACGATAAAACCAATAGAAAAATTATAAACCAACCAGATGCACAACTAACACAAATTACATACAAGTAAATGACAAACCACCAAAAAACAGTTCACCACAAACACTTAAAACGCACATATAATACTGTTGCACATATAGTAAATTTAACAGATTTCGATAACATTTAAACCACAGGTAAAACAAACAAACAGTACCAACCACAGACACTTCGTACAGACAAGTACACGAATTCCACAATCTATCTTTAAGAAAAAAAAAAAAAAAAAATTAAATTCACTGCTCAGACCCACAGCAAGACTAACAAACCAACCACAGTTTAAATACAGAGTACACAAAAGATGAAATACACATTCTTAAAAAACAAACATACGCAACCCACAAAAACTTAAAAACAAAAGATACATGAAAACCGTAACAAAACAATAGCCACAGACACCTTAAACACAATAAAAACTTAATAAAACCACAAAAAATAAACATATCAAAACAGTCGCAAGCACATGACAACAACAAAGATATAATAACACTTATGAACTCATCCAGCCACCCGCCGTCAACTGAGCGCTATTTCTCAGGAGGGGCTCAAGTTGGCCCACCCGAATTCTCCCAATGACCATCTACTGGCGGAGCTGCGGTAAAGTAAATGTGGAATCTGGAATTCCAGGTTTCGTGAACCTGGAAGAAATTCCGGAATCTCTGGTTTACGAATTCGAGGGGCCGTGTGTAAATTGGCTGAAAATTCAAGGAGGATGATGTAAATTGGTTGTGAATCCGGAAATCGGTGTAAATGGTTGTGAATTCGAGGGAGATTTTGTAAATTGGTGGCAAATTAGAAGGAGATTTTGTAAATTGGCTGTAAATTCGAGGACGAGGATGTAAATTGGTTGTGAATGCGTTGAAGTTGGTGTAAATTGGTTGTAGATCCGTGGGAGTTGGTGTAAATGGTTGCTAATTCGAGGACGATTTTGTAAATTGGTTGCAAATACGAGGACGGTGTAGTAAAATGGTTGTAAATTCGGGTCCAGTAGTGTAATATTGTAAATCAGAGAAAGTTGTCAATGAATTGGATGTGAATTTGAAGTAAAGTGTGTAAATTGGTCGTAAATTCGGGATTGTGTCAATTGGTTGTGAATCCGAGGACGTTAGTATAAATCGGTTGTGAATTTGAGAGGGTTGGAGTAAATTGATTGTAAATTCAAGGAGGGCTGTGTAAATTGGTTGTAAATTCGAGGATGATTGTGTAAATTAGTTGTGAATCCATGGCAGTTGGTGATAGATGGTTGTGAATTCGAGGGAGATTTTGTAAATTGGTTGCAAATTCGAGTAGGCTGTTATAAATTAGTCATGATTTCTGCTAAAGTGGTGTAAATTGCATGTAAATCCGGCCACAGTGATGTAAATTGGCTATCCATCCAAATACTGTGTTGCAGATTGGTTGCAAAACAAAGAGCAATGGTGTAAATCTATTGTAAATCTTGGAGTCGACAGAACAAATTAGTTGCAAATTTAGCAAATCAACTAAAGGTATTAAAGTTGTCTGAAAAGCTTATCATAGTTCTAATAGGTAGAAAGTCTATCTCTCTCTCTCTCCCTTTCTCTTAATGAAGCTAATTCTTCCCAATTATCATATATAAACTCATTGCTCAGAATCAAGTTATCTTCTAATGTGGTTGTCACTCATTCAGTTCATTGACAGCCAATTAACTCATTAATGAGATGCTGTAACTGATATTAATCACTCAAAGGTCGTGGGTTAAACTGGGCTACTTAACTGTGGGGTAAATCGTCAGTAGTTTTTGTGGTCTTATATCTGATAGTTCATTAATCACTACTATTGTGATATGGGCAGGAATCAAACAAAGTTTTTTTTGAGAGACAATTATTCAAAGGGCAGAGGTTGAACAAGACTATTTAATTCTGACGTTATTATGAAATAGTCTTTGCGTTTTGTTGTGATAGTTCGTTTACTATTTACTTTCTTAACATGGGCAGGAATCAAAATAGTATTTTTTCAGGGACAATTATTCAAAGACGTTAAACTGGACTATTTTAATCTGGTGAAGATTGACAAATAGTCTTTGCGTTTTGTATTGATAGTTCAATAACTACCTACTATTTCAACATTGCCAGGGTTAAAAATAGAGTCTTTGAATCAATAACTTTATTACATTAATATTCGTAAAGCGATTAAACAATTAAATAAACATTCGGAGAGACGATTATGTAACGCACACGAAGACTTTTTTTAGACTTAATTCCTGCTTCGTAAGCTATTCTTCAGCCTTGGAAACTCCTTCTTTGGCCCTCCTCTCGTCCTCGAGACGGGCGAACTCGATCTGGTCGAGAACGAACTGTGGGATGGGGTGGGGGAAGGCAGGAGCCACTGGCAACAACGAGGACTGGGGCTGGAATCCGTTCTCGTCGGCCACGAAGGTGACCTCTGCCAAGGTTCCGTCGGCTTGTGGGTAGCTGGAAGAAAACGGGAAGAGGTTATTTTAATGTCTTAGTTTTCTTTAAGAAACTATAAAGATTTTACCTCTATAGAGCATCAGTTTACTGAAAGATAGAGAGAGAGAGAGAGAGAGAGAGAGAGAGAGAGAGAGAGAGAGAGAGAGAGAGAGAACGCAGAGGTATTGTTTACCTCCAGGATCCGATCATGTTGGCTCCGCCGAGGACTCCCTCGGATCCAGAGAACTGGAAGACGATTCCGTTCTCGGCTTCAAAGTCGGAGCTGTGGGCGCCGAGGGCATCAGGGTTGACCTGGACCTGTCTCATGATGGCGATGGGCAGAGGGGCAGCCCCTCCTGCTTCTGCTGCTGGTTTCTCAGGGGCAGGGGCAGCTAGGGCCACAGCCAAGATGGCGAAAAGAACAGCCTGAGGAAGTCGTAAATGATATATTAATATATTAGGGATAATTCTATCAATATTATCAACTCAACTATGTTTAAAACATGACTTATAAAACCACAAGAAAGTCTTTCATATTCTCCATCAACTCACAGTCTTCATTTTGCGAGATTGTGAGGACGAATGTATGCACTTCTTGCGAATGTAACCCCTTTTATATACACTCCAAAAAACGAGTGAATGGCAACTCAAGGTCACGTGACACCTGTTTACCAGTGGAGTTCGCTGCTACGGAAACCCGTTTCCGACCTCGACATTTCGGCCAGGTGCGTTCCGTGCGATTAAAACCGTTCTAAACCCAGATGATTATGAGTGTCCAGGGCAGGTAGCAGGTACCTGATCAGGGTAATTATGGGATGACACATGCGTTTAAAAGGTGAGTTGAGAACCAATAAATCTCTGGGTTGCAGTTATTTGGGTTAAAAGTCGGATGATTAGAGATGGGATTTACAAGGTTCGTCTTTGATAATTTCCATATGGAATGTTTTTTAAGGCAATGGCTACCTTATTTTTATTCTTATTGTTCAAGCATTCATAAGAAACAAACAATTTGCTGGGATTCCTTCGATATTAACTGAAAAGAACTTAACCATTCAAGAAGTTAAGCATCAAGCCTTGATACTTGCACTAGACGTGTCTAGCAATTCCGTTCTGTAACCGTTTACAACTGAATCTCTTATGACCTTAACATTAGGTGCTGTTATATGGGACTAAAAGGATAGTGAATATTCTGCCAAAGGCCTCATTGTGATGGCTGGTGGCTTGGAAGGAAGACAGACACGAGCATTCGATCTTGCTGCATATGCAAAGTTATGCGCATTGTGATTAGTTAGCCTCGGCGGAACGATTTGTTTTCTTATTGCAGAGCAGTCATTGGCCATTTTGCTCAGATATCCCACTCATGAACTGTTATTTAATGAAATGAGTTTGATTTTCTGCTGGCAAACGATGACATTCATTGGGAAAAGGAGTATCTGGCAACGAGCACTGGGCAGTTGCCAAAGAGGTATTTTTTTATTCATCTATTTTGACGTATAAAATGGAGCACACCAAAATTACAATTCCTATATTCACAAGGAAATAGCCCTCGTCTTTGAATGCATTCAAACCGATAATTTTCTGTAATGCGAAAGTTATATAATGAGTGGAAAAAGAATATCTGGCAATGATCACCTATCGTGTTGCCAGACATATCTTTTTTCCCGAACTTTCACCAACCGTGACATTATAAGAAATCTTTCTTTTCTCGGATTTGCCTTTTTTTTCCTATTTGTTGCAAGCACAGTTTTTTTTCCTCCGTGACCCATGAATGAGCTTTTACCTCTCCAACAAATGTCAGGGGAAAACATATAAAGCAATATGGGTGTAGAAATGTTTAAATAAATGTCAGTTGATGCTGGGATGAAGTTACGAAGTTTTTGAACCCCAACGTCTGTATTCCTGTTTAATCAGAGTTTAGGTGGCTCGTTTAATATTGTGTATATGTACCGATGAAGGTGATTACCTGGTAATCAAGCTTAAGCCGTGGTAATTACGTTTAACTACCTAGGGGACTGGTAAATGAGATAAACCTAATCTAACCTAGCCTGGTAAATTGGCAAAATACTTATGATAAAGTTAATCATGTTCGTGAAGGATGCTAGTGTTGGTATCATTTTGTGTGTGTGTGTGTGTGGGGTTGTGTGTGTGGAGAGAGGAGAAGAGAGTTGAAGGATGGTGCTAGTTGGTGTATGATGTAGTGTGGTATCATTTTGTGTGTGTGTGTGGTGTGTGTGTGTGTGGTGTGTGAGAGAGAGAGAGAGGAGAGAGAGAGAGAGAGGTGAAGGATGCTAGTGTTGGTATCATTTTGTGTGTGTGTGTGTGTGGGTGTTGTGTGGTGAGAGAGAGAGAAGGGGAAGGATGCTGGTTGGTATCCATTTTGAGTTGTGTTTTGTGTTGTGGTTGTGTGTGTGTGTGTGTAAGAGAGAAAGAGAGAGAGAGGTGAAGGATGCTAGTGTTGGTATCATTTTATGAGTGTGTGTGCGAGAGAGAGAGAGAGAGAGAGAGAGAGAGAGAGAGAGATAGAGAGCGAGAGAGAGGAGGAGAGGAGGACGGGAAGGATGAACGAGAGAGGAAGAGAAGGAGAAGAAGAGAGAGAGAGAGAGAGAGGAAGGAAGTCTACCCTCAGCATTCGTAATTACATCGCACCCATCTTGTCGAATTTTCTGAGCCAAGACCTACGTATATTAGAGGTAACTTCTGCAACAACAGATAAAAATACAACATTAACACCTAAAACAACAGCAGACTTACACGACAAAACAGCCACACACAGCCTCCACACAACAACAACCAACAATAACAACAGCAAGTAACAACATCTTGGCTCAAGTTCATCAGAGGTGACGGGCAGATATATACAGGAATGTTTATTGGGTTCGTTCGTTTCGACTACAACAGGTTTCGCGCTCGACTTTTCCTTATGTAGCGATGACCCAACGTCACCCATTATCTCTCTTTTTTTAAACTTCATAAAAAGCTACGATAACGAGACTGATGCAAGAATTGACGAGAGGTTTGGAATAAAAAAATCGCGATTAAAAATGGAAAGTGTACGATGAACTTTACCATGGCATTGAGATAAGATTGGAAGGGAAAGAGAGAGTTCCTCGGAGATTAGAGATTACAAACGTTTAACCTTTCCGACATGTCGCTCAGATAACGCCAACCTTATCACAGAGCGGCAAAGTTCAGGGAGAAAACTTATCGTTTCGTATTGCAGTCGTACTCTATCTCTCTCTGTCTCTGTCTCTGTCTCTGTCTCTCTCTTTTCTGTTTGATAATTCTTTTACTCAACCAATGGTTAGCAACATCTTCAACGAATAAACAAAGCTTTGTTTTGATTACGACGTCTTGCTGGCAAACCAAATTATTTACTCTCTCTCTCTCTCTCTCTCTCTCTCTCTCTCTCTCTCCGCGTTGGGCGCACGCGCGCCCGATGGAGATCATACGCGTGACAGCTCTGTCGTAAAACCTTGGTATCATGAATATGGTCCAAGGAACGCCCCCTTCTTCTAGAGAGCCACTGGTTTTACGAAAGGTTACAAAACCCACGGCCATGGGCGCTTTACAGTGGTACTACACCTTATTCGCTAAGTTCCGTAATGAAGAAAATAATGAATAATAATGATAATAATAATAAGATAAATATAAAATATAAAAGACGTAAGATCTGCGCCATGAATATTCTTCTGACAGCTTAACCAGGGCCAAGCAGAACTCAGGAGTGCTTTAATACACGTGATCACGTCAAGATATGTGAGTGGCGAGGATATATTTTTCGATCTGGGAGTAGTTGCTTGTTAGGTACGACAAGGGAGAGAGAGGAGAGAGAGAGAGAGAGAGAGAGAGAGAGAGAGAGAGAGAGAGAGAGAATATCATACCACCTTTTAGAATTCTATATGCAGAAGGTAATGAAATGTTAATGCACCATAATTCATATAGTATATATATATATATATATATATATATATATATATATATATATATATATATATATATATACATACACAATTTTTTAAAGAGTGACGCGAAGTGTCGGCACATCAAAGGAGACGAGCGAGACAGGTCAAATCCGAACGAGGCAAGTGACCTATGCTACCCAACCAAATGCCCATCGTTAGAGAACTGGGTTACAAATGCCCACATGCGTCCTGCTTTTAATGAGGCACACACAAACACTGCTTTCGAACGCAAGTTTAATTTTTAAAAATCTGTTTTGGGAGATTTTAAGCCGAGAAGGCTTCATTATTTGTGTGAGGTTGCTAGTCTTTATCTCTGTACTAGCTGAGACCAACAATAGCTGACTGACCATCATATGTTACTAGGCACCTACCTCGGTTGCCCATCCTGTCGGCCTATGTCATACGATATTTCTGCTCGAAAGGATCCCTTAGGTACTATTACGACGTTTGTGTACGGAATATTTAAGGCTTTCCACGAATCTGTGAAGATTTAACACGGAAAAATATCGTGCACGAATAAACACCTTACCGACTCATCGTCGAAACTGTGGCATCGTGTATAAAAGTAACAGTGAGTCCGACAGGGTGCGGAACTGTGACATCGTATGTAAACAAAAAGATAGTTCAGACATTTTGCGGAACTGTGAATTCTTTTGGAAACCCAAATTGTGATAGAGACATTTGACATGAACTGTGACATCGTCTGTAAACAAACGCGCATAAATGAACTTCATAAATCGCACCTTTATCAGAGGCAACGGTAACAAATATTTGCAAAACAACTACAAAACACCAACAGACAAGTGTTTTTGTCACCAACGCTCAGATAACAGAGAGAGAGAGAGAGAGAGAGAGAGAGAGAGAGAGAGAGAGAGAGAGCCTCATCATTCTTCACGCTCGGATGAACTTCCTCAATTACAGCATCCAAAAGATGCAACAACGGGATAGAATTTCCCTCTTCTTCTTCAGTTTCGTCTCCTGATTCAATTCGAATTTATCAAGAGAGAGAGAGAGAGAGAGAGAGAGAGAGAGAGAGAGAGAGAGAGAGAGAGAGAGAAATACACTGGTAAGATGCTATTAAAAATTTTGGATTCTCTCTCTCTCTCTCTCTCTTTGTAGTGAGAAGCTAATTATTATCACTATTATTCTGTTATAGAATAGTTATTATTATCAGCAAAAATAATATAAAAATATAAGCATTAATAACAATTCCTTTGATCATTCACAAATTTTTTTAGAACTAGTATTTATAATAATAGCAATAATAGCAGTATATAGTAGTGGCAGTATTGATAATGATAACAGGAGATATATTTATGATCCTAGTGACAATAGCAGTGGCTATATCAATAAAAAATAAGCCCCACAAGGATAGAAAGCCCTTTCACCCAACCCAGTAACAAAAAAAAAAAAAAAAAAAAAAAAACATGCTCTAAGTCTTCCTCCCTAGTCAAAGAACCTCTATTTCCCACCTCATTCAATTATTCCAGACCCCTCTCCCCATACTCCCAACCCATTCCACTCACCCCCCATCACCATAATCTATCCAACCATTTCGTTAACAGCACGCCCCTTCTGAAGTACACCATTTTCCCCTAATGAGTTATATGGACTGGAAGCACTTGGCAACTCCTAGTGCGTCAATTGCCTGGCAACCTCTAGCAACTTTTTGCGCGGCTGACCGGGATTATTAAGGTAACTTTTTTTTTCTTTTTTGTGTGTGCTGATGACGGTGCCTCAGATCTTCTCTTAACAAGAGGGATAGGTGGTTTTTGTTTCTCTCTCTCTCTCTCTCTCTTCTGTTTAATTTTTATACATTTTTCATCTACCTGTTTCTTGAATCAAGCCTTACAAACTTAGAGAGAGAGAGAGAGAGAGAGAGAGAGAGAGAGAGAGCATCCAGATTTCTCTTTTTCTCTGTCTTTTTCCTAATCCTTCTTATACCTTATTTATCAATGTATCTCCTCAACTTACCCTCACAAATTTAGACAGAGAGAGAGAGAGAGAGAGAGAGAGAGAGAGAGAGAGAGAGAGAGATAGATCTGTAATCACAAACTCCCCAACAGCATCATCAAGGGTATGTAGGAAAAACTACTTTTCACTTCATAAAAAGCTGATGAACGGAACCAGGCTGAAAAAGGTCGAGGACAGAAACTGGTTTACTGTAGCAGTGAACGCACCTTGTAAACACCCTTGGCGTTTGACAGAACAGATGTCTAGAGTGACGATAATACTGATGATAACCCCAATGATAGTTATGATAATGGTAGAATTTTAAAAGCGTTTCGTCATGAAAAGTCTTTTGATTATTGATAGTGCTTGCAGGACATATATGATGATACTTATAATAGTATCATTTAAAAGTATTTTATCCTCAGTTCTAATTTGCACACTTAGCAAGACGAATATTTCTGTACTTTCTCAGTATAATGATAGCGTCATTTAAAAGTATTATATTATGAAAGTTCTCCTAATTATTTCTGTAACTTTCTATAGCAATATTTTGTAATAAAATGAGAAAATGGAAATATAACACATTTGATAAAAATGAGATAGAAAGTAAAGTAGAAAATAATAAATGAATAAATAATGTAATCCAGTTATTAACTAAAAAAGATATGAATATCATCAATAATTGCGAATAATTGAGGCAAGTCACAGTAAACTCCACGAATTCTGGGTTTATACACAACTTCCACTGCCCTAATCTTCTTTATTCTCACCACAATACCATTGTTTCTCAAAACAGTCTGTCTCTGCTTCTCTACGATCTACGATGGTATGTCATACTAGGGCAGTATTCATTAATTTTAGAATTGAAATACTTGGGAACATGTCTCACAGGGCGTTTAAATTCTGAGTTTTATTAAAAGGTATCTGCATTGAAAATGAACGAATCTCTTGGGTTTCGAATATATTTGGAGATACAAGTTCTCACCATACCATACGGATTGCCTTTTATGCCAATTAAACTTCAAAAAAGTTTGTAAGATTAGATATTTAAACAAAATATTGTATATGACTGATAGATAACTATCTGTTTACTTGAAAAACCAGTTATAGCTTCAAGAAAGTAATAAATGGATAAATATCTTGAGAAAATATTAAATATGATAAATAATCATTTGTTTACTTGAAAAATCAGTTATAGCCTCAAGAAAGTAATAAGTAAATAAATATTTTAACAAAGTATTATACATCACTGATAAATAAACATCTCTTTACTTGAAAAATAATCAGAAAGGATAAATAATGTATACCGCTAACTCCCCCAATCGTACTTTTACGAGCTCTCTATACAGCCACAGTTAAAGAACTATCAACATCTCCTCAATTCAGGTGGCCCTCGAGGCTCTTGCGCTCGTCCTGGAGACGGGCAAACTCGATCTGCTCGAGGACGAACTGTGGGATTGGGTGTGGGAAGGCTGGAGCCACTGGTAAGAGGTCGGACTGGGGTTGGTAACCGTTTTCGTCAGCCACGAAGTTGAACGTAGCTATGGACCCGTCCTCCATTGGGTAGCTGGAATGGAGAGAGATGAGTTGCAGATGAGCTTTCAGGAAGGTAATTGTAATTTATTCTATTGTAAAGCAATGTAAAGTTGCCATTTATTGTTATTTATACTAATCAAGCCAAATTTCCATGAACACAATCCTCCAAGTGAGACCTATACTTATACAGGGCATCCATAAAGTCCCAGTACCATTTTGAGCAATAAATACTTGTAATGGACACCCTGTATAATAACCCACCTGTAGGATCCAATCATGTTCGCCCCTCCGTCGATCCCCTGCGAGCCAGAGAACTCGAACTGGATGCCGTTCTCCGCCTCGAACGCGGAGCTGTGGGACCCGAACTCGTCGGTGGTGATCTGGTGGCTGCTGAGAATGGCTATTGGTTTGGCCGTTGGATGACTGTGCGGCCTGTCGGAGTGGAGGAACTTCTCGAGCTGGGGCTCGTGGTCAGAGTGAGCTGGCCTCTCCACGGGATGGAGGAACCTGTCTGGGTGAGCTGAGTTTTCCGAGTGCGCATGATGCTCTGAGTGATGTTTAGGAGTGGGAGAGTGGGTGATCCTGTTTGAGTGCTGCTGATGGGGCCTTTCGGAGTGTGGGACCCTCTCTGGATGTGGGATCCTGTCATTGTGAGCGTGAGCATGTCTGTCAGAGTGGACCAGCCTCTCGGTGTGAGCTAGTCTCTCTGCGTGAGCTAGCCTCTCGGCGTGAGCTAGCCTCTCTGCTGAGGCCACTCGCTCTGCAATCGCTGCCCTCTCCGCGTTGGCAACCCGCTCGACTATGGCGGCCCTCTCTGCGTTGGCGAACCTCTCCGCGAGTGCCGCTCTCTCTGCCTTGGCGACTCTCTCAGCAATGGCTGCTCGCTCTGCGCTGTGAACTCTCTCGGCGATGGCTGCCCGTTCAGCTGCTGCTGCCGAAGAAGGAGAAGAAGAAGCAGTGCCTGAGGCTTTGGTCGTTCTGGGAGAGAGAGCGGATAGTCTCTCAGGATGGACGTGGTGGTCCCTAGCTGCTGCCACAGCACAGGCTAGGAGGGGGAGGAGGGTGGAGATGACCTAGGAAGAAAAAGGAATTAAATCGAACACCATCGAGTACCAATATATACATACATACATACATACATACATATATATATATATATATATATATATATATATATATATATATATATTATATATATATATATATACTGGTAATCTTCTTAGGCAAGAAGATATAGTAATTCCGTTGTATTCCACAATAGGAAAATGAAAAAGTTATGTATCAGAAAATGCCCAACAGTTTCGTCCTCCAAGAAGGGGTTCATTGGAGGACGAAATTGTTGGGCATTTTCTGAGACATACCTTTTTCATTTTCCTATGTGGAATACAACGGAAATATATAAATTTATATATATATATATATATATATAACAAATGAATCTGCCATTTGTTGCTATTTACGAAAAAAAATAATATAATTTTGAGATTTTGTATGAACTTGTATGACCTCTCTCTCTCTCACTCTCTCTCTCTCTCTCTCACACACACACACACACACACACACACATTACCAAATTCACTACTAAACTTTACTTAAAACAGAATTAACTATAAGTAACCTCTCCAACTTAAAGTGATTATATCCACAAAATAAGTCTTACGTACAAGTACTTGTAAGTAGAATTAATATTATAAGTACTTTCCCATACACTTAAACTTAAAATTAACTTAGAATAACTTAGCACCACTTTGAGAATTATTACCCCTACCAAGTAGATGACAGATATAATGTCATTGTAAGTTAAGACTTTATTCTACAACGTCAGATCAAATTAAACTTAAGTACACTTATAAAGTTCACTAAATCCTTGATAATCAATTCAGCATATGAATCAAAGTTAAGAGGACTTTTGAACTTAGTAAAACATGAAAGTAACTTACAATTTTCATGGCGCCTGGCTAAGCTAGACGAACGGTAGGCAACGGAATGTATGGTAAGACTGAAGATAATCAGAGCTAGTCTCTTTTATATACATATTTATAACACGTGACGTAAGGGACATGTCCTTGCCTTTGTTTTTACCTCTCCCTCTTCCTGTCTCTTTCTCTCAACCTCTTTCTTTCCTCCATATCCTCAAGGGCTTCGCTAGTATCCTTTCCATATCAGGATCTTTCCCGTGACGAACTTACTTTTTTTTTTTTTTTTTTTTTTTTGTTTTTTTTTTTTTTTTTTTTTTTTTGCCGGGAAGGAATTTCTCCCTAGACCGTGTCATTCTTGTCTCATTATTACTTTCAGTTTTCGTTTTTTAATCCGTTTTTACCGTCGTTCTTTCTCGTCTGATGCGTTTCGTGGGTATTTCATATCTTTCCCTATCCTTCTATGTCATTTCTATAACCACATAACCTTATTTTACGCGAAAAAAGAAGATGAAAAAAAAAAAATATAAGCTTCGCTGCACATGCGCTGTGGATACTTTGGGCGCCATACCATAATGCCTCTTTGCCTGTAATTTGAGAAATTTTACGAATTATTGCCGCTATTGTTGTTATTTTCTTTCATTAAATGTCTTATTTTGTAATAATTCAGATGATCTAATTGATTATCTCCGAAAATTCAGTTTAGCCATCGTAAACTAACTAGGGATTTTCGTAAATAATTTTGCATAATTTTGCTCTTTTATGGCGGGAGAATTTTAAATGTCCAATTCTCGCTTATTTAAGGATATTAATGTCTAATTGATTCATTAATTAAATGACATTTACTTGGCGTAGCCTTAAAGCAACGTAAGTGACTCAAGCAAACTCCTTGCAATACGAGAGCAACAGCAGTCATTTATAGGCCTAGTGGCTTAGTGGCTATATCGTAGCGAAGCTTATTTGTCCGTGAAAAAATAAGATATAGAATGGTCATCGCTATATTCATTAATGTATATAATAGCATAGTCATCTAGCGTCTATATTTAACGTATCTCACGGTATCGGAAGCCATGGGAATGCACTCGACATATTTAAATGTTGATTTAAAAGTAAGTCAAGTTCAAATTTAAATTGACGAAGAACTGTCTACCATCTCTTAGCTCCCGTACTCTGGGCGCTGCAATTTACGTATTTCGAGTTGTTTTTCAAGATGAAATTAGAAAATTGTCGAACTAACCACCTGAATAAAGAAAGTGTTTTCAAATGCTAATTTGAAGGAGATTGGTTTTAACATAAAACTCTTGGTTAGTTGATCAGAATGGCAGCTGAAATGATGTCATCACTGCTCGCTTACGACCCGGGAATCTGGAACCACTAATTGTTGTATTTTTACGTAATTAACGAATAAATCTAAATAAATATTTAAAAATTATTAATATTTCCATCGATATTCTTTCGTCATTTGGGTATAATGAATTAATATGATAAAAAAAATCATCGTCATTCCAGATAAAGAACCAAAGTGCCGGTTCTATTCACAGGCCAACCTTACGAGACGACGAGAACTTATATTGAAGTCTTAATCATTCAGTGAAGTGATAGTGTCGTTATTTCGCGTTATAATTACGGTAATGACAGCCGTCTTTTCTCGTACGTGTCATTTATTTATTCATTAATAATCTAAGATTAATTTCAGACCGCAGGGGTGTCTATATGATCGTTAATTGACGAACAATTAAAGGGATTTAATAAGTGTTCCCATGTGCCAATCTATATGTAATAAGGTTGGGGCGTATATATGTCATCAGGTCCACATTTTGCTATTTCGTTTAATATTTCGGTAAAATTTAAGTAAATTTATGATTATTTCGTAATATTTTAATGTAATTTTAATGTATAATTATTAGCGTTGGGAAACTGCGCTGTAACTTACGTATACAGGACTTTTAAAATTAAATATATATTATTTCATAACTTCCAGATGATATGTTTTAGTAAGATGGGCTGGTATACCGAAATACACAAACTCTCTCTCTCTCTCTCTCTCTCTTTTCTGGTCAAGCTCTTTTCTTTCTCTTGTTAGTTTATCAACTAATATTCTTTTTGTTATTGAATTATTTTGCTAATATTCATTTTAAATTTTAAATCCATTTTAAATTCTCACTTTTAGTATTCTATTTTTTATCTATTTTTGCAATTTTTTCGCCCTGGTCAGGCTGCCAGCAGTATGTGAGGAGGTCTGGCCTGCCGGGTGGTAGTACGGGGGCCTGGATAGGTGACGAAAAGGGCGGTATTAGATAGGCCTAGGCCTATCTAATACGACTACCTAGGTAAAAAGAACGGTGCAGTGTATGTTGGCCTATGTATGTGTGGGTATGTGTATTTGTACGTGTGTTTGTGTGTATGTGTACGTTTGTGTGATAACCTCATAAGCTTTTAGGTCTGAGACGGGTACGTAATATATTTGCTTAAGATTCGTTGTTGTGTTAGTGCTGTTGTAGTCTTGTTGTTGGTGTAGATGTTGTTGTCCAGAGTCCAAGATAGGAAAAGTGGCCTAGATTCAGAGTTGGTTCCAACCAACTTGCGTAAAGCTGAAACTCCATAGAATATTAGAGGGAACCTTCGCACATCACACTCTACCGGTAGTAGACTTCTATCTGTGTGTAAGCTTCACAATTCGGGATCCAAGAAGAGCTACTTAAAGTTCTTCCGCGGTTGAAAACAACAACATTGCGTGACAGATGAAATAGGTCTTCGTTTGTTATCAGGATTTTCAACGAATACTTCCTTATCTGTCTCATTTCTTTATTTGTCTTTCTTGTACCTAACAATTTGATAATTAATCTATCCATCCATTTATTTAATTATTATCAAGATAATGTACTATTATTCCACAGTTTGACAGCCCCTTTGTATCTGCCTGTAGTCCTATTGCGTAATCGGAATCATATTAAAATAGCCATGATAACTGGCTACAACTTTGTTATGGCGGTATGAATGAATTTTAGAATCTTCAGTAAAAAATTACAGATAAATGAAAGAACTTAGCGCATATTTTTTAAACCGATTCTATTGAAAAATCTACGTGGTTTAGAGGGGAAAGGACTTACTCACTCTTATTGTAAAATTTCACAGATGATTCTTTAAATTATTTCAGTATTATATAATCTATAGTACAAGACTTTTTTTTACATTCACTTATTATCAGTACATTTATCAAATTATTTTCATTTTGATAATTTTTCAGGCTCTGTGATTCAAATGTGCTTTTGAAAGTAATCAGTGGGCTTTATTATTTTTTTTTCTAGTATATTTCAAGTGACATACCTAATAGTATTTGGTTTGTTTATTTCTGTTGAATATTCTGAGCTTAACTTCTAATACACCATTTACATGTAGACAATAATTTGACCTTATGTTCAATCCTTTTGCAAGAAACTGTACAGACCTGATGTGTATTTCTAGCAATGAGATCTATCTTAACTGCTCAAGAAAGGGGCAAACAATTACTGAAAAGATCTATGCAAGACCGTCTTCAACCAAATGCCACGCAAATGTTCCGTGCCCCAATAACAAAGAACAAATCAAAAACTTGCAAATCTTCATAAAGTGGATGTGACCAATAAATGAGGAAAAGTAAACACTGTTAAAATAGACAAAAGATATTTTCAGAAGACTCCTGTGTGCCTCAGCCAGTGGTAGAGATATCAACATATCAACTCTTGTGAAACATGAGTTAGAAACTTGAGAAAGTGGAGGAGCTGCATAGAAGTAATGACACCACTTGTGTGCTTGCGGATGCAATGGCACTTCTTCGGTCAATGGGCAAACCCACAGGAGCTGCCACATTTGGTGACTTAGCTATATTGCAAAATTCTATTTGTTTTTTTTTTCAGAGACATGTAAACGAGTGGATGTTATATTTTGATACATATCGGACCAATTCCATCAAAGCTGGAAAATTAGACGAGTGATAGATTCTAGATATGTACAGTTGCCAAGCTCCTGCCAAAATTTCATTAACCTCTCAGATAATAAGTTGAATCTTATTTATTTTATACCAATGAAATACTCATGCAGTCACAGCGATTGCCTCTTGAGCAAGAACTTGTTGTTTCAGGAGGAAGTGAAAACCTGAACTTGTTCTTTCTTATCTAGAAAGTACTATATGACTCATCTTAAATCTTATCATGAGGAAGCTGACACCAGGTCAGTGCTTCATGCAATTGATGCCTCCAAGAATGACTTCAAACGTATTATTGTTGAATGTCGTGATACATATTTGCTAGTTCTCCTTCCTTATCACAACAGAGGAAGTGTTGGATGGCTGTGGGTACTGCCAAAAAACCTAGGTATATCCCTGTGCACGATATTAGGACATCTCTCGCTAACATCATAAAAAATTTACCAGCATATCATGCAGTCACAGGTTGTGATACAACCAGCCAACTGACTGGACATGAAAAGAAATCAACTTGGGCCACTCATATCAGGCATCCAGACATGTTAAGTACATTCACTGATATATCTGAAGGAGCTCTGCATGACTCAGAAAAGTTTGTCTTAAAAGTGTATGACCCCAAAGCATCACTAACCTCAGTAAATGACCATCGAGCCGACATGTTCCATCGCGTAGGAAGCTTGGATAAGTTGCCACCAACACGTGATGCTCTCACAATGGATCTTAAAAGGTGCCAGCACCAACTGTTGGTCTGGTTGAAAGCCTCAGAGCCTTTGCCAACTCTTACTTCACCAAAAACTTCTGGCTGGAAAAAAACGGAAACAGGTGAGCTAGTCCCATTATCACGACAATTGAATCCATACCATCTGCTTGTAATGAGTTGTTAAAGTGTGGATGCAAAACAAGGAAATGCTCATCTCGCTGTAAACCTTATAACCCTGCTGCCGACTTGGACGATACTGACGAAGATGAGGAGGATGATGCCATAAATGACAATAGTGTTTCATTTGTAAACACAAAGTAAACAATACTTATTTTTATAATATAATTCATATTAACAGATGTATGAAACAGCCATGTCAAGTGTTGTTGAGTTTGTATATACTTTCAAAATGTATTTTGCAATATTAATCATAAGTATTTTGAAATCTCCTTCATATTTCACTGCATATCTTGAAAATTGTAGTTTTTCATATGAGTGTATTTCATTATCTTGTTTTAATGTTTAAATCTGCCTATGAATGATAACGCGATTTTATTAGTAATATGCAATAATGATGACATCAAACTAAAGACATGAATATAGATATTTTTTATTTTAGATTGGTGATGATGAAGAAACAATATTCTTGACTCAGGTTTCTCTAGCTTAAGGAAGTTTAGCAATATTAGTTTCCCATTTTTTATGACTGTCATGCTGATAGGTTAAAATGTATTTTGCAGCTTTTTTGTAACTTATTAAACATAAATAATTTGGTATTTAACTACTTTATATTTCACTGTATTTCTTGAAAAATATAACTATTCATATGAGTATGATTCACTATTTTGTTTTTTTTTTTTTTTTGTGTTTAAATTCGCCAAATAATGACTATGTGATTGACTTTGCAACATGCAATTATGGTGATTGCAAATTGAAGACACCTATAAATGTTCTTATTTCAGCTTGGTGATAATGAAAAATCAATGTTCTTGAGTCGGGTTACCCTTTAGCTTATGCAAGACAAGCAAAACTTAGAGTTTCCGATTTTTTATGGATGATGCTCAGATTGGATGAAATAGAGAGTAAGAGTATGTTATGTTCTCTGAACTGCCCGCAAATAGGTTTATGAATTAATATTTTTTTTACAAGTCAAGCAGGAACAAAACGGAATTTTTTTTATCACTACTATCATGACATCATGATAATTGAATTAAATACAGCATGTTATGTCTAACAGTTAAAATTTTTTGAAAATTGTTTTCAACGGAACTTTGAATTATAAACCCCTATAAGTCTAAGCAAAGTTTAAATCAAAGGTTTTGAGTTAACTAATCTTATAGTATACCTACTCTGAGTCATTTTGTTATGAATTTTATTTGTATATGAGCTGGAACAACTGACTTAACGATGTAAGTAAGTCAAAATGTTCTGGAGGAATCAATAAAGCACATTCTTTACAAAAGTCAATATCTTTCTAATGTAACACACACTTGCAATCCTACTACCGGTCTCAAATGGTGTACTTAGAGTTAGTCTATCAAATATTAATGGTAGTAGCTGTACACAAAGTGGTTGGAACGAAAAATGAAATTTGGACCATTGGCCCCCGGGCTATTGTAGCTATTTGTTGATATGTTGTGGTTAGACTAATGTCTTTGTCTTTTTATAATGAAGTGAAATTATTATTATGAATGATATTAATATTATCATCATTATTATTACTCAGACAACATCTCTTGGATGCTATTGTCACCCTTTCATTATATTGCAAGCTAACTCTACGTTTTCTTTGCAAGACAAACATTTATAATTCTCTCTCAATAATATGGCTATAACTATTCAAAGGTTGTCAGCTTTTTTACGATGTTATAACAACCATTTTGAAATGTGTTTTTTTTTATTTATTGACCAATTTTAGATATTGTGTAACTTTTATCAATATTTATCTTATTTACTCTTAATAGATTTCTGACTTGTTTGAGATACTGTGCCATTTTTTTTTCACATTTTTACTGAAAACACCCCATCTCTGTCTTCTTTTAGCAAGATCAACACAAGGAATGGGGCTGCAGGACCCATACTTATATGGCCATTTGGTACCTTATATGATAAATTTAATATATAGATGCTTCTGTTTTCTTTTTATGGTATCCTACAGGAGTGGATAATTATGCCACTTGTCGTAGGATATGACTGTAGGATATTTTGACTTTTTACCTCTTGTCTGTTCGTGTTCTATACCTATTGTGACCTATATAAATAAATATATATATATATATATATATATATATATATATATATATATATAGATAGATAGATAGATAGATAGATAGATAGACAGATAGATAGGCCTATGAGTGTCGGATGCTTTTTATAGAATAGTGTTTAGTTACTTCTAAGTACTCTGTAATTTCAAACATTCTCTTAAGATTTGCCTCATCTAAAACAACAATTATTTGATTTGTTTATATGTTAATTTAATTAAATATACATTAAAATCTGCTATTCTGTAATTCCCTGCCTTATTTTACTAACACCGTTGGAGGATGGCAGAAATCTAGCTACATTTTCATATTTTAATGTGTTTTAAGTTGTGTCTTCTGTCTGGGTTGAATTTCTTTCTGTCTTGCAATATTAGACAGAGGGTAGACAGCTGTCACATCTATACAAAAAAACAGTAGAACTTCATTTAATGTCATAATCTTCATTCTATTCGACAATATTCTCTTATTTTTGTATACATTTTATTAGTGAGGATATGTTCTGGATTTCCTGACTCCATTTTGCCAATGTTTTAGTTAATTTTGTCCTTTATTGTGCCTTTTCTTAGTTAGATAGTTTCATATCCTGTAATATTTCACTGTCTTGGTTAATTCTGTCTTTTATTTACTTTTTTCTCAGTTTCCTAGTTGAATAATTATGTGATATTGGCTAGTCGAAAGACTGCCTTCCTGTACACTTTCTAGTTCTTTCGAAGTTCTTCGTTGCATCTTGCAAAATCTTCTGCAATGTTTGTAGTATACCACGTGATAGGAGCCACAGAAAACGTGAGAAAATGATGCTAAAGAAAACGTATTGTGGGTGAGGTAAATTCAGTTAAATGTTATTGCACACATTCGCTCCTCCTTGTTAATGGAAACTTTTGTTTTTCAAGGTCACTTCAGCCTTGATAAGCTAGATAATATTTTATACATTTAGGGTAATTTGTCATCGGGAAAATGAAGCATTGAGTAAAGAACTTCTGAAATATGTCTCAAAATGCAATATTCCAATATTCATATGGCAAACTATAACAAAATTGCCCCTTGCAACCCAACACGCCTTTGCTATCTAAAATTACTATGATATTTCCTCTTAGGAAAGGTGGTTCCATATCTCTCACTCTCTGTATAAGTAATGAAACTTCATACATACTGGCTAAAGGCACCTTTATATACCTTCTATACCATACAGAAAATATTCGTTTATATTCTCCAAGAATGTCGATTTCTCTTTCTGTGACATTTCTTCTAAACCAACTGAATAAATACCTATTCACTTTCATAAAACCTTGGCACTTACATAACTTCATATATTCCCCCTCTCTCGTCTTTATTTCTGACGCCATTGGAGTGCTCCAAATATTTTACCAACCAAGATGAGTTATTCTCCGTGATACGATAGACACACTTATACGTGAGCGTGCATAATCTGCGAAGCCCTTTTTAAATATTCTCTTTGTTCACGCTCTTAAAATCTCGAGGAGCTTGGGTGTTTTAGAGAGAGAGAGAGAGAGGAGAGAGTAGAGAGAGAGAGATAGAGAAGAGAGAGCGATAGAGAGAGAGAGAAAAAGTCTTAACTTAGGAAGTTTATGGTTTATTCAGATGACTATTCTACGAGTCTAGTGCCATTATTATTATTATTATTATTATTATTATTATTATTATTATTATTATTATTGGGAGAGAGAGAGAGAGAGAGAGATAAAAGTCTTAACTTAGGGAAGTTTATGCTTTATTCAAAGTGACTATTCTACGAGTCTACTGCCATTATTATTATTATTATTATTATTATTATTATTATTATTGAGAGAGAGAGAGAGAGAGAGAGAGAGAGAGAGAGCGAGAGAGAGAGAACTGTTGTAATTCTACGAGTCTACTGCCAGTATTATTATTATTATTATTATCATTATCGTGTGTATGTGTGTGTGTGTTTGTGTGTGTGTGTGTGAGAGAGAGAGAGAGAGAGAGAGAGAGAGCATGCTCTCTCCACTGAGATAACTCACAGAAGTCGTACCATTAATATTATTAATGGGAGCAACATCAAACACATAGATGAGACTGGGTACAAATACCTGGGAATAATGGAAGGAGGGGATATAAAACACTAAGAGATGAAGGACACGATCAGGAAAGAATATATGCAGAGACTCAAGGCGATACTCAAGTCAAAACTCAACGCCTGAAATATGATAAAAGCCATAAACACATGGGCAGTGCCAGTAATCAGATACAGCGCAGGAATAGTGGAATGGACGAAGGCAGAACTCCGCAGCATAGATCAGAAAACCAGGAAACATATGACAATACACAAATCACTACACCCAAGAGCAAATGCGGACAGACTATACATAACACGATAGGAAGGAGGGAAAGGACTACTAAGTATAGAGGACTGCGTTAACATCGAGAACAGAGTACTGGGGCAATATCTGAAAACCAATGAAGACGAGTGGCTAAAGAGTGCATGGGAAGAAGGACTGATAAAAGTAGACGAAGACCCAGAAATATACAGATACAGAGACAGAAGAATGACAAGCAGAACAGAGGAATGGCACAACAAACCAATGCACGGACAATACATGAGACAGATTAAAGAACCAGCCAGCGATGACACATGGCAATGGCTACAGAGGGGAGAGCTCAAGAAAGAAACTGAAGGAATGATAACAGCGGCACAAGATCAGGCCCTAAGAACCAGATATGTTCAAAGAACGATAGATAGAAATAACATCTGTCCCATATGTAGGAAGTGCAATACGAAAAATGAAACCAGTGATAGAAAACGATCAGGCAAAGATCCTCTGGGACTATGGTATCAGAAAAGATAGGATTGATACGTGCAAATAGACCAGACGAGACGTTGATTGACAAAATCAAGAAGAAAGTATCACTCATTGATGTCGCAATACCATGAGACACCAGATTTGAAGAGAAAGAAAGGGAAAAAATGGATAAGTATCAAGACCTGAAAATATAAATAAGGATAAGGGATATGCCAGTGGAAATTGTACCCATGATCATAGGAACACTAGGCACGAAGAGTGTGATCCTAGAAACGGCGCACATAGTAAGAAGAGTGATGGACTCCTAAGGAGGCAGGATACAACCCGGAACCCCACACTATAAATACCACCCAGTCGAATTATTATTATTATTATTATTTATTATTATTATTATTATTGATTATTATTATTTTATTTTACTTTTTTGCTCTAGCACAGTCCTCTAATTCGACTGGGTGGTATTTATAGTGTGGGGTTCCGGGTTGCATCCTGCTCCTTAGGAGTCCATCACTTTTCTTACTATGTGCGCCGTTTCTAGGATCACATCTTCTGCATGAGTCCTGGAGCTACTTCAGCCTCTAGTTTTTCCAGATTCCTTTTCAGGGATCTTGGGATCGGTGCCTAGTGCTCTATGATTATGGGTACGATTTCCACTGGCATATCCCATATCCTTCTTATTTCTATTTTCAGGTCTTGATACTTATCCATTTTTTCCCTCTCTTTCTCTTCAACTCTGGTGTCTCATGGTATTGCGACATCAATGAGTTTTACTTTCTTCTTGACTTTGTCAATCAACGTCACGTCTGGTCTATTTGCACGTATCACCCTATCTGTTCTGATACCATAGTCCCAGAGGATCTTTGCCTGATCATTTTCGTACCACTTGATTAACTGGCAAAAGGTAGCTGATGTTTCTTGCACATGCTCCAGTGGAGGG
This sequence comes from Macrobrachium nipponense, assembly GCF_015104395.2. NCBI lineage: Eukaryota > Metazoa > Arthropoda > Malacostraca > Decapoda > Palaemonidae > Macrobrachium > Macrobrachium nipponense. Next base: position 57,158,788 of record NC_087220.1, read on the forward strand.
CTTTTGCTACTGAATCATGCCTCTTTTTGTACTGGTTCTGTGCAGTGCCGGACATTCTCTTGCTATGTGGTTTATGGTTTTATTTTTCGTATCGCACTTCCTACATATGGGAGAGATATTATTTCCATCTATCGTTCTTTGGATATATCTGGTTCTTAGGGCCTGATCTTGTGCCGCTGTTATCATTCCTTCAGTTTCCTTCTTTAGCTCTCCCCTCTGTAACCATTGCCACGTGTCATCGCTGGCTGGTTCTTTAGTCTGTCTCATGTATTGTCCGTGCATTGGTTTGTTGTGCCATTCCTCTGTTCTGCTTGTCTTTCTCCTGTATCTGTATATTTCTGGGTCTTCGTCTATTTTTATCATACCCTTTCTTCCCGCTGTACCGTCCTTTAGCCCCACTCCATCTTCACTGGTTTTTCAAGGATATTGCCCCAGTTGCCTCTGTTTCTCAATGTTGACGCAGTCCTCTATGCTTAGTTGTCCTTTCCCTCCTTCCTTTCGTGTTTTGTAGAGTCTGTCCGTATTTGCTTATTTGCTGGGTGTAGTGCTTTGTGTATTGTAACATGTTTCCGTCGTTTTCTGGTCTATGCTGCGAAGTTCTGACCTTCGTCCATTCCACTATTCCTGCACTGTATCTGATTACTGGCACTGCCCATGTGTTTATGGCTCTTTTCATATTTCCGGCGTTGAGTTTTGACTTGAGTATTGCCTTGAGTCTCTGCATATATTCTTTCATGATCGTGTCCTCATCTCTTGATGTTTTACATCCCCTCCTTCTATTATTCCCAGGTATTTGTATCCCGTCTCATCTATGTGTTTGATGTTGTTCCCATCTGGTAGCTTTATCCCTTCATTCCTTGTTACCTTGCCCTTTTGTATGTTGACTAAGGCACATTTTTCTATTCTAAACTCCACCCCGATGTCCCCAGATACAATCTTTACAGTCTGGATTAGGGTATCTATTTCCTTGATGCTCTTACCATACAGCTTGATGTCGTCCCATGAACATCAGATGGTTAATTCTGTTGCCTCTTTTCTTGAGTAGGCACCCAGCATCCATCTTCTGCAGTACTTTTTTTTCATGGGAATCATGGCTACTACGAAGAGTAGTGGGGACAGTGAGTCGCCCTGGAAGATCCCTCTCCTGATATTAAGCTCTGCTAGTCTTATTCCAGAGCTTGTAAGTATTGTATTCCAGTTGCGCATTGTATTTTTGAGGAAGCTAATGATGTTTTCCTCTGCCCCATATTTTTTCAGGCATTCCATTAGCCATGTGTGTGGTGCCATGTCGAAGGCTTTCTCATAGTCTATCCATGCCATGCTTAGGTTGGTTTTCCTGGTCTTACTGTTCTTCATTACCATTTTGTCTATCAGGAGCTGGTCTTTTGTGCCCCTACACTTCCTTCTGCAGCCTTTCTGTTGGTGGGGGATGGTGTTTGTATCCTCTAGGTAGTTATTATTATTATTATTATTATTATTATTATTATTATTATTATTTTATTATTATTATTATTATTATCCCAAACCATTAAAACCTTTAAAAAAACTAGCCTGTTTCCCCCTCTACCAATTCACAGAAGTCTCCCGATCGACTCCACGTGCCAAGACCATGAAATAGTATTGATTAGAGACGACCCAGGCTGTACAGAAGCCCCATTTGGT
>NC_087220.1:57165449-57175449 GCF_015104395.2 Macrobrachium nipponense
CCCCTCTCTCTCTCTCTCTCTCTCTCTTACACAAAGTGGATTCCCCTCTTATAAGTATCTCCCTTTTGGAAAATCTCATCTCTCTCTTCTCCTCCTTTCCCTCTCTCGTCTCATCTATCTCTCGTCTCGTCGTCTCTCTCTCTCTCTCTCTATATATATATATATCTATATATATATATATATATATATATATATATATATATATATATATATATATATATTATATATATATATATATATATATATATAATATATGTATATATATATATATATATATATATATATATATATATATTATATATATATATAACATACAGATTCACACTCAACATGAGTGCTAACAAACACACTTACGACTATACACTCCTGCTTCTGTCTGTCTGTCTGTCTGTCTGTCTGTCTGTCTGTCTCTCTCTCTCTCTCTCTCTCTCTCTCTCTCTCTCTCTCTCACACACACACACACACACACACACGCACACAAAAGCCCAACCAATTCGAAATCTATCACAGACCCACGCGGGACCATCCATCTCAGCCTCTCATCCGTAAAGAAAGATATTTTCGCGGACCACTTTTATTTTTTTTTTTTAAATTTTTTTTTTTAAAGGCCCCAGGATCATTTGTATATCACACCCATCCACCAGATGCTTATCTCCTTGATAGACGATCCTGTGGTAGGGTTCTTCTGTCGCTGCTGCTGCTGGATGCTGAGATGGTTGGCGCCCCTTGGGGAAGAGAATTCATCTCCTTCTGTCCTAGGCTCTGGAGATGGTTGTGTGTTCTTTTGTGTCGTGGGTTAAAGTTTGTGGTTGGTTGTTGTTCTTTGATTCAAGAGGTTGGTAGTTTCTATTTTTTTTTTTAGGTCCATCAGCCTGACGCTTTTCTGGTACACAGCTTGGCAGATTTTGGGTTCGTGGGTTCATCAGCTTGGCAGCTTTTGGGTTCTTCAGCTTGGCAGCTTTGGGTTCTTCAGCTTGGCAGCTTTTGGGTGCATCAGCTTGGCAATTTTTCGGTTCATAGGTTCATCAGGTTGGCAGCTTTTGGATTCATCAGCTTGGCAGCTTTTGGGTTTACCAGCGTGGCAGTTTTTGGATTAATCAGCTTCACAGTCTTTGGGTTCATCAGCTTGGCAGCTTTTGGGTTCATCAGCTTGGCAGTTTTTGAGTTCATCAGCTTGGCAGCTTTTGGGTTCATCAGCTTGGCAGCTTTTGGATTCACCAGCTTGGCAGGCTTTGCGTCCATCAGCTTCGCAGTATTTTGTTTCGTCAGCTTGGCAGCTTTTGGGTTCACCAGCTTGGCAGCTTTTGGTTCCATTAGCTTGGCAGATTTTGATTCATCAGCGTAACGCTTTTTGGTCTTTCAGTATATCCAAAATTGGCCAATCAAATTGACAGGTTTTTGGTATTATCAACTAGGAACTTTTGGTCCACCAGCTCGACATTTCTTTTTTTTTGGTCCATCAGCTATACACTTCTTTTGTTTATAGAGTACATGGTTGTTTTAATCTTTAGGTTCCTGCATAATTTAAGCAATTATTTGAGAACTTACTGAATAATGTGGGCACCTGGGTATCCGTCTGTGCTTACACATGCAAGAGACCCCACTTTCTAAGTTACAACCAAATCCCATTTGCTAATCTATGATAAAATCCATTTACTAAGCAGTAATCAAGATCCATTATGCATTCTTCCCTGCTAACCACCAATGAAATTCATCTAACTGAACCAAGCTACTACCAAACCACTCACTACTGCCCTCAGAGGAATGTGTTTATGCAAGTATTTAAATAGTTAAATCGATTTTTTTAAAAGCAACCCAGATCAGGTATCTTCGTATCTCCTCCACTTGCACTTCTCGTCTTCTCTTAATCTACCCTGCCTTATTTACTTTGCAAGTTCATCAGAGACTTTTGCCTTTGATTAATGGGTCTTATGTCAGGATCCAGAACTTGATCCGGCCACAGACCTGTATCTGGGTCGTATACACTGCCCAGAATGACAGGAGACATCGCTCAGGGAGTCTGTTCGTTAATGGTGGGCGATATCGTGTGTCTCTGGTTTGTGATGGGGAACTATTCTTTATTTTTTATTGTCTACTACTGTCACAACTAGCAGTGGAAGTGTTACTGCTGTTCCTGTTTTAGCTGGTTTCTTTACTTTTTTCAAACGCAATATTTGTGGTTTGCGATGGGGAACTATTCATTATTTTTAATTTTTACTACTGCCACAACTAGTAGTGGAAGTGTTACTACTGTTACTGTTACTCTTTTCAAATGCAAACACATACATGGATACACAGAACAAGACTGAGGGAGATGTGATAAAAGTCTGAGTCAAAATGAAAAGTTCGATTTCATAATACATCAACAGTTTGCAAGGTATTTCTTAAGGTCACAGGTATGTCGTCATCACCTTGGCATCTGTTGTGACACTTGTAACTTGCGGTATCTTGATGAGTATATAGAGCAAGACTAAGGGAGATGTGCCAAAAATAATGAAATCTAAAGCCTCAGTCAAAACGAATTTCGATTTCAAAATATCTCAGGGGACTGCGATAATTTTCTTAGAACACAAGTGTGTCAGCATCCCATTGTCATCTGTTATGACACTTGTAATTATTGCTTTCTCTCAGAGAGGAGAGAGAGAGAGAGAGAGAGAGAGAGAGAGAGAGAGAGAGAGAAGAGAGAGAGAATTATGCATGGCCTTTTAGCCCAGTGACCATTACCAAAAAAACGTCAAAAGAAAAATAGAAAAAAAACATCACACCCACAAGAGCTGAGCTTTCTTAGGCACCGTATGTTGTCTTCATCACCTTGGCATCTGTTGTGACATTTGTACCTAGTGCTCCCTCTCAGAGAGAGAGAGAGAGAGAGGAGAGAGAGAGACGCAATGCATGGCATTTGAATCCAATAACCATTACTGACAAAGTAGCCAAATAGAAGTAAAGAGAAAAACAAGATGACACATATGTAATGCCTCTGAAATACCAACACCGTCATTTGAGCAAATTGATGACTTCCACAAACACGGGCTGGAATCGTAAGAGCCGCTGTATCGTTAGGCCTTGGGATAATGTGTCTGTCTTCATTAGCGCTAATTGGAGCCCCTGTTTAGGGTGGTATGACCTCTGGGAGTGTTATATCTATTCATTTATTAATCTAGAATCTCGACCCTTTTGGGTTTGTTCAGTGTGCTTGTCTCTCCGGGGGTGTTTTTACTGAATGGGTGGTGGGTGGGGGGAGGTAGGGCCTCAGGGGAGTGGTTTGGCCATGGGGGGTTCACTGGGGGCAGGCAGTACTAACAATTCGTATGAATGCATTCGTATACGTGAGCATATCCCCACATCCGTATCTCTCCCTGAGCCGTTGCGGAAACTTGATGGTTTAGGGGAAACCACAGTGTATATAGCTGCATAAAATTTTTAAAGATTCTTTTATAAATTTGGGTACAGGGGGTTCACTTGGTAGGTGGTACTAACAATTCATATGAACGCATTTGTATATGTGTGCATATCCCCACTTTCGTATATCTTCCTGAGCCGTTGCGGAAACTTGATGGTTTAGGGGAGACCACTGTATATATAACTATGCAAAAATTTTAAAGAATCTTTTAAAGATTTGGGTACGGGGGCCTCACTTTGGTGGGGGCAGTACTCAAAGTTCACACAAATACATTCGTACATGTGCGTATATCCACCATTCATGTCTCTTCCAAATCCATCGCTTAAGCTTGCATGGTTTAGGGGAGGTCACTGTATGTATATAGCTATGCAAAATGAATTTAAAAATAGAATTGGAATTCAATCCCATTTCATGGAAGGTCAGTGGAGTGTGGGAACAACAGTGATAGCATGAATATTGCCATTAATATGAATAACTAGGTATCTTGAAAGAGAGAGAGAGAGAGAGAGAGAGAGAGGGAGGTAGGTAGGTAGAAATCTCCACTCATATAATTGCATTTTGGCAGGAACTCGACTCGCCTCGAGTTGATCTTTGGGGGCTGAAGTAGGACAGGAGCAGCAGAAGTTATGCTCGATTCCTCAACTCCACAGAGTTTCAAGAGCCACTTGAGGAAGGGGCTTCGAGCTAGCAATTTATATCGGATTTATTCGGATTTATTTCGCTTTTTTGGATTGAAACGTGGGATTATTGGGAGGGGTCGAATAGCTCTTTGAATGTTTTGTTGGAGTCGAGTATAGCCACGTGTCTTTGAGAGAGAGAGAGAGAGAGAAAAGAGAGAGGATTGAGAAGGGAGGGAGGGAGGGAGCCAAGAGAGAGAGAGAGAGAGAGAGAGAGAGAGAGAGGAGAGAGAGGTCAGTTTGTGTTACGAATCAGCATATTAACGACTATAGTAACTTTTTATAGTTTTACTTAAACGAGTAACCTTAAAGTTTTCTGGAGAGAGAGAGAGAGAGAGAGAGAGAGAGAGAGAGAGAGAGAGAGAGAGAGAGGTTTATGATACGAATCAACATTTTGACAAATTTTAGTCAGATTTTGGTTTTTTTTACTAAATCAAAAACTATAAAGATGTTGGAGAGAGAGAGAGTTTCACACACACACACACACCACACACACACACACACACACACACACACACACACACACACACACACAACTATACATACACGTGTTGATTTATGTAGTGCATATGTATACAGAGAACACACATACACACACATTACGCGTATATACGAGTGTAATGATATTCGTGCGTATAATGGACAGAAATATTGAATAGCTTTAGCAGTTATGGGGTTGCATGATTTATAAAAGAATGATTTTGGTTTATCTGTACTTAATTAAGGAACAACATGACAGGTAGGTATATTTAGCCAAGTGTATAATGAACCGATGCAAGTCACCTTCATCATAGTATAATAATGATATGCACATATTAAAACCAGTCTATCATTTTAGCTCAATATTTATATAAAATTCTTTTCCCCTTTTAGCTAATCTAGTTCAGTATATCGGACCTCCTGTGTCGTTTCTCCAATACTTCGTCGAGGATTCGGCGTCTTGGGACACAAACGTCTCCTCTGGTCATGACGTAAACAAAAGGACGTTTATTTTTTTATGAGTAAAATGATAAATTATGCATTAATGAGGTCCCCCACGAGAGAGAGAGAGAGAGAGAGAGAGAGAGAGAGAGAGAGAGAGAGAGAGAGAGAGAGAGAGAGAGTTTTGAAGTTTGTTTTTATCAGTTTTATGAAAATGCTGGCAATTTTTTCAGCTTTGTTTAATCCTAAATTGGTCTCAGATAATTTATGAGGTAACTTTGGGCCTCATCAGAGGGTTATTGAGGAGATAGAGAGAGAGAGAGAGAGAGAGAGAGAGAGAGAGAGAGAGAGAGAGAGAGAGAGGTGGTTATGTAACTTACACATTGGTTCAACGATGTACACGACGGTGTAATCAATTGTTTTTATCGACTATTACATCTTGAGTGTAGTCGAGAGAGAGAGAGAGAGAGAGAGAGAGAGAGAGAGAGAGAGAGAGAATCTTTATCAGTCACATGAGTTGTGAATCCGATCTAACATTATGGAGAAATATATATATATATATATATATATATATATATATATATATATATAATATTATATAAAATATACATGCATACATACATACATATACAAACAAACAAGCCATTGCCCTCCACAAACAATTACAAACGAAAGTGCCACAAGATCCCTCTGTGACAACGCCACAAATTCGCTCCTATCAAAACCTGATCATTGTCTAATGCCTCTTCCATGGACTCCATGCATGTCAATGAATCCATAGAATTGAAATTTAGACTTTTTTTTTTTTTTAAACGAAAAGGGTTTAGTTTTGTGTGTGTTTTTTTTGTAGGTGTTGTGATTGTCATTTCGTTATTTGGTGACAAAGGTTTGTTTTTTGTTCGTCTGTTATTAATTTTGGTGTTATTTATTTTTGACAAGGGGTTGTTTTTTGTTTGTTATTACCGTAGATATTATTTATATTTATATTGCTATGGTTAATGAGATATTTAGTTTTAATAATCACTGCTATTATTATTATTATTTTGGTTCTATCACAGTCCTCCAATTCGACTTGGTGGTATTTATAGTGTGGGGTTCCGGGTTGCATCCTGCCTCCTTAGGAGTCCATCACTTTTCTTATTATGTGCGCCGTTTCTAGGATCACACTCTTCTGCATGAGTCCTGGAGCTACTTCAGCCTCTAGTTTTTCCAGATTCCTTTTAAGGGATCTTGGGATCGTGCCTAGTGCTCCTATGATTATGGGTACGATTTCCACTGACATATCCCATATCCTTCTTATTTCTATTTTCAGATCTTGATACTTATCCATTTTTTCCCTCTCTTTCTCTTCAACTCTGGTGTCCCATGGTATTGCGACATTAATGAGTGATACTTGCTTCTTGATTTTGTCAATCAACGTCACGTCTGGTCTATTTGCACGTATCACCCTATCCGTTCTGATACCATAGTCCCAGAGGATCTTAGCCTGATCGTTTTCTATCACTCCCTCAGGTTGGTGCTCTCACCACTTATTACTGCAAGGTAGCTGATGTTTCTTGCACAGGCTCCAGTGGAGGGCTTTTGCCACTGAATCATGCCTCTTTTTGTACTGGTTCTGTGCAGTGCCGGACATTTGCTTGTTATGTGGTTTATGGTTTTATTTTTCGTATTGCACTTCCTACATATGGGACAGATGATATTTCTATCTATCGTTCTTTGAACATATCTGGTTCTTAGGGCCTGATCTTGTGCCGCTGTTATTATTCCTTCAGTTTCCTTCTTGAGCTCTCCCCTCTGTAGCCATTGCCATGTGTCATAGCTGGCTGGTTCTTTAGTCTGTCTCATGTATTGTCCGTGCATTGGTTTGTTGTGCCAGTCCTCTGTTCTGTTTGTCTTTCTCCTGTCTCTGTATATTTCTGGGTCTTCGTCTACTTTTATCAGTCTTTCTTCTCATGCACTCTTGAGCCACTCGTCTTCACTGGTTTTCAGATATTGCCCCAGTGCTCTGTTCTCGATGATGACGCAGTCCTCTATACTTAGTAGTCCTCTCCCTCCTCCCTTTCGTGTTATGTATAGTCTGTCCGTATTTGCTCTTGGGTGTAGTGCTTTGTGTATTGTCATATGTTTCCTCGTTTTCTGGTCTATGTTGCGGAGTTCTGCCTTCGTCCATTCCACTATTCCTGCGCTGTATCTGATTACTGGCACTGCCCATGTGTTTATGGCTTTTATCATATTTCCGGCATTGAGTTTTTACTTGAGTATCGCCTTGAGTGTCTGCATATATTCTTTCCTGATCGTGTCCTCATCTCTTGGTGTTTTATATCCCTTCCTTCCAATATTCCCAGGTATTTGTATCCCGTCTCATCTGTGTTTGATGTTGCTCCCATCTGGTAGCTTTATCCCTTCATTCCTTGTTACTTTGCCCTTTTGTATGTTGACTAAGGTACATTTTTCTATTTCAAACTCCATCCTCATGTCCCCAGATACAATCCTTACCGTCTGGATTAGGGTATCTATTTCCTTGATGCTCTTACCATACAGCTTGATGTCGTCCAAGAACATCAGATGGTTAATTCTGTTGCCTCTTTTCTTGAGTTGGTACCCAGCATCCATCTTCTGTAGTACTTTTGTCATGGGAATCATGGCTACTACGAAGAGTAGTGGGGACAGTGAGTCGCCCTGGAAGATCCCTCTCCTGATATTCACCTCTGCTAGTCTAATTCCAGAGCTTGTAAGTATTGTATTCCAGTTGCGCATTGTATTTTTGAGGAAGCTGATGGTGTTTTCCTCTGTCCCATATATTTTCATGCATTTTGTTAGCCATGTGTGTGGTATCATGTTGAAGGCTTTCTTATAGTCTATCCATGCCATGCTTAGGTTGGTTTTCCTTCTCCTACTGTTCTTCATTACCATTTTGTCTATCAGGAGCTGGTCTTTTGTGCCCCTACACTTCCTTCTGCAGCCTTTCTGTTGGTGGGGGATGGTGCTTGTCTCCTGTAGGTAGTTGTATAGCCTTTCACTGATGATACCTGTTAGTAACTTCCACATTATTGGCCTATAGTTACTGGCTATATTTCCTTTACTCTTGTCTTTTTTTACTAAAGATGTTCTTCCTGTGGCCATCCATTTGGGCGCATGGTGATTTGTGATACAATGCAGAAATTGTTCTGCTATTCTTGGGTGTAGGGCCTTGAAGTTTTTGAGCCAGTATCCATGGACTTATTATTATTATTATTATTATTATTATTATTATTATTATTATTATTATTATTGTTATTATTATTATTATTATGGAAAATAATGGCCATTTCAACCACGTTTATTTTGTATAGAAGTTTCCCTATTCTTCTTATTACTGACTTTTCTTCCGTACTCAGAAAAGTCAGTAATAAGAAGAATAGAGAAACTTCTATACAAATAAACGGGGTTGAAATGGCCATTATTTTCAATAAAACCTGTATTAATGAAGGACTTCTTAAAGCTATATTATTATTATTATATTATTATTATTATTATTATAAGAATAAAAATATAATGACACTGTTTTTTTAAAAAGTAATTCGAAACACCAGAACAGCAAAAAAAACAAAACAAAAAATCCCTTTTTGGCTAAACACTTCAGCGGAGAGAGAATGTAAATCATATTCCGTTGCCGATGAGAGAGGGCTTGGAACAACAACCAACCCCCCTCTCTCTCTTATCTCCCTAAGTCATCTGGGCTTCGTCCCTAATGAACATCGAGAGATGCCCACAATAATAGCTACGTGCCCAATATCACTTAATACAGTGACATGGCAATTTGGGCAACAATGGGCACGCCCTGCTGCTTTTAGGACTCTCTCCCTCTCTCTCTCTCTCTCTCTCTCTCTCTCTCTCTCTCTCTCCTTTTCATGAAAGTAAAAGGTTTCATGTTAAATGCAAAGGCTCTCTCTCTCCCCCCGGGGAAGACTGAATTTCGTGCCTGTGTTATATGCACGCACCTCCAGAACTGGGAAACAGGCCAATCTCTCTCTCTCTCTCTCTAAGTAGATACCATCAGCCAGTCCTCATTAATCTTTAGTCAATAAAGATCGCAGCTCCCTCAATAAATTACCCCAGAATATGTCTGCCTCCCCATTGTGCATCTCATTCTTCTTCTCCATCTTCTTCTTCTTCTTAATTTTGTGAACAAAAATGGAGTCTTGCATCTCCTTGACTCTCGTAGTACTAGGAGGAATGAATCTCATTTTCTCTCTCTCTCTCGCTCTCTCTCTCACTGTCTTCTCGATAAGATTGAATCTATAAAGCAAATGAGCTTTTGAACTGTGATCGCTCTCTCTCTCTCTCTCTCTCTCTCTCTCTCTCTCTCTCTCTCTCTCTCTCTCTCTCTCTCCCCATTTGAGATTGGTTGCTTTTATGGCTAGGTAGCATTTTAGTTTCGATCTCTGAATCTTTGTCTGTGTCTGTCTGTCATGCGTCGAAAGCGCTTGATTTGACAGCATAGTGCATGTCTTTTTATTCATTGTCTGTCTGTCTGTCAGTCTGTCTGTCTTTCTTTTCTGATCTCCCCACATGTTTTTATAAAGAGTGACAAAATAAGCCATTTGTTTCAGTAAGCTGGAGCACAAATTTTATATATCGAATTTGATACTCTCCGTCCGTCATTTTGTTTCTGTTTCAATTACTATTGTCATGTTTACATCGTCTGTCCTTTTTTCATCGATTTTCCTGACATCTGTTCTATTTTACTCTTATTTTAGGTGTTGAAGAGATCTGTTTATGCATAATTCGTTTCTTTTTAAGATATTTTTTCTCTGGCTGCCATTTTTGTTACGTTCCCACATCTTGATTTTCTGTAGTCTGGCAGCCACATTTGCAAACCAACTTTCCCTGCCAGCCATTTTGTTTTTGCGTGGCAATATCTCTACTTTCACTTACACGCGCCCTCCATATTCATTTTCTCGCCAACCATTTTGTTCTGACCGGCAATATTTGTACTCCCACTTACACGCATCTTCTGTAT
>NC_087220.1:57180449-57245449 GCF_015104395.2 Macrobrachium nipponense
ATGACACTCCTTTGCTAAATATGTAGTTGCCAACTACCTCATTATATTTATAGAGGCGTAATTGTCAAGTTTTTTCATATTTCTTCAGTCAATCTCTATTCCAGGCCACATACAGCTTGAAAATATATTAGGCAAGAAGTATCTGCACACTGAAAAGACCACCAATATTTCTTTAAAAATTATTGAGCGAATGTCTACGTACCTTCATCAGGAATATTGATAATTCTCCTATTGTATCAACACTTCCATAGATCTGAAGGCTAGGGGACATTCAGATAAGGTAGGTTTATAGAGAAAGTACTTAGTTGAAGTATTTGGCTACCTGTGAATTTTACCGGCAGGTCTCTCCGCGTATTTTGAACACATGACGAACGCAGAACCCACAATGGATGAAAATAACGATATTAAATTATCATTTGATGAGTCAGCTCATGCAGTCCAGTGCAACAGCGAAGTTAATTATCTCCGTGTGATTAATCATGCAGAATAATTGATCCCAGTGAATCGTTGGCATTCAAAACAAACAATCAGAAATGACGAGCAATTTTTCCTCCGTTAATCGCTTAATAATTTGTAGAGCTGAATTAGACTTAGCTTTATTAACTAACTTGTGTTTGTTCCATGGCTGTTAGGCTAGTGAAGGCACAGTCTTCAGGTCTGGGCTAAATAAAAGCACCAGACTGTTCTTCTCACTGGCCTCTGTGTTTAATTTTGGTCTGGGCTACATATAGGTTCCAGACTGTCCTCCTCTCTGGCCTCTGTGCTTGATTTAGGTCTGGGCTACATAAAGGTACCAGACTGCCCTTCTCACTGGCCTGTGTTTAATTTAGGTCTGGGCTACATAAAGGTACTAGATTGTTATTCCCCGTGGCCTCTGTGTTTAATTAAAGGTCTTGTGTGGCTTCAGATGGTTTCAGAAGTCCCTGTGACGAAGAGGAAGCTATTATATTTTCATTCTATGAATAGGCTGTCAATGGGATGTTGTTCGTGTCCCAAGTCAGCCAGAATGCTTTGGGGACGAAGTGACTTAGTGATTCCCTTTTGCATTAATACACCTTTGGTTTGCAACTAGACTTTTGAACGAAGTAATACCCTTTTGTGGGTCATGCTATATCCTTGTTAAAAGGATATAATTTCCAGTTGAGATTTTTACATACTTTAAATGAACATACCCTATCTTGTGTATCTTTGTTTCAGTTATGTTGTAGAGCCGTGATAGCATTACTAACTCATTATTATTATTATTATTATTATTATTATTATTATTATTATTATTATTATTATTATTATTATTATTATTATTATTATTAAGAACTGACTTCCAGGCATACATCTCTGAAGGAATTATAAGAACCTTTCTTAGAAATATTCAGGCAAAAAAAAACCTGCAAAAATCATTGCAAAAAACAAAATTACAAATACTACAGAAATGATTCTTGTATAACACATATTATTTTATGTTATTATTAGTATTATTAATTATTATTATTATTATTATTATTATTATTATTATTATTATTAATAATAAGTTCATATCCAATCATACTTCTGTGAAGGAATTATAAGAACATTTCCTAGAAATATTCAGCAAAAAAATTTCCCAAAAAACATTAAAAAAAGATAAAATTAAAAATGCTCCCATAAATTAATTCTAATATTACAACCCACCAACACCACAGCATTCTTCAACAAGCTGAGCCGAGTCCCACGAGTGATGTGACATACCAAAACATTCCATACCTCAGTTTTAGGGGACATTCCACATCTTTCCGTAAATATCCCGACTTTATGTTAAGTAGTGATGGTGAGTGGAATGCCAGCCATTCGTGGGCATCGTTTGGGCATGCCTCACGTGCCCAATTTGACTAAGGTGGGGTGGGAATGTTGGGGGGAGGGGGAAAAGAGGTATCTTGAAGTTTGAAGTGTTGACTGATCATGAATGCAAAGGAGTGGATAATCTCTCTCTCTCTCTCTCTCCACTCTCTCCTCCTCTCCTCTCTCTCTCTCTCTCTCCAAGGATTCCTTTCGAATGGTAACTGATCTATCAGCAGTTTTCAGCTTGAGTTGTTTCGTTTCCCACTGCTGGGATCGAACTTGGGGTGCTCGTGTAGGCGAGACTGGGAGCACTTACTTGTGGGTTGCTGTTTATATATATATATATATATATATATATATATATATATATATATATATTATATATATATATATGTATATATATTATAAATATAACTATATGTATTCTCATATATAGGCCTCTGGTACCCTCAAATAAGTCAACATTATCAAGGCAAATCAAGAGAGAGAGAGAGAGAGAGAGAGAGAGAGAGAGAGAGAGAGAGAAGAGAGAGAGAGAGGGGAGAGAGGAGAGAGAGAGAGAGAGGGAGGGGGAATTTTAATCAATTTCATCTAAAGAAGAAGATGAAGAAGAAAAATAGAGAGCCAGAGAGAGAGAGAGAGAGAGGGATAAACCTCTGGAACCCTTAAACAAGTCACCAACATCAAGACAAATCAAGAGAGAGAGAGAGAGAGAGAGAGAGAGAGAGAGAGAGAGAGAGAGAGAGAGAGAGAGAGAGAGAAACTCCAAGCACCCCACCCAACTTCATCACCTGACTCCTAATCAGTAGGTATCAAAACAAAATGCATTTTACCCGTCGGCTCGAATGTGCCGCTTCCAGCCGGGTGACAACGCGAACGAATATAAACAAAAATATAAATTAAACGAGCGGGGTTTTTAAAATATTCAGCAGCTGTTAGTGGTTCTGCTGGTGCAGGACAAAAATGCTGCGAATTTTTAGGGCTGAATTAAAAGGTCGTGGAATAATATTGTCATGGGTGTAGAGATAGACAGTGAAAATGGTGGTGAGTTTTAAAAAAGGTAGGTTTAGTCTGTCTGGTTTGATGTTTTAGAGATGATTTGATCTCTGTGTCAGTATTTTAAGTCGTAATTAGTCTTCATGATTATTTTTCTGCTTTGATTTCCGGTTATCTCGAGACTTATTTTGTTTGTGGGTAAGTAATTTAAGTCTTAATTATTCCCCATGATAAATGTTCTGCTTTACGTTCTAGTTATCTCTGAGTTTTTAAAATTATTTTCCATTTGTGTCAGTATTTTAAGTCTTAATTAGTCTTCATGATCATTTTTCTACTTTGATTTCCGATTATAATTGTCTTAATTATTCCCCATGATAATCTTTATGCTTTGACTTCTACTTAACTCCGAGTTTTAAAATTTATTTTCCATTTGTGGCAGTATTTTAAGTAATTATTTTCCATAATAATTATTCTTTTTTTGTGAGTTTTTAAAGATCATTTCACCTCAGTTCCAACACTGTTGGTAATTATTTTACATAATAATTGTTCTTTCTGTGAAAATTATTTTCCATTTGTGTTTGTATTTTCAGTCTATAATAATTTGCATAAGAATTCTGTTTTCCATCTGAATTTTTTGGGTTTTTAATTTTGAAGGGATGATTTTATTTCTGTTTCAACATTGTCAGGCTGTAATATTTTCCTCAATAATAATTCTTAGCTTTCTGTAAAAGAAAACTATTGTGCGGTTTTGTCTGTCCATCCGCACTTTTTTCTTTCCGCCCTCACATCTTACGAACTACTGAGGCTAGAGGGCTGCAAATTGCTACGTTGATCATCCATCCTCCAATCATCAAACATACCAAATTGCAGCCCTCTAGCCTCAGGTTAAAGTGAGCCATAATCTTGCAACTATTTAGGACAGGCCACCAAGGGGGCCTGGTTAAAGTTTAATGGGCCGCGACTCATATAGCAGTATACAGAGACCACCGAGTGGCCTTGATTATAAGCTACAGTAGCTGTACAGAAAACTCCATTGATTTATTTAGCTGGTAATGATACCAACATTACAGAATGGATATATGGGGGTAATGTTTACGATTTTTCTGTTGTTCTGTTTTCAGAAGAGAATTCTTTTTAAAATTTTTTATTTGCTTTTAGAACAAAATAGGCCAATCTCCCCAGAGCGTTTCTAAATCTGTTAAAGCATTTTCTGTGTCGTATCGCGGACATCCTAATCTAATTCATATTTCGAGTTAATACAATTTCTCACATTATAGTTGCAATTTTGCATTTTACGCCTGGTACGTTTCTGACCTTGTATCTCTCTCTCTCTCTCTCTCTCTCTCTCTCTCTCTCTCTCTCACTTTGGCGTTACAGCTTTATCTTATATCTCTGATATTTCTAACCTTTGTTTTCCATTTCATTAATTCCCTCCTCTCTCTCTCTCTCTCTCTCTCTCTCTCTCTCTCTCTCTCTCTGTGTGTGTCTGTCTGTCTGTCTGTCTCTCTCTCTCCCTCTCCAGGCTCTACTTTAATTCCTACACTCAAAAATAAAACGAGAGCTCTCTCTCTCTCTCTCCAAGATCTACTTTAAACCCTACACTCCAAAATAAACCGAGAGAGAGAGAGAGAGAGAGAGAGAGAGAGAGAGAGAGAGAGAGAGCGGAACCTTGAAAACAAAACAAAGTCTATCCTTCAAGTCCACTAGAACTTCAGTGTCCTTTGATGTACGATAACTCGTCAGGACGTCACAACAACAATCTACTTGTTTACCCTTTTCTCGGGAGCCTTCGTCCCCGTTTCATTTCTTTTAGCGACGGAGGCGTTCTCTTTAAAGGTGACAATCGTACTGTTTTTTTTTTTTTTTTTTTTTTTAGTTTTTTTTTTTACCCTTTCGACAAGCGAGCGACTACTACTACTCTCCCGATGTACGATAATGTCTCGAGGTTTATTTATTTATTTATTTTTTCTTAGAGTGGAGTGGCTTTTATCACGTCGTTACTTCGCATGTCGCATGTACGATAATGCCTCTCTCTCTCTCTCTCTCTCTCTCTCTCCTCTCTCTCCTCGGCGTTCTATAATTTTTAATTGGCGCTTCTTATCGCTGCTGGCGTCGTTTGTCGAGGTATATTTCTATTTAATTTTCAAAAAATTGATGTATTTATTTGATTAGTAGCCCTGTTAGGGTTACAGGATTTGCTTATTAAGAGGACATTTTCAAGCCTTGGAAACGTTTGGGGGGCGAGCATTACAAATCCTTGAAATGTTCTACAGTGAAAATAAACAGATGATACCAGGACATCCAAAACATTCGCCGCTGGAAATGAACAGCAAACGTCCCACAGATCCTCGAAACGTTCGACACTGAAAATAAATACTTCGGGGACATTTGTAGCCAAATGACCATCAAAAGTCTCTGGACCTTCTCAGAAGAATCCCCGAAGCCTCGCACCGAGCCTTGAACGTTCCAAGTTTCTGGAACGTCTTACTGGAAACATCCAGGAGGGCGATTAGGATTAGAAACGAGTTCCTTTTGATATCGAATCGAGGTCTTGAATGGTTCGATGCATCGCCCCTTAAGATCCGGCAAGGTCGCCTTCTGAACTGGGTCATTCTGTGACGTTTGGAATATTCTTTGACGTTTCTGGTTGGTGGATTGTCTCTCTCTTTCTCTCGTTTGGGGAAACTGTAGATGTAGGGAGTGAATTTTTAATTGCTCTAATGAAAGGGATTCATTTATAAGCGAAAAACGCGCTTCTGTTTGATGTTTTTACGGGCACTCGGTTTTAATGGGGGTCTATTTATAAATATGTTCCTCTATCTCTCTCTCTCTCTCTCTCTCTCTCTCTCTCTCTCTCTCTCTCTCTCTCTCTCTCTGTCCGTCCGCCTGTCTGTCTCTTCTAAAGGTAAATGTGCACACGCTCACACATTTATATATATATATATAAAGAGAGAGAGAGAGAGAGAGAGAGAGAGAGAGAGAGAGAGAGCATTAGTCCCATAGTTTTGCAAATCCAACATCAAGTATGGCGAAGGGAACAGTGAATACTATTCCGAATGAAGGACTAGATAAGTTTTTGCTTTTTACTGAATACCTTTAGTCTGGCGTAGTGTTATATTGCAATTTCTGGGCTGCTCTGCAAGACTTAGCATCGTTGTCAAGAGAAGTATTTCGATGCACGTAATACTGACATTCATATGTTGTCTGCATTTTTAACTCTCGACGTCGAATTATCTCAAAATCCCATACAAGAAAATGCCGAGGAGTGTAAACATCATCGATTTATTTAGCTGGTAATGCTACCAACGTAAGAGAATGAAAATCTTGGGTATTTTTTATGATTTTATGTCAAAATTCAAAGGATTTTATGGTCATTACTTTGTGAGAAATTAGAATGGAATGTATCTTTGAGTGTGAAAATGCTGTACTCAACTGCTATTTGAGTATACCTACAATTATATACCAATCTGTTATGTGTATGCAATTGTAGAATCCTGGTATACGTTAAACACTCACATAAATATAGATTAAATACACATATTACCCATAATGGTCTTGTCTGGGAGAAATTAGAATGGAATATATCTTTGCTTGAAGAAATGGTGTATTTAAACGTTGTATGTGTATACGCACGATTATATACGTACTTGTTATTTATATACATTGGTAGAATCCTGGTATACATTCACACAAACCACACACACACACACGCACACACACACTCATAGATTAAAGATTCTATCACCCATAATCACCATCTTTCCTAGAATTGACCCCAAGTGGGTCACCTTCTAAAAGACCCCAGCTGTCAAACTGCATTTTACAAACCTTGACCCCCCCCCAGAAGGGCATTAGTCCTGTCACCTGCCTGCAGACTCCTAAAAACAAGTGACCCCTTCTCTCTCTCTCTCTCTCTCTCTCTCTCTCTCTCTCTCTCTCTCTCATTCGCAGCATCCAGCCTACCCTCTTCTGATACAAACTCCACCCCCAAGACTTTCTTAAGCCACCTCCTACAACAGACTTATCCCCCCACCCCCACTCCCCCCACCCCCTCTGCTTGTCTGGACATCCTACCACAGTGCCCCCTCTTGGGAGATTCCCCATCCCATCCCCTACCACTTCTCTCTCTCTCTCTCTAACATATACTTAATTATAGCTAAATATTTCCATAAGCTTTACTCTACACCTACGTAATTTTTCCTTCCCCTCTCTAAGCTACTACATGACATCATTATAAGACGCAATCAAATGATTTAAAAGTTATGTGTGGTGTCAGTAAGCCAGATTAATTTTCTCCACTCTCTGTTTAGCTTTGAGGAATAAGGGATCTTTATTCAGAGATTCAAACCACTGCCAGTTCCCCGAACAACAGAACTGATCGCGTCCGTCGAGGCTGCGATTAAAATTCCAGGTATTCAGTGACTTGAGACAATCGTAGTAATGATTCATTCAGGAGGAGAATGTTGCAGCCCGCGTCGGCCCCATTCATTAATAAAATTCCCATTTGCAGACGCCACGTACAACAAAATCAACCCATTTATTAGAATAAATATCCCATCATCTTTGACTCATACGGATGGCAAAATACTTTACTCTGTTCAATGGCCCGACCAAATGCGGAGCGCTGGCATAGTACCTTAGTACCCCAATTTAGGGGTCCTTATGACCCACTAGGAGAATTATTTCCTTGACCTCGCTTTCAGGGAGGCCTCTTACTCCTTTTACCAGCCTCCTCCTCCTCCCCCCCCCACCTCCACCACCTCCTCTCTAGCCACTTGAATGAGAGGAATATATAAAGATGGACAGGCCATAGGTCCAGCACAGTGTTCTCAAGAGGAACTGGAACTGACGAGACCATGGCAATGAAAATCGTAAGTCGAAGCATCTTAAGTATTTTGTGACGTTTGTGATTCAGTAGAGATGTATTTCATATATATACATGCGTATACATATGTGTTTGAGAGTTTACAGTGAAATATTTGCAATATAGTTCATGCCTATACATTTCTATATATATGTATATGAAACAATTGCCATATTCAGTTGCATGTATGTCTAAGTGCAGTACACATGCGTATTATACATTATAAAATCCACAGATAAGTGCTATGTACTCTATACATAATCATACATAAATATTTAAAAAAATATAGTATGTATATATATATAGTATATATATATATAATATAACTATTATATATATATATATATATATATATATATATATATATATATATACAGTAGACTCAAAAATGTCGTAGCTGCGAAACTTGTTACGGAAATCTGCAAATATTTCGCAGCCAATCAAAAGTGCTATATGTCGTATACATACTCATACATTTATGATATAAATATTTATGTATGCATATATATACAGTAGACACCACGATGCCACACAGGCAAGACTCAATGTTACGGAAATCTGTCAATCTGTTGCAGGCTTTCGTCCTTCTGTTCGTGGCTTTGGCCGTGGCAGACAAGATGCCCATCGTCAACCCACCCGTGGTGGCCATCTTGAAGAACGAACAACACACCCCGGACGAGTTTGGAAACCACAACAGCGACTTCGAGGCCGAGAACGGAATTGAAGTCCACATCTCGGGATCCCAGGGAGAAAGCGGAGGCGCCAACGTCATCGGATCTTGGAGGTTGGTTGTCAAATGCGCTTTCATTTTGTTTTCGTTTTCACTCCAGTGTTTTGAAGAGCAAGTTTTGTGAGGCTTTTCCTGATGGACTGGGATTCCTAAATGTTGCTAGATTTTCTCAACTGGTTAATTTATGTTCGAGTAGATTTTGGTTAGTACAATTTTGCATGTATCAAGTTAAGTGATGAAGATGATTAGAAAAATTCCAGTAATATCTGCGAGCGTATGAAAAGGGGATTTGAACAAATTCCCAAAGGCTCTATTGTTTAGATTTATTTTTGAGTATATTTGTACCCATACATAACTGGATTTGTTTTCCCATATTACTTTTTGGTTTAAAACTCTTTCGAAGGCATTTTGACAAATTCCTGAGATTTTAAAGTTATTCATATGAACAGAAAACTGGTTTTCAGTAGCTCTAAGTTTTTACAAGAAGAACGCTTCCAAATCTTTATCAAGTATTTCCAAACGATTTTGAGGTTCCGAAGCTATTTCAGACTCCAGATATTAAAATGTGACACTCCTTCATTTCCAGCTACCCTCTTGAAGACGGCAGCAAGGCCGAATTCAAGTTTGTGGCCGACGAGAACGGATACCAGCCCGAGTCTGACCTCCTGCCAGTGGCCCCACACTTCCCCCACCCGATCCCACAGTTCGTCCTCGACCAGATCGAGTTCGCCAGGCTCGAGGACGAGCGCCGGGCCCGCGAAGGACTGAGTGCCGAGGAATAGTAGGCAGTATTCGAGAACTAGCGACCAGTGACACTAGAATATTCCCCCACCTATCTTCGAACGAATAGTATTTAAATTATTTATTCCAATTTATTTATCTCTTACAAAATGTCCCCCCCAAAAAAATTTAATATTTCCTGAATTGATGTTGTATCTGGGTTTGTTTTTGGAATAAATACTATTTTATATACGTTTTTGTTTTCACCAAAATTGGCGTCTTCCAAGAGTATGTTGATAGAAGCATACATATACATAGATATACAACACATATGTGCATGCAAGTATACATTCATGCAAGGTAATATGCATCTACCCACCTATTTGATAGCTGAGAATGTAATGTAACCCACTTGACCATTCTTACCTACGGTTATTTTAGGGTACCCTTTTTTGGGGGAGGCAATGCCTTGGCTGAAATTCCTGCCTCTGATAAGTCAATTTTAGTTTAAGATTTTTTTTTTGCTGCATGTGCCAAGGGAATCATTAAGTGACCTCATCTGGGCCCTTATTATAACTGTATTTTTTTTTATTTAATCTTGATTTTTTTTCAAAATGTTTTTCGTTTTGTGTTGACTTTATTGAGTACTATCTGTTTGTTTGTGTGTCTGTCCTTTTCTGCCTTCTGGTCGGTTTAATGTCTGCCTTGTCTGTCACGTCTGTTCTTTTCTAAACTGCTGGTCTGTCTCTTGTGCTCTGTCTAAACTCCGTCTGTCTGTTTTCTCCATCTCTGTCTAAATTCTTTTACTGTCGAAAATTTTCTATACAAAGTCTACCTGTTTTTCAAATACCATTCTGTTTCTCTGATGAATTCTTAATGGCCTATATCTTTTATACAGATATCTATTGTCTGTCTCTTCCAACAATTTTGTTTTTCGTCTGTTCGTCTGTCGTCTCTGTAACCCAACCAGTCAGCAACCTTTCTTGTATCTATAGAATTCAGGTCTGCCTCTGTCTACCAGACTAATTTTTCTTGTGTTATTTTTCTGTCTTAAAGAACTTTTATGTCTGCCAGACTCTCAGTCCTCTGTCCTTTTGTCTTAACCAGCCTGTCTGTCAGCTCTCTGTTCGTCTGTCTGTCTGTCTGTCTGTCTGTGTGTACAACAAATGCTAACAGTCAGCAATCTTTCAGGTATGTATTGAATTCAGGTCTTCTGTCTACCAGACTAACTTTTCCATGTGTCAATTTTTGTCTTCGAGAACTCCTATGTCATCCAGTCTGTCTTTTCTGTCCTTTGGCCTTTACCAGCCTGTCTGTCTGTCTGCCCTATGTCTGTATGGCTGTCTGTGTCTCTGTGTCTACAACAAAAGATCACGTCAGACTAACTTTTTTATGTGTCAATATCTATCTTCGAGAACTCCTATGTCTTCCAGTTCGTCTTTTCTGTCCTTTTGCCTTTACCAGCCTGTCTGTCTGTCTGCCTGTCTTTTCTCTGTCTGTCGGTCTGTGTCTCTCTGTATCTACAACAAAAGATAACTGTCAGCTATCACAGCCCAGAATGACTTGGCAATCCTGACAGAACTTCGAAAGCTTTCGGCGGGGTCGAGCAGGCAGGCAAATGCAATCATGCAATGATTCTCTCTTCTCTCTCTCTCTCTCTCTCTCTCTCTCTCTCTCTCGTGCGCTGTGCAGACGAGACTTGCCCTCCTCCCTAATTTCTGACCCTAATTCCGATTCTTAAAAGTGGACATTAAGTCTTTCAAAACTAGTTTTCTTTTTGTTTAATTTTTTTTTGTCAAAGGATATAGATGGAGTTGGTGTATCAAGTGGTTTTTCTCTCAGAGGAGAATATGGGATTTAGTTATTTGTTTTATTCTTTTTTAAATTTTTGTGATGTTTTCTGTTTCTGGGGAAGGTGAAAGTTTGTTATTTTGTTTTGCGGGTTTATCTGTAAAAGGATGATAAGGAATTTTTTTTCATTTTTTAAAAATTAATTATTGTGATGTTTCTGTTTTTGGGTG
Organism: Macrobrachium nipponense; assembly: GCF_015104395.2. Taxonomy (NCBI): domain Eukaryota; kingdom Metazoa; phylum Arthropoda; class Malacostraca; order Decapoda; family Palaemonidae; genus Macrobrachium; species Macrobrachium nipponense. Next base: position 57,191,596 of record NC_087220.1, read on the forward strand.
AAATTTAGTTCTTTTTTGTTGTGGGGTTTCCTCTTAAAGGAATAAAAGGACTGAATTTTTTTTTTCATTTTTTAAAAATTTAATTGTTGTGAAGTTTTCTGCTTTTTGGTGAAAGTTTGTTCATTTTTGTTGTTTTTTTATTTTTTGAATTTTGAATATTGTGATGTTTCCTGTTTTTTGGTTGAGAGTTTGTTCTTATGTTTTGTGGGTTTTTCTCTTAAAGAAGATTAAAGGATTATTTTTTTCATTTTTAAAAATTTGATTATTGTGATGTTTTCTGGCTTTGGGTGAAAGTTTGTCCTTATCTTCTGCGGGTTTTTCTCTTAAATGAGATTAAGCGATTATTCATTTATTCTTTTATTGATTCTATTGAGATGTTGGCTATTTTTAGGTGATGGAAAAATCTACCTTTTTGTTTAGTTTAAAGGATCACCCTGAATTCATTTATTTTTATTCTTTCATTACCTATTACCATAATTGTCTGTTGTTATTGTTTCGTTTAAAGGAGCATACTGAATTTATTTTTTGTATTCTTTTATTACCTATTACCAAAATTGTCTGTTTTTAGATGAAGGAAAGTTTGTTCATTTGTTCAGTTCAGATTTTATTTTCCCAACCGAACTTTTGTTTTGCTAGACCACTCGAATAAAAGCACTGCTTGATATCTTTCCAAGATGCATTGCTTACCCTACGCTTTTATTTGACAAACAACTTCTAAAAATGCTTTTGTTTAGTGGAATCTTTCAAAATTCTTACTTATCTTACGCTTTTGTTTGACAAACAACGTAAAAAAAGTGCTTTTGTTTCGTGGAATCTTTTGTTTTGCAAGAGCCAATTTTGGTGGATTATCTAGTAAAAGCTTGAATAATTATACATGTAACAACTAAAGATGATATTATTATTATTATTATTATTATTATTATTATATTATTATTTTATTATTATTATTATTATTATTATTGTTGTTGTTGTTGTTGTTGTTATATTATTATTATTATTATTAATTATTATTTTATTATTATTTATTATTATTTTATTTTATTCTATTATTATTATTAGTTTTTTATTATTCTCTTTAATTTATTATTTATTTTAATTTATTTTTTTTTTTTTTATTATTTTTGTTTTTTTTTTTGCTTTACTATCACAGTCCTCCAATTCGACTGGGTGGTATTTATAGTGTGGGGTTCCGGGTTGCATCCTGACCTCCTTAGGAGTCCATCACTTTTGCTTTTCACTTTTTTTTAATTTATTATTATTATTATTATTATTATTATTATTATTATTATTATTATTAAGAGAAGCATGTCTACCAAACAAACAATTTAAGCCGTAAGAATAGTAATTCGCATATCGACAGGAGAGAGAGAGAGAGAGAGATGGGCAAATCCACTCTTTTTTTTTTTTTTTTGTCTCAATTATTGCAACATGCAATTATCGTCGAAACAATGATACGTCGTTGAGGCATTGTGACCCTCATGCGTACCGGGCACAAGGTGAAATGTCGTTTGCAGCCCCAGAGGAAGTGTTGTAATCTTGCTTAATTTGATAAAAATTCTCTGTTCCAATCTTAATTGGAGCGACGTGTTTGTATCCGTATTCCCTGGGAGCTTCGTGCATGTTTGTGTGTGTGTATGTGTTTATTCGTGTTTATGTCCTTGTTTATCGCATATATTTCTCTCTCTCTCTCTCTCTCTCTCTCTCTCTCTCTCTCTCTCTCTTACGCACATACTTATTCGTGTGTAAGTTCTTGTTTATTACATAAAATTCTCTCTCTCTCTCTCTCTCTCTCTCTCTCACATACACACACACATACGCTTGTGCAAGCAAAACTGTAAGCTGATCTCTCTCTCTCTCTCTCTCTTCAATGAACTTCTTATCTGAAACATTTATAAACATCAACCGTTCAAGTCTCTCTCTCTCTCTCTCTCTCTCTCTCTCTCTCTCTCTCTCTTCTCTCTCCTGATCAATAAACGTCTTACCTCAAGCATGTAAAGATTAACTATTGAATTATCTGTCTGTCTCTGTCTCTCTTTCTCTCTCTCTCTTTCTCTCAACTCACCTGTCAGGTGTTCAATGAACTCCTTATCAGAAACATGCATAGATTAACTGAGAAGTTTCTCTCTCTTCTCTCTCTCTCTCTCTCTCTCTCTCAGCTATCTGCTAATCAGTAAGCTTCCTATCTCCCTTACATGACCACTCGGCCAAAGCATGTGTATGTGTGCATGTGCGTGCGTGTGTCGTGTCTGTAACGGCCCTTGTCTCCAAAGTGACGGGATTAAACGCTTCTGTCAAATATACATATGTATATGTAAATTTATACATATATAAATATGTGTGTATACATATATACATACAATTGAAAAATAGCAAGACTTATCACATTTAAAAAATCCTTAATTACTGACCTAACTCTAAAAATATCGAAGACATACCTTTTCAAAAACTCGGGACGCTTAATATGCTCTTGGACAAATTGTCATTTACGCGGACACGCCCCCTTTTCCCGCCCAGATGAAAATCTCGCTCAGACTTCAATCGTAATGAGCGTCTTAGCCTTCTCGCAAAAGGCTTCCAATAAAGGCCATTTTACTCGCGAATTCTCGTCCGGGTGGAAATCCTGATTTGGAAATGATATTTTTCCGTGTAAATTAGTTCTGTTAATATTTGCCAGGGTGATGGTGCGAGCTAATTTGAGCAGGAGGGAGAAGTTGAAGTGACAAAATTCGAAAATGAAATTGAACTCTGTGATTAGATGTGAGGAAACTTTAAGTACTGGAATCTCATGGAGAGAGAGAGAGAGAGAGAGAGAGAGAGAGAGAGAGAGAGAGAGGAATAAAACTGTGATTAGAAATGAAGAACGTTTAGATAATTGGAAATAATTATTTTAACTTTATTGGACAGAGGGAATTCTCGTCTGAATGAAGAGAGAGAGAGAGAGAGAGAGAGAGAGAGAGAGAGAGAGAGAGAACTCTCTGATTAGAAATAAAGAAAATTTAGATAATTGGAAATAATTATTTTATCTTTATTGGACAGAGGGAATGAAGAGAGAGAGAGAGAGAGAGAGAGAGAGAGAGAGAAGGCTGCGGATGGGTAAAATCTTGTCTTCAGAGCCGACAGTCTCTCTCTCTCTCTCTCTCTCTCTCTCTCTCTTTGTCGCAATTATACAGGAAATTCTCCGTGAATATTCTTCCCTTCGTGTTAATTAAATTCAACGTCCTTTACTTTGTTCAGATTATCCCAGGTTCTCTCTCTCTCTCTCTCTCTCTCTCTCTCTCTCTCTCTCTCTCTCTCTCTCTATTTCCTCTTCTTATGCAAGGTTCGGGAAGCAGTTATTTCTCGTATCTGGAAAGTGTAAATAGAATGTTTGAAATCAACGGAACAAAAACGAGGTTATTTTTTGAAGGAGATAGCTCCAAGCGGGGAAAAAAGTGATTTTCCCCTGAAATCAAGCGGGAAAAAATGAAAATTCCCCAGAATCGTAAAAAAAAAACTATAAATAAATATAAATACGAGAAGTGTAGATCAATATTCAGTCCGGAAATCCTCTTGGAAGAGATGTGTCACCCAGAGGTCAATTAAACGTCGAATATACCGGGTGTCCATAAAGTCCCAGTTCCATTCTGAGCAATAAACAGTTGTAATGGTACTGGGACTTTATGGACACCCGGTATATTTAATTTCAAAACAAAACTAGCTAAAAATGGCGGTCCCGGTATAATGCTCTTTGAACCTCGGCCCATGAAACTTTAACCACGGCCCGGTGGTGCCCTGTTCTATATCGAAGCTGGCTTAATGTTAGCCATGATCGTGCTTCTGACAGCTATATATATATATATAGGTCAGGCCACCACCGGGCCGTGGTTGAAGTTTCTTCTTCCTTATGAGAGGGAATAAATGACCTTCTCCTTCTTGGAACAAATAAACGTTCCGCGATTTGCAATTCATAAGATTCACATTTATCGAAAACGTTGATTTCTTTATCACAGGACAAACAACGTTTTTAAAACTCTCGTCTGTTCCACGAACCTTTTAATCCAAATGCATTTGCACTTGACGGATTATCTCCGCCTTTTTTGGGTTTAGTCCCGTGTTACAATTTAATCTCCACGCCAATCTTCGCAGCCTTTTTACCCAGGAGATTAAGGAGGTAAAAAAAAAAAAAAATTGTCTATTAGAGACATGTTTATAAACCCGCGCGTCCTGCGACGACACCAATTAGAGACATCTAGGAGATGGACTGGTTTGACAGACCCCAATCAGCTGATTATCAAAACAATGTTCTCTCTCTCTCTCTCTCTCTCTCTCTCTCTCTCTCTCTTAGAAATATAGGGTCAGTTTAGAAGGAACCTTAGATTGTAGGTTGTGTTATAAGTGGCTTTGGGCTAAGGATTCTCTCTCTCTCTCTCTCTCTCTCTCTCTCTCTATTAGCAGGATTATGCAAAAACTTAAATGGGGATTTTATCCAGACTTGTACTTCTTACTTAGCAACTAGTGATTAAATTTGAATGACATCCGTCCATTGATAGTTGCTAAGTGACACTAGACTTCACTGCCTTGGCGGAGGTTAGCAGCCCCCAAACCTTGTACGAATCTAAATTTTCATATTTTTCTGATTATTTTCCTGTTCCATGTTGTAATCATCGAATTTGATTGTCAACTATATAATACGGGTCATTTTTAGTCAGACGAGTGCTTAATGGATGGTTGTGAATCCCTCGGGGAAGGAAACGCCTCCCTAGAGATTAGAGTAGTGTTGTGTATTTAAGACGAAATCTCCATTTGAGTTGATATAAGAATGCAATTCATAGCCTTTCTTGTATGTAAATGCTCTATATTCTGTTAGATTAGTCTTTAGTGTAGTTTAATTTCAATAACCTAACTTCATTGAAAGGTTGTGAACCCATTGGGAGAGGAAAACCTACTTGTGAGAGTATTAAAGTAGATTAAAGATGAATTTCTGATTTAAAATATTGACAGAGGAATACAATTTCTAATCCACCGTGAATGTAAAACTTTTATGTGCTATTAAACCAATCTTTATTTTCATGTACTTTTCAATTGCTTAAATTAATTGAAAGGTTGTGAACCCATTGGGAGAGAAAAATCTACCTGAACGAGTATCAAGGTAGATTATTTGACAAGAAATTTTTATTTGAAATTGACGAATGAATACAAAACCTGACCTACTATATATTAAAGTGCTTGTGATGATGCTTCCTGCATCATCACAAGCTGACTTTGTCATCAGTTTGTTTATATTTTCCCGCCCTGTTAGGACGAAAGTCTCTCTCTCTCTCTCTCTCTCTCTCCCTTTTGAGGATTATGCTTGAGAACTCTTTGAAGTATGTATCAGGAAGGCGCAGTGACCTACTTTTGAAACGGCGTCTTTCATAGCTTTAGAGAGAGAGAGAGAGAGAGAGAGAGAGAGAGAGAGAGAGAGAGAGAGAGAGAGAGCAAAGGATTACACGTGTGGATGAAATTAGCAACGCGTTGCAACTCTCATCGCAGTTTTTCTCCCACACACATAACAAAGCAATCTCTCTCTCTCTCTCTCTCTCTCTCTCTCTCTCTCTCTCCTTCCCCTACATTCCGTGGTCAAGTCTCCCTGAACTTCCTTCCTTTCTCCTTATCAACTTTTGGTTCAGTGAATTCGAAAATGAAAGGGATTTATTGTTTCTGCACACCTTTCGTTTTTCCTTTCTCTCTCTCTCTCTCTCTTTTTCATTTTCCTTGTGGGATACTCTCTCTTTCTCTTTCATGAGTTTTTCCTTTTCTTGTGGGACACACACACACACACACTCTCTGTCTGTCTGTCTGTCTCTCTCTCATGAGTTTTTCCTTTTTCTTGTAGGACCCCCCCACTCTCTCTCTCTCTCTCACTTATAAGTTTTTCCCTAAAGTAGTCTTGCATTTCTCAATTTTTATATGTGCACGTATGTTTATTTTGAATCTCTCTCTCTCTCTCTCTGGTCAGTTCTCAATATATTTATCTGTATTTATATAGACATATTTACGTATATATGTATATATAAATACACACACATATGGATCTATATAAATATGTTATGTATATTTTATTTTATATATATATATTGTGTATTATATATATATATATAGATATTAATATATCTATATAAATATGTAGGATACTTTTTGATATATATATAAATATTATATATATATTATATATATATATTTTATATATATATATTTATATATTATATATATGTGATATATATATATGTATATATATATATATATATATATATATATATAGTATATATATTGATAATATATATGTATTTATATATATATATATGTATATATATATGTATATATATAGTATATATATGTATATATATATATATATATATATATAATATATATATATGTATATATACATATATACATATATATATATATATATATATATATATATATATATATATATAATGCTACATAACTTATATATATGCATACTACGAGGAGTGATTGATCAATAACTTCCAGTATCTTTTTTTTATCTAATTCTGAGACATAAATATAGGCTGCATTTGGATTCATTAGAACTTGAACTGTATCTCCTGTAAGTGGCGGAGGTGTGGTCTATCAATAATTTTAAATTCTTTAAGAAAAATCTCTCATGGAAGTGTTTGAAGCTTTCAAAGACTGCTGAATTCAGCTAACCCCCCCTAACCCCCCCTCTCTCTCTCTCTTCTTCTTCTTCTTCTTCTTCTTCTTCCTCTTCTTCTGTTCGAGTGTATATCAGGAAACCAGGTCGCCAAAGGAATGACGTACGTGACCTCGTAGCATGTTGACATGGACGAGGACCGTGCCTGGCAATGATTAAAGAACTACCACTCTCTCTCTCTCTCTTCTCTCTCTCTCTCTCTCTCTCTCTCTCTCCTTACCATTCATAACGAGAGTTAATTCCTTGCATTAAAAATTCTACCATCATTTTCCAATACTTACACTTTCGTTGATTCTAATCACTGAATTTTATCTCTCTCTCTCTCTTCTCTCTCTCTCTCTCTCTCTCTCTCTCTCTCTCTCTCATATAAGTTTTCCCTTTTTCTTGTGGAGTTCTCTCTCTCTCTCTCTCTCTCTCTCTCTCTATAGAGTTTTCCCTTTTTCTTGTGGATCTCTCTCTCTCTCTCTCTCTCTCATGAGTTTTTTACGTTTTTCTTGTGGAGTTCTCTCTCTCTCTCTCTCTCTCCTCTCTCTCTCTCTCTCTCTCTCTCTCTATATGAGTTTTCCCTTTTTCTTGTGGATCTCTCTCTCTCTCTCTCTCTCTCTCATGAGTTTTTACCTTTTTCTTGTGGAGTTCTCTCTCTCTCTCTTCTCTCTCTCTCTCTCTCTCTCTCATATGATTTTTCCCTTTTTCTTGTGGATCTATCTCTCTCTCTCTCTCTCTCTCTCTCTCTCTCTCTCTCTCTCTCTCTCTCATGAGTTTTTTCACTTTTTCTTGTGGATCTCTCTCTCTCACACACACTCGCACACAAACTTCTTTGGCTTCCTGTCTCATTCGTGTGCCTGTGTCGATCTCAGTGATTTGATCTCAAATCAAGTTTGTCTGTCCATATCTGTCTTTACTCTGCATCTCTCCACTCGCTTCCGTCTCGTGTCTTGTGTGTTTGTCTCCTCCCGTCTGTCCGTAGGTCTCTGTCTGCCTGTCTGTCTGCCTGTCTGTCTGTCGTGACGGAGAGGACAATAAACAAGCTGATAAATTTAAATTATTCCTTTGTTTTTGTTGTTCTTTATTCTGAAGGTGTTATATGAGACCATACTCCTTTTATTATTATTATTATTATTATTATTATTATTATTATTATTATATTATTATTATTATTATTACTGTTAACAGTATTTGCGTAATAGAGGGTCTTTAAAAAATATATCATTACGATTATTATTTTCTATTATTATTTATTATTATTATTATTAATTATTATTTTAATTTTATTATTATAGATGCCCAAAAACAAAAAACACTTCCCAGTGACCCACATACATAAATACCGAATGGACAGCATCAGTAACTGGTAACTAGTAGCAGGTTTCTAGTAGCTAGTAGCCAGTAGCCAAGCCACGCCCATCGGCCGTCACTCCGGGGCGTTCACGCCCGAGTGGGCGTAAGAAGGTTAATTTACGCATAATTGTGTTGTCAGGAGGCATATGTGTATATATTCGAGGCGGGAGAGAGATGAGGAATGCGGTTTCTCTCTCTCTCTCTCTCTCTCTTTCCAGTACTTACACTTTCTTTAATTCTAATAATTGAATTTTATTTCTCTCTCTCTCTCTCTCTCTCTCTCTCTCTCTCTCTCTCTCTCTCTCTCTGTCTCTCATGTGCAGTGGTGGTGCTTTTTCGTAATGTCTCTCAAGAGATAATAACTGTATTTATTATGCAAGAGGATATTGCAGAAACGGAGAAAAATTTGCAGATTCAGACACAAAATGAATAATTATGATGAAGGAAGATCAAATATTATGGAAAAGTTGGATTTTTTAATGTCAGAATTTCTGGAAATGAAAAAAAGAACAACATACCAGAACAGGAAAGAGACATGGGAAAATCCTTATTACTATCAGTATTAAATGAAGGAGAAAACACGCAAACCATCATAGTGATGAATGCGCAGGGTTTAGTTACGAGTAACTCAAAAGAAAAATAGAGTACTTGAAAGAACTAACCCAAAACATGAAAAAGAAAATATATAATGAATATAAGTGAAACCTGGTATTCCCAAGAGACTGGGAATGATGATCAAATAAATTAGGGTTCCAAACTTATAGATCAGATAGAAAAAATAGGAATCAAGGGGGAACCGCAATATATGGGAAAGACAAAAAACAAGGAAAAATATATGAGAAATATAGTAACTCAGAATGTGAACTAATAGCGGTAGAATTTGAATCTGAAAAATTGATGAACATAGTAATATATAGACCTCCTAATACTAAAGAGTTTGACTAATAATTGAAAAATTGGATGATATATGTAGAAATCACAAGGACTGGACTATTCTCCTATCTGGTGACTTCAACTTTCCTTTCGTAGAATGGAAAGAACGAATAGGAGATTGTGTACTTATACATATAAAAAAAGAGAGTAATAGTAGTGCAGAAGATAAGAGGCAATTTGAAAAGCTATTAGATATGCTACTGAGAATACAACATTCAACAAATAAATCACCTGCCAACAAGAAAGGAAAATACTTTAGACCTAGTATTTTGTGAACGAGATGAATTATGTTAAAGAAATAATAGTTTATAATGCGAGTATTTCAGACCATAATGTCATAGAATTAACAGTTCATTCCAAAGCAAGTGAAAATAGAGATAAGCAAGAAATGAAAAAGTGGGAAGGATATGGAAAATACAACTTCTACAGTAAAAATATAAAATGGTCAGAAATTAATGAAGAATTAAACAAAGATTGGGATAACATTTTCGTAAGTGATGACATAATGGGTAAATACGGAGATATTATATAAAATATTGGAGATAATAGTGGAAAAATATATACCGAAGAAGAAAAGTAAACATCATTCATGCATACCAAGAGACAGAAGAATCTTGTTCCAGAAAATCAGAAAGTGGAAAAAAGGTCTTGCAAAAGAAAAAAATGCATGGAAAGTTATAGAACTAAAAAGTAAGATAGAAAATGCAGAAAAAAAGATTATCAATCAAAAGAAAATGAAAAAACGGGACTTGGAAGAAAAAACCCTATTAAATATCAGCAAAACCCAAACTATTATACTCATATGCGAAGAAGATGAATAAAAGAAGAATAGAAATAGGCCCTCTGAGAATTGAAGGGAGATTAACGAATGAAAAAAAGGAAAATTTGCAACTACTGGAGAACGATATAAGAGAGAATTCACCCCTAGAATAGTAATGAAGATAATGATATAGAAGTAAGGGATGAAAATAGTGAATATTTAGCTGACATAGATATTAATGAAGCTGATATTGTGCAGGCTATTAATGAAATTAAAAATGGAGCTGCTGCAGGGCCTGATGGAATTCCTGCTATTTTGTTAAAGAAAGTAGTTCATTCTATCGCAAAGCCACTTGCATATTATTAAGACAAAGTGTAGATACAGGCAAGATATATGATGAGCACAAATTAGCGTATATTACCCCTACTTTCAAAAGTGGATCAAGACTAGAGGCAAGTAAATTATACTGTGAGTCTAACATCACATATAATGAAAGTGTATGAAAGGGTAATGAAGAAAAATATTATGAAACATTTAATAAAAAATAATTTGTTTAATAAAGGACAACATGGTTTCGTACCCGGAAAAAGTACACAACCCAACTGTTAGTCCACCGTGAAAACATATTCAAAAATATGAAAAGCGGAAATGAAACAGATGTGGTTTATTTAGACTTTGCAAAAGCTTTTGATAAAGTAGACCATAATATATTAGCGAAGAAAATAGAAAACACATATCGGGTTAAATAGGAAGTGGTTAAAAGAATTTTTACACAACAGAAAACAGATAGTTATTGCAACGACGAGAAATCGGATGAAGCCAAGGTAATATCCCCGGTGTGCCGCAAGGTACGGTGTTAGCTGCAATACTGTTTGTTATTATGATTGAAGACATAGACAATAATGTTAAGGATTCGGTAGTGAGTAGTTTCGCAGATGACACAAGAATAAGTAGAGAAATTACTTGTGATGAAGATAGGAACGCTCTACAAAGAGACCTTAACAAAGTATATGATTGGGCAGAGGTAAATAGGATGGTATTTAACTCTGATAAATTTGAATCAATAAATTATGGAGACAGAGAAAGAAAGCTATATGCATATAAGGGACCTAATAATGAGACCATCACAAATAAGGAAGCAGTTAAAGACCTTGGTGTGATGATGAATAGAACATGTTATGCAATGATCAAATAGCAACTCTGTTGGCAAATGTAAAGCAAAAATGGGAATGTTGTTACGGCACTTCAAAACAAGAAAAGCTGAACACATGATTATGCTTTATAAAACATATGTTCGTAGTCCACTTGAATATTGCAATATGATATGGTACCCACACTATCAAAAGGATATTGCACAATAGAGAGTGTACAAAGGTCCTTTACAGCTAGAATAGAAGAAGTTAAGGACCTAGACTACTGGGAAAGACTACAATTCTTAAAATGATTAATAGGTCCTTGGAAAGGAGAAGAGAACGCTACATGATAATTCAGGCATGGAAACAGATAGAAGGAATAGCAGAAAATATCATGGAACTAAAAATATCAGAAAGAGCAAGCAGAGGTAGATTAATAGTGCCCAAAAATATACCAGGAAAAATAAGGAAAGCACACAGGACATTAATCCACTACGCACCAGCATCGATAATGCAGCGTCTATTCAATGCGTTGCCAGCTCATCTGAGGAATATATCAGGAGTGAGCGTAGATGTGTTTAAGAATAAGCTCGACAAATATCTAAACTGCATCCCAGACCATCCAAGATTGGAAGATGCAAAATATACCGGAAAATGTACTAGCAACTCTCTGGTAGACATTAGAGGTCCTCACACTGAGGGACCTGGGGCAACCCGAACAAGATGTAAGGTAAGGTAAGGTAAGGTCTCTCTCTCTGTCTCTGTCTCTCTGTCTCTCTGTCTCTCTCTCTCTCTCTGTCTGTCTCTCTCTCTCTCTTATGAGTTTTTACCTTTTTCTTGTAGGACACACACACACTGTCTCTCTCTCTCTCTTAGTAGTTTTTTCCTTTTCCTTGTGTGGTCCAAATGTCTCTTTCTTTGAAAAATTCTCACAAAATCACCGATTAAATTACTGTTTTAGAATAAATACCACGTGATTACTTTCTTTTTGTGGTAAATCACCCCCCAAAAAAGATAACATTTTCAAATAGATATCACCGAAATCATTTGATCTTTTTTTTTTAATTTGAGGAATTCACGTTATTGAAAAAATCACTATTGAGTCGTTATTTTCATTATAACGTCATAATCACTTTTTTATTTTAAATCCCCTTTCTTGGATAAAATCACCAATAATTACCTTTTCATGAAAAAACACGAAATTATGATTTTTTGAAAAATGACTAAATCGCCTTTTTTTCCCACAGAAATAGCAAAATCACCTTCCCTTTACAACTTTGCTAATTCAACTGTTTTGAAAAATCACCAGGAAATCACCCTCCTTAGATTAAGTCACCATTAAATTTCTTTTTTATTAAAAAAAAATGCAAAATAACTTTTAAAAAATTATTTAAATTAAATTTTTTTTGAAAAATCACAAGAAAATCACCTATTTGGAAAAACATTAATAAATCACCTGTTTCGAAAAACCACCAATATAATCCACCCTTGGATGAAATCACCATTAAATTAAATTTTTTTTAGTTAAATACGAAATAGCATTTGTTTGAAAATTTAACCAAAATTTTTTTCGAAAAAATCAACAAAATCACCTATTTGGAAATACATCAATCACCCACCTATTTATAGAAATCACTATAAAATCGCCTACCATAAATAAATCCCCATGAATAACCAGTCAATTAGAAAATAACTAAAAAATTTAGAATAATTACTGAAGAATCTGGATGAACTCACTCTTCTTCATTTTGAAATCACATTTTTCGAAAAATCACAGCAAAATCGCCTATTTGGAAAAAGATTACTGATCCACCTATTTAGGAAAATCACTAGAAAATAGCCTACATTGAAAAAATCCCCATGAATAACCATTTAACCAAAAAATAAAACAAAAATAAATAAAAAATATTTCTGAAATATCTAGGCGAATTCACAAATCTCAATTTTGAGTTCACATTTTTCGAAAAAATCACAGCAAAATCACCTTTTAGGAAAGGCTTTACTAATTCACCTATTTAGAACAGTCACTATGAACTAACTTACCTTAAAAAAATCTCTATGAATAACCAGTTAACCAGAAAATAACCAAAAAATTAAAAAAATATTTCTGAAAAATCTGGATGAATTCACAATCTTCATTTTGAGTTCACATTTTTCGAAAAAATCACAGCAAAATCACCTTTTAGGGAAAGCTTTACTTAACCACCTCTTTGGGAAAATCGCTAGAAAATACCCTACCTTTAAAAAAACCAAGTGAATAACCTTTCAAGCAGAAAATAACGGGAAAAATAGAAAATAATTTCTGAAAAATCTAGGTGAATTCACAATCTTCGCTTTTTGACATCTCAGGAGTTTGAGTTTTACAGCCGACAGATGGCGTTTGAAGCGCTACCATAACCTACCATGTCCTCTGTCATTATTCTTGCTCAGCGGATAAGCTTTATGCAACCGATAGATGGCGTTTGGGGCGTTACCGTAATCTACGTTGTCCTCTTTCATTATCCTTGCTCAGCGGATAAAAGTTTACCTCAAGGGCTAAGAGGAGGTTTATGCATTTAGTTTCTTTGTGTCGTCCTTAGTGTTGTGTTGGCTTATTTTGGTGGTTTAGGGATTGTGTTTGAAGTGTTTTATGGGTATGTAGTACTTTGTGGGTTTGTGTATTTCACTTTTTAAGTGCTCGTTTTGGTAGATCTAGTGTACCTATCCGCGGCGGCCCAGAGTATGGCAGTTGCGGTTTTTCTATGCAGTTTTACCCACTGAACAAGAATTTTAATATATATTCGGAAGACTGTAATTAACCCCCAGGGGCCAGTACTAAATTTAACATTTCAGAAGCACTCCGCACTGGATATTAAAATAATCACCTACATGGAAAGAGCATGTGAAAAGCAATATAAATAGTAATTATGAGATTGAACGTAGTGGAATTAAATGAGCTTGATAAGTTTTTAACTTTAATTTTTCCTTAGTCGGGAGAGATGTTTTCTCTACGGTAATGTTAATTTTAATGAGCCTTTTAACTTACGCAAACAAAAGCAGTTACAGTTACTCATTATTGGCTGAGAGGTGTGACAGTTATGACGTCATGGGTTTCATAACCAATTACGAACGACATTAGTCGAAAACAGTTTTACTAGCATTTCAGCGGAGTAATATTACCTGTCCATTGTCCACTGAATACTCTAATAATGAAGCAAAAAACTGCATTTGGTCTTCCTGTACCTATGGCAGAGGCAGTGGCTGGCCCTTCTTGCATTAATTTTGACAGACCTTCGATTTCCTACAGATTGTTTGCAGTGCAATGTGGGTTACGATGAATTTTATCATTATTTGTCTAGTGGTGGTAAAATTGTGATTGAATATGCTCAGACATAATTTCATTCTAAAGCAAAAAAAACTGTTGTGGAGCTACTATTTGTCGGATCTACTACATCAGGAACGCCTTTGGGTGTGATCTGCCACGGTAGGTAGCCTTATTGAAAACCTCTGTGGAAAGGCGTGCGCAGCGCGACATTACCTCTTGCCGTACATGCCGTGCTTGCCAAGAATCTTTTAACAATATACGGATAAGGCGCCGAAGCGCCGTTCCGCTACCTGCCCTTACTGAACCGCGCACACCCATCGATCGTCGCTGATATGTAGTCGTCCCTACTTTGTTTGTTGGTTTGGTATCGCCGCCATATTGGTTTTGGTGTTCTTCCGCCTATTTCGGTCGGCGGTTGAGTCGCCATGTTTAGTACTGGCCCTTGGGAGTTAATTACAGTCGTCAGAGTTAATATTACTTTAAATTCTTGTTCAGTAAGTAAAATAACATAGGAAAACGTCAATTGCCATTGTCTAGGCCACCGCGGATTGCTTCTGTAAAAATAGTTTCACTGATCTTAAATATAATAATTTTCATATTTTATTCAGTTCAGCAATTTAGTTTTCGAAAATGTTTGTTTTAATTACTGACCTTTTTCTTGTTTTAATTACTGACCTTTTTCTTGTTTTAATTACTGACCTTTTTCTTAGTTTTAATTACTGACCTTTTTCTTAGTTTTAATTACTGACCTTTTTCTTAGTTTTAATTAACTTACTGACCTTTTTCTTAGTTTTAATTACTGACCTTTTTCTTAGTTTTAATTACTGACCTTTTTCTTAGTTTTAATTACTGACCTTTTTCTTAGTTTTAATTACTGACCTTTTTCTTGTTTTAATTACTGACCTTTTTCTTAGTTTTAATTACTGACCTTTTTTCTTAGTTTTAATTACTGACCTTTTTCTTAGTTTTAATTACTGACCTTTTGTTTTAATTACTGAACTTTTGTTTTAATTACTGAACTTTTTCGGTTTTAATTACTGAACTTTTGTTTTAATTACTGACCTTTTTCTTAGTTTTAATTACTGACCTTTTTCTTGTTTTAATTACTGACTGAACTTTTTTCTTGTTTTAATTACTGAACTTGTTCAGTTTATTGAATTCTGGTATTTTCGAAAGTGCAATATTTTAAAACTACATATAGGATCTTGTTCATGGTTCAGTGAATTTTCTTTTTTTCAAAAAATTAATTTGGCTTAGCGCTTATTTTCCTAGTACTTTTGAATTTTTTTTAGTTAAATAAAATTTAACTAATTTCATTTTAGTAAATTAAATTGTGGTTAGTGTGTAGTTCTTAGTTAACTTACGGAGATCTACTTAACTGATATCGGACTAATTACTTTTAAATATTTCAGTTGCCTGGAATCCTGGAATCTCCCATTCGCTCTCAGGAATTCTCGACAGGAATGAGTAACTTTCATAACTCACCCTATGAAAGGCGAGCATAATGATTTCAGTGTAGTGTCAATTAGTAACTTGGATTTTGTAACTTGGATTTTGTAACTTGGATTTTTCTTTTAGTTAAACCTTTAGGCCTTAGTGATTGTCGGACCAATGAGTAGTTTTGGTTCAATACAGAAAATGAGTCAGGTTTTTGAACAATTACTGAAGTTGTCAAAATTTCTGGGTGGTCCTCGGAACTGCTTTTGGCTCCCTTAGCTACGCGGAGGGTTAGCTAGCTAAAGCCTAATCCTTACTTCAAACCTAGTTAATTCTGGAAACTATTCATATTAGTAACAATTTAGTAATGGCTTGGAGGGATAGCTTTGTTGGTAACCTATACAAAGTAGTTAGGTTAATGGTAAATTATTAATTGGCTAAAGCCTAATCTTTACTGCAGTTAATTCCTTATGGTAATTCTTGTTGGTTACATACAATTTAGTGATGGCTTTGAAGGTCAGCTTTGTTGGTAACCCAGTCATGTTAGGTTAACTAAACAGTGAAAGTCCCCGTCCACATGGTCGAGCTTTGGTCGACGAACTTTGTCCGGCGTGACGTCAGAAGCGGAGAAACCGCGGGAAAAGTCAGAACTTTACCGCAGTTTCTCCGCTTCTGACGTCACAACGAACTAAGTTCGTCGAGCAAAGCTCGCCGTGTGGACGGGGCCTAAGGCTTATTTTTTTGTGGGGACCAGGCTAGTTACTTGAAAGAATGGTAAAATATATGGTTTAAAGCCCATGGCTTTATAGCTGTTGCTGGGTGGTTTTTAACCTTCCTAAAGGTTACATATTTGAACTAATAATTATTGAACTTTCGACTTAAGTATAAATATTAATCTTTGGACTTTTAAAACTAATTAAGATTTAGACTTACCGACTTTTTAAAGCTTATTTAATTTTGGACTTGACTTTTTGATTTTAAGACTTTGTACTTAGACTTTTACATAAATTTTTTCTTATTACTTGATTTTTCTTACTACTTTGGAATTTATTTGAGCTCTTATAACTGTCTTTTGTATGAACTTTTCCCTCTTCGACTTTGGACTTTTTTTTCCCTCTTCGACTTTGGACTTTTTTTTTCCCTTTTTTTTTTCCTCGACTTTGGACTTTTTTGTTCCATCTTTCGGACTTTTTTTTGACCCTTTTTTTTCCCTTCTTCGAACTTTGGGGACTTTTTTTTTCCCTCTTCGACTTTGGACTTTTTTTTCATCTTCGATTTGGACCCTTTTTTCCCCTTCTTCGACTTTGGACTTTTTCTCCCTCTTCGGGACTTTGGACCGTTTTTTTTCCCCTCTTCGAGTTTGGACTTTTTTTATTTTATTTTCCCCACCTCTTCGACGTTGGACTTTTTTTTTTCCCCCTTTTTGAACTTTTTGGACCCCTCTTTTTTTTCCACACTCTCGACTTTTGGCTTTTTTTTCCCCTCTTCGACCTTTTTTTGGACCCTTTTTTTTTTCCCACTTCTTGACTTTGGGAACTTTTTTTTTGTCCCCCTCTTCGGACTTTGGACTTTTTTTTCCCAATCTTCGAAGTTTGGACTTTTTTTTTCATTTTTCCCTCTTCGACTTTTGGACCTTTTTTTTTACCCCCTCTTCGACTTTTGACCTTTTTTTCCCTCTTCGGACTTTTTTTTTGGACCCTTTTTTTTTACCTCTTGCGGACCTTTTGGACCTTTTTTTTTTTTCCCTCTTCGACTTTGGACTTTTTTTTTCCCTCTTCGACTTTGGTGGGCTTTGTTTTTTTTTCCCTCTTCGACTTTGGGCTTTTTTTTTTTCCTCTTCGACTTTTTTGGGCCTTTTTTTTTTTCCCCTCTTGACTTCTTTGGACTTTTTTTTTTTTCCCTTTCTTCGGACCCTTTTTTTTGGACCCTTTTTTTTTTACACTTCTTCGAACTGGGACTTTTTTTTTTTGGCATATTCCGTTTTTCTTTGGAATTTTTTTTTTTTCCACTTCTTCGACCTTTGGACGTTTTTTTATTTACCTCTTCGATTTTGGCAACCTTTTTTTTTTTTTACACCTCTTCGACTTTGACTTTTTTTTTTTCCATCTGCGACTTTGGACTTTTTTTTTTTTCCCTCTTCGACTTTGGACTTTTTTTCCCTCTCTTCGACTTTGGACTTTTTTTTTCCCTCTCTTCGACTTTGGACTTTTTTTCCCTCTTCGACTTTGGACTTTTTTTCCCCTCTTCGACTTTGGGGGACTTTTTTTTTTTTCCCTGTTCGACTTTGGACTTTTTTTTCCCCCTCTCTTCGACTTTGGACTTTTTTTTTTCCCTCTTTCTGACTTTTTTTTTGGAACTTTTTTTTTCCCTCCTTCGACTTTGGATTTTTTTTTTTCTATTTTTCCCCTCTTCGACTTTGGACTTTTTTTCCCGCCCTCTCGACTTTGGACTTTTTTTTTTTTTCGCCCCTCTTCGACTTTGGACTTTTTTTTTTCCCCCTCTTTTCTTACTTTGACTTTTTTTTTTTCCCCCTCTTCGGACTTTTTGGGACTTTTTTTTTCTCCCTTCGACTTTGGACTTTTTTTTTTTTGTTTTTTCCCTCTTCGACTTTGGACTTTTTTTTTTCCCTCTTCGACTTTGGACCTTTTTTTTTTTTTTGATTTGTTTTTTTTTCCCCTCTTCGACTTTGGACCTTTTTTTTTCCCTCTTCGACTTTTGACTTTTTTTTTTTCCTCTTCGACTTTGGTTTTCCTTTTTCCCTCTTCGACTTTGGGCTTTTTTTTTTTCCTCTTCGACTTTGGCTTTTTTTTTTTTACCCTCTCGACGTTTGGGCTTTTTTTTTTTTCCCTCTTCGGACTTTAGGGCTCTCTTCGGACTTTGGACTTTTTTTTTTTTTCCCCCTCTTCGACTTTGGGACTTTTTTTTTTTTTTTGTTTTTTCCTCTTCAGGACTTTGGACTTTTTTTTTTTTGGTTTTTTTTTTTTCCCTCTTCGACTTTGGACTTTTTTTTTTTTTTCCCTTTTCCCTTCGACTTTGGAACTCTTCTTCGACTTTGGACTTTTTTTTTGTTTTTTTTTTTTTTCCCCTCTTAGACTTTTTAGGACTTTTTTTTTTTCCCTCTTCGACTTTGGACTTTAGACTTTTATTTACTTAAACCATAACTTTTATTGAGTAACAAATTTTTTGAATATTCTATCTTCCCACTTTTGTTTTTTAACTGCCTTATATTAACTTTTAATTTTAGATTTTTATGTTGGAATTTTTATTTTACATATTTTCTTTGTATTTGGACTTTCTTTTAAAAAATATATTTTAACTTTTATTTTAAGTTTGGTCTTTCATTTTAACTGGACTTTTATTGTAATTTAACTGGACTTTGAACTTCAACTATTGGAACTTTGAACTTCAATTATTGGAACTTTGAACTTCAATTATTGGAACTTTAAACTTCAACTATTGGAACTTTAAACTTCAACTATTGGAACTTTGAACTTCAACTATTGGAACTTTGAACTTCAACTATTGGAACTTTGAACTTCAACTATTGGAACTTTGGGTAATTCTATACAATAGCTCCGCCACTAAATTTTTTTTTTATGAATTACTGAGTGCTCTATCTAAAGCGGACCTTCTTTATATTTTTTTTTTTGAGGAACAGTATTTTTACCCTTATTTGTTAACCTTTCCAATCTTGGGGGACCCCCAGTGGGAAACCGGGGTTTTTGGGTGGGGAATTAATTGAAGAATCAGTTTTAACATACGAATAATGGTACATGTAGAATTTAGCAATAAACAAGGCCACCAGCTAACCTAAAACCACCTAACCTCCCCTAGTAGCCGTATCCTTACTAAGGGGGGGGGGGCTTCGCCCCCCTGCGAGCCCCCCCCCCTTACACAGCCATATTAAATATAAGACAGCCTTAAAACCCTTTGAGAACTTAGGTTGGGGGATAAAAGGTGATTTGCCGTCTTTAAGAATGCATGGAGCCTATGATCCAATACTTTAAAATGCAATTTAAAATAGGCAAGAGCAAAGTATCCAACAGATACTTTCGACGACCGTATTTAAACATTCTTCAAATCACGCCACTGCGCCTCAATATTAGTATGAGCTCCATTGTGCAGGTCCACAAAGTTCAATGAGTGGTTGACTTCTTAAATTAAAAAATCTCTCATTTAGGTAATCTTATGCTGGAATTAAATGAAGAAATCCCTCATTTAGGTAATCATATGCCTTCCAGCAGTCGGAAATGATGGTAGTGCCGGCTCTGTATAATCCCTTATCACTGTTAAGTGTCACTTTGTCCACATAAATTGATGTCAAAGTAGATGGTAAATGAGAAACCTCACCAGAAGTTGAAGGTACACACTTCTCCATGCTCTCAAAAGACTGAAAAATTAGCGGTGGAAATTGTGTGAAAAGTGTCGAAATGTTAGTTTCCTAGTAGAACTGTCACCTGATCGGGTATTGTCACGTGATTCTAGTTTTGATAAAATGCTAGTCCCAAGTAAAATGTGGATAATCATCATTGGTTCAAAACTGACGTTTGGGTGACGTCTTGCTACATAGAATACAGTCTATGTAATAATGACATAATCTGTTTTTAACGTACAAACGAGAGCTCAGTCTGAAGAGGAATTTGAGTGTTATGAAATAGAGGGACTTAGTTTTTTCAGGTGGGTCAAATTTAATTTTGATTCTTAAACCACTTCTAGACCTAGCGCCTCTTAGTTTTATATATCAAACGAAACCTTAGACTTACCTCTTTTTAGTGAAAGTACTTAATTTCATAACTTGCTGGCGGAGCTAGAATTAACCAACTTTGACCTTCAACTATTGAAGCTTTGACCCTCAACTATTGGAACTTTGACCTTCAACTATTGGAACTTGGAACTTTTTAAATTTCAGCTATTGGAACTTGGAACTTTTTAAATTTCAGCTATTGGAACTTGGAACTTTTTAAATTTCAGCTATTGGAACTTTGAACTTTTTAAATTTTCGGCTATTGGAACTTGGAACTTTAAATTTCGGCTATTGGAACTTGGAACTTTTTAAATTTTAGCTATTGGAACTTGGAACTTTTTTTAATTTCAGCTATTGGAACTTGGAACTTTTTTTAATTTAAACTATTGGAACATTGAACTTTTTTTAATTTCAACTATTGGAACTTGGGAACTTTTTTTAATTTCAACTATTGGAACTGAGCTTTTTTTAATTTCAACTACTGGAACTGAGCTTTTTTTAATTTCAACTATTGGAACTTCGACCTTTTTTCAGCTTTGAGTTTTTATTAACCAAGCTTCTATTTCAACTTTAAAATTTTATTTGATAATTTCTTTACCTAGTATTGATAATTTCTTTTTTAAATCTAATAACGCTTTCATGTCTGAGCATTCAGTGGCGTTGATTCCAATTCTGGTGTATCCTCAAGTACCCTGTGTTTAGCTGTCCTATATTTTGCAGGTGGAGTGCATAAGTACTATAGTTGGTAGTTTTCGTGTCTGAAGTGAGAGGAACTAGGGTACCCTGTGGCGCGAGTCCTTTCACAAACTTTTTCGTAGTGGATTCCTGTAAGATGGTCTGTTGGAGTATCACTGCCGTAAGGAACATAACTGAATAGAGGAATGTGTTGAACACCTGGATCTATTCTTGGTTATCTTAATCCAAGAAAGTTGGTCAGCACTGGACTATTGGTACTGCAGTCAGGAACTTCTCTGAATAGATGGATGTTTTGAAAAGATGGATCTATTCTAGGTTCTGTTAATTCAAGAAAACTGGTCAGCACTGAACTATTGGTACTGCAGTAAAGAATCTCGGAATAGATATCTTAATGCATAGAGAAGTTTGAGGATCTATCCTTGATTCTGTTAATGCAGTTGGTCAGCATTGGACTATTGGTACTGCAGTTAAGAACTTCTGAGTAGAGAGGAATATATAGAACAGATGAAAGAGCTTTGTTACTCATTCTGCATTGCACTATTAGTACTGTAGATAAGAAATTTTAATAAAAATTTATTGCGATATGTATTGTGAAGATGGATAATCTACCATCTGTTGTAGTTTGTGATTAAAAATAGTGCTGGTGGTGGTTGTGTATATTGAATACCTGAACTGAGATATTAGCAGGCTATAATAAAAACTTAACCATTTCAACCTAATGTCAAAGGGACAACTTAAAGGGTATTTATTCTAGTCTGTAGAGCTTGATTTAATTAATTACTACAGCATATAAGGAAAGTAACTGTACTGCTTATAACAGTAGTAAAGTTAAAACTAGTAATAACGTGTTTAAATTAAATATGCAATATTGTAAGGAAACTTCAGGTGGACGTGATAGGTTTGAAGGAATTAACCCAAGAGCTGGAGATAGAAGTTCACTCGACGTGGTTCGGAAGTCTCTTAAAGTTGTTGGTCCTGTTGCTGAATAACCCCTGGTTCCATTCAATGTATAAACTCCATACAAACAATTAACGCGAAAGGTCTGGAGGTCTTGAACCTAAAGGCCACAGGGGTGTAGTATGGAGGGGACAGGATTCAATAAGAGGGCCTTAATAGTGCAGATGTGTGGGGTGCCTTGATACTCCAAAGGCTTGAGTCTGGTCCTAGAATTTAAGATTGTTAAATGTCCCCCTGAGGTGTATGGGGGCTTGAGCAGTGTGACCCTACTCCCATGGGGGCTTCAACCCCTGAGGTGTATGGGGGCACTAACCCCGAGGTATTGGAGGTTGAAGGGCTTTGTTAAAGGTCAGGAGGCCCATGCCCCATGGTTTAAGACCTAACATGCAGAGGGCCCTACCATATGTTGAGGTAAATCCCAAAGGGATGGATGGTTTTGCCCTCTGAGGTGTGTGGATGTTTAGATAGAGGGCCTTGGCCCGTGGTTAGTTAGCAAAGCCCAAAGGTGTGGAGGGCCTTGCCCTCTGGGGTGTATGGATTTCATGGAGGCGCAGGGCATTGCCAAGATGTGTTGAAGTGGAGGGCATTTCCCCAGAGCTATGAAGGTGTAGTTTTAGTACAAAGGTGTGGAGGGGGTCTGTCAAAGATTTTCACATAACTGGGAGTAAGCCTATATGCTGTTGTGTTGGGGGGCCGGGTGGCCTTATGGAAAAGTGTGAGAAAAATGTTATGCATAGAGTAAAGCCCCTTCCACGGCAAATTCACGGCGAGTGTGGTCCAAGTCATAGGTTCGCCTGACTGTGACTACTGCCTCCCTTGGACGGTTTGATCTGGTAAAACTGTTGAAAAGCGAGAGAATTACGGGCAAATCAGAGTGCCCGTCATGTCTTTGCCCCTCGTGTGGAAGGGGCTTTAGACAGGAATTTTAGGATAGGTTATCAGATATTAGAATTCGAATTTAAATTTTACAGGACAGTAATTTCTAATAAAATGTGGTGAAGTAGTTATTTTACCATAGATTTCGGCAAGCTCACCGAGGAAGCTGGAAGTCTGCCTACGTCGTAAGTTGATTGACTCTATAGAGTTATGCTGGAATGTTCGTATGAGGAAATAAATGAAAGTAGAACCTGGTCTGAATTATGGCCTAATTATGCCACTTGGTACGGAAGTGCTTAATGTCAAAGTGCCATTACAGAGGCTGAAAGTGAAAAAGTTGAAACTGACAGGTATGTCGACTTCTTGATAACTGGCAAAGCTGGACGTGGTGATAGCAGAATTAGAGGACTGGGGGAAGGTATATAGTTTTAGAAGGCGGATTATGCGTTGATGAGCATGGTTAAGCTGTGGTAACATTCATCCTTATCCGGTGGCAAGTCTGGCAGTAGAATTATTTCTGTAGGCAGGAAGTTCAGTATACTTTCGGAGGTATATAATGGGTTGCCCGCAACATACAGGATGACTATCGAAGGTTGGATACAGATGAACCTTAAGGTGCGTCCACACGGTCGAACAATGGCCGACGGACAAACCTTGTTACCATATAATAGGCGGAGGAGGATGACGTCATAAGCATTGAAACGATGTAAGTAATCTGGCAACAAACAGTGGTACCAGATGAGGTTGTATAAGTGTGTTTTTACTGCTCACAAGGCAAAGATCGGCAGACAGTTGTTAATTGGTAACTGTTTGTTCGTCGGACATTGTTTGACTGTGTGGACGCACCTTTATAATAGAGGCCCGAAGCAATACTCTTGTATGAGGCCAGAGAATTTTGAGTTAGATTGATAGGAACACAAATCGGGTTTCACTTACTACCTTCTCAAATGCTGGAGCCAGCGTTAAGGTTTTGTCAAAAAGGGTTCCTATTGAGGTCTTTATTACTAGATTGGATGGCTAGGTCACCTATATCAATTGAATCTTTTTTGATGGGTCGTGATTTACGTTTCAGAAATCGTTTGAGAGTGACTACTAAACTTAATTAGGTTGGCAGTTCTAAAGGTGCGTCCACACGGTCGAACAATGTCCGGCGGAGACACATTGTTACCATATCATAGGCAAAGGAGGATGACTTCATAAGTGGGGAAACGATGGAAGTAGATCTGGCAACAAACAGTGGTACCAGATGAGGTTGTATACCGCTGTTTTTACTCTGCTCACAAGGCAAAGACCGGCAGACAATTATTAATTGGTGAAGGTGCGTCCACACGGCCGAACATTGTCCGACGGACAAACATTGTTACCATATCTTAGGCGAAGCAGGATGACATCATAAGCGTTGAAACGATGGAAGTAGGTCTGGCTACAAACAGTAAGGTTGTATGCCAATGTTTTTACTCTGCTCACAAGGTAAAGACCGGCAGACAATTGTTAATTGGTAACAATGTTTGTCCGTCGGACACTGTTCGACCGTGTGGACGCGCCTTAACAATGTTTGTCCGTCGGACATTGTTCGACCGTGTGGACACACCTTAAGAGACTTTGTAGAAGTAGGCACCTGAACTAGGTTCAGATGAAAGTAATTTTAACGTGTTTTATTTCTTAAGTAAAAGTCCAATCTTACTTATTCATGGCCTCATCAAATAGATGCAATCGCCTTGGTCAATATTCACGTAGGTATAATTATACAGACTCCCGAGAAAGCAATTCACCTCCATCTAAAACGAATTCAGGTTTAACCTTTGTTTTTGTAAACGGAGTAGGGGCAGAGTAATCTGATTTGAGAGAAACTTGCAATTACGTAATTAATAGGTCTCGTTAAAGTCTATCATTTGGTTAACTGGGCTTTGTGGTGTCGTCCTGCAGAATTTCCTGTCATTATTCAAGTCATTATCTCGAACTGAATTTAAGCTGAGTTTGTCCAAGATTTGATATTTTCAAAACGGAGGTAATGCCATGGCTTGCCTGAAGGAGGCGAGCTTTATTTTAATCATGTGAGGTTATAATAAACCCTCAAATTGGTTTCTTATCGTCCTTTTACTTTTTAAGGAAAGTTAAGTGTATCCTGGAACTCGTATTTAATGCCCGGTTCTGTATCCTAAATTGGACACTCGTCCTTAAAAAGATATTTATAACACTGTAGCCGTAAAACTCTTACGAATTATGGATTACCCAAGAGATTTTTTTAAAAACATTTAACGTCAAGTTTTGTAACAACGGCAAGCTTTCGTGTCAAGAGGACGTCGATACTGGTGGTGTAACTCTCTTCAAGATTACAGATTTTTACGTGTCGATAAATTGGCTGGGAGGCGAGGCGACCATTTTGTTATATAAGGGACAAGTCATGTTTGGTTGTTCTGGTTTGATTCTGACTAGTTTCGTTTTTTCTTTTTTGGGTGTTGGGGGGCGGGGGAGGGGTGGGTGGGTGGTGGCACCTGCTGTGAGATTGCCTCTCTCTCTCTCTCTCTCTCTCCCTCTCATCTCTCCCTCTCTCTCTCCTCTCTCCCAGTTTATTTTCCTTTTTCTTTTCTCTAATTTTCATTCTTTAGTACTTGTTTGAATCTCTCTCTCTCTCTCTCTCCTCTTCTCTCCCTATTATTATATATAATAAGATTAGTTGATTGTGATATATATAGATACATATATATATATATTATATATATATATCATATATTATATATATAATATTATATATATATATATATATATTTATTGTTTATATAGTTTATTTTCTTCCTCCACCGCTCTACAGTTATTTTCTTTTCTTTCCCACCTCCTCCTCCTACAGTTATTCCTCTCTCTCTCTCTCTCCCCTCTCCTCTCTCTCTTCTCTATTTTCTCCCTCTCCTCTGTCCCTCTATTTTCTCTCCCTCTTTTCCTCCTGCAGTTAGTTTTCCCCTCTCTCTTCTCCTCTCTCTCTCGTCGTCTCTGCACTCTCTCTCTCTCTCTCTCCTCCTACAGTTATTCTCTCTCTCTGTCTCCTGAAAAAAACTCTCTCTTCCTCTCTCATCTCGTCATACCTCTCTTCTCTCTCTCCCTGCAGTTATTTTTCCCTCTCTCTCTCTCTCTCTCTCTGCTCTTCTCTCTCCAGTTCTCTTCTCTTATCTCCTCTCTCCTCTCTTCCTCTCCTACAAGTTTATTTTCTCTCTCTTCTCTCCTCCTACAGTTCTTTTATTTTTTCCTCTTCTCTTCTCGGTCTCTCCTCTCCTCTATTTTCTCCTGCCCTCATCTCTCCTACAGTTTTCTTTTCTTTTGTTTCTCTCTCCCTCTCCTCCCTCTCCTCCCTCTCCCTCGCCCTCTCCTACAGGTTTGTTTTCTCTCCACCAGTGATTTCCTCTCTCTCTCTCTCTCTCTCTCTCAAACTCCACGGAAAGCCGAACAGCTCGGCTAAAATAAAATTCCGCCCCTAATTACACGAACAATGTTAACAGTCCCAAGGTTTCATCTCATTATCTCAAATGAACGACATTTCAAGTGGTGGGAGATATATTTGCTAGCTAGGTAACCTCGAGCGTCAAGTCTTTTTGTGTGTGTTTGTGTACGGGTTTGTGCGGTTTCCGGAAGGCTGGAACACGTGTGTGTTTGTGAGAATGTTGGTGAACGCCGGATATGTATTGTGAAGTCTTTGGAGAGCTTTAAGATATGTGTGGAGTGTTACGGTAATTAGGATGTGCGGTAGTAAGTGTTTGTTTGTGTGTTGACGTGTTTGTGCGTTTACGGTAGACTGGACGCGTGTGTTTGTATGTGTAAGAATGTAGGTAAACGCCAGTATTCTGAAAGTTGGGGAAATTCTGGTATGTTTGAAGGGTTACGACATTGAGATATACAGTAGTAAGTGTTTGTGTGTGTATGTTGACGTGTTTGTGATTTACGGTAGCCTGGACGCGTGTGTGTTTGTGCATGTAAGAATGTTTGTGGTGTATTCTGAAAGGGTTTGAAGATTGTGTGATTCGTTTGAAGTATCCTGAAACGCTGGAAGCTATGTATGAAATACTGGAGCGTATTCCGAGGCCTGGAACACATCCTGGAACATGGAAGACGTTCCATGTGTCGCTGGAGTGTGTTCTGGAACGGCGAAACTTATTCTGAATTGAAGGGAAACGTTTTGTGAAACATTTGAGCTTACTCTTTAACTGGGAAAAAGTTTTACGAAACGCCAGAGAGTATTCTGAAACATTGGGGAACTTTTCATATGAAACTTGGAACCTGTGTTCTGTATCAAAGACAAATAGAATTTGGTGGTGGTAGTTTGTTGGGAATTCTCATATACCAGTGGTTTATTCTACACCATGAGACAATTACTTAAGGGGAAGTCTATTTTGGAAAGTATATGTGATAAGGACAGACTCTCTCTCTCTCTCTCTCTCTCTGAGACATCCAGACGCAAAGATCATTCATCTCCTCTGGCTTTCCATGTCAGTAGATTGGACAGCCATTCGTCACTTGAGTTCTTCAGAGAGAGAGAGAGAGAGAGAGAGAGAGAGAGAGAGAGAGAGAGAGAGAGTGCAGATGGAAACATTTCCAGCCCTGGATTGTTGTCAATGTACTCCATCGTTTTTGTGATGTTTTCACCCCCTTAACAACTCTTGTTCCATCTCTCTCTCTCTCTCTCTCTCTCTCTCTCTCTCTCTCTCTCTCTCTCTCTCTCTCTCTCTGTGTGTGTGTGTGTGTGTTTGCATCCTTGATCAGAATGCATTGTTGTTGTTGTTGTAGTTTGCAATCTTATTAATGCATTCTCCTTCCCTTGATCATGCTTTGTCATGCCTTGTCAGCTGGTGTGATGTATTATCCTCTCTCTCTCTCTCTCTCTCTCCTCTCTCTCTCTCTCTCAGATTGTATTTGCAACTTAATCTTTTATGTGGATTAATAAAGTCTGCCTCCTGAAGCCATTTAATCTTGGCGCGCGTTCATTTTTAACATAAGCTGTTTTATTTGAGCCCCTTTTGCTGTGAAAGAGCATTGTCTGGCTTAATTAAAGGAACTTGGCCACCCCCCCCCCTTCTCTCTCTCTCTCTCTCTCTCTCTCTCTCTCTCTCTCTCTCTCTTCTCTCGTGGAGGTGTCAGGTTAAAGGGAGGAAGACTTGGAAGGCTAATTATCCCAAGGGGTCAAAAAGATTCATTTCCGAGCAGGTAACGTTTCCTACAACCCTCACGTGATTCGTCTTATAAGTAATAACATTTAAGGTTATAAACGAACAATAGGATTGAAAACAACACATTCTTAAAGTCGTCCTTTTATTAATGAACCTTCAAATATAAAGCCATATTCATAAATATCATCTAGATTTCAATAAATTAGATTGTTGTTGAAGCGTCCGTTCGCGAAATCCGTTCAAAACTGGTGGTCCTCGATGATGTCACTTTAGTTCTCGGAACTGGCGCCTCCGCGGGCCCTACGCTCGTCCTCGAGCCTGGCGAACTCGATCTGGTCGAGGACGAACTGTGGGATCGGGTGGGGGAAGTGTGGGGCCACTGGCAGGAGGTCAGACTCGGGCTGGTATCCGTTCTCGTCGGCCACGAACTTCAGGTTGGCGACGCTGCCGTCGTCCTGGGTGTAGCTGGGAGGGGAGAGAGGGGTACCACAGGGTTAGTTTTAAGGACCCAGAATGTTTAGGGAGGGACTCCATCCCCTTCCCCCAGGAGCAGGTGAAAAATGAATGACTACGACCCAAGCATAACTTCTGTAACTAGGACCCAAATTATTTAGGGAACATTAAGACATTCCTTTCCTGGGTAACTGAGAATCACTGGAGTGCTGCAGGGCTACTGGCTAGGACCTGAATTATTTTGGGAGTGTTAGGACAGGTCTCTTATTTTTTAAGGGTAACTGAAACTCACTGGGATGCCTTTGGGTGGCTTACTAAGACCCATATTGTTTTGGAACTATCAGCTGGACGAAAGAGGGATACCTCAGGGGTACTACTAGGACCTGAATCATTTGGGATATATCAAGACAGTACTTTTTTTAAAGGGTAACTGGGAATCACTGGGTTGCCTTAAGGGGGTTAACTAGGACCTAAATTATTTAGGTAGCACAAGGACAACCCTTTTGAGGGTTACTGGAAGACAAGGGATGCCACAAGGGTACTAAGTAGGACCTAAATTATTCAAAAGTGTACAAAGACAACCCTTTTGAGGGTTCCTGGAAGTTACAGGGATGCCACAGGGGTACTTGCTAGGACCTACATTATTTAGGGACCGCAAGGACAACCCTTTGGAGGGTTTCTGGAAGTCACAGGCATGCCACAGGGGTACTTGCTAGGACCTAAATCAATTAGGGAATATAAAGCACTTTTTAAAGGGTGACTGAAAATCACTGGGGTGCCTTGAGTGAGTTCACTAGGACCTAAATTATTTAGTGAGTATTAGGACAGTCCTTTTGAGGGTTACTGGAAGTCCCTGGGATGCCTAAGGGGAACTTGCTAGTACCTGAAGTATTGAGGAAAACGCTCAGATGAATCCTGTTCTACACTATTTAATGAGCACTAGTATCTAGAAATTGTTAGGGTATCAGGAGTTAGAACGAATATGGACATTAGTAGGAAACAAACGTGAGATCTTTGATACTTAAAAAAATAAGGTTTTAACAAAACTACATTTTGGAATTTTCGGGTATTTAAGAAATTTGTAACTCAACTTTTAAGGGAACATTTAAACAAAAAAGTAATCTGTGACACTTAAAAATTAATATTTGTGCAAACCTCGTTCGTTTTGAGATTTGTAAGTAATTAAGAGATAAGAGCTCTTTACCTGAAACTTGGGGAAAATAAAAAAGTATTCTCTGACACTTGAAACTTAAATATTTTTGTTTTTGCAAACATCATTTGTTTTGGATTTGTAAGTAATTAAGAAATGTGTACCTTAAACTTTAGGGAACATCTAAGAAAATAGGAAATCTTTGACACTTAAAAAGTAATGATTTTGCAAACATCATTCATTTTGGGATTTGTAAGTAATTAAGAGATCTGTACCATAAACTTTTGGCAACATTAAAAAAAACAAGTAATCACTAGCACTCAAAAATTAATGTTTTTGCAAACATCATTCGTTTTAGAATTTGTAAGTAATTAAGAAATCTATGCATAAATCTTCAGGGAACACTTAAAAAAAAGTAATATCTGACACTTAAAACTTAATGTTTTTGCAAGCATCATTCATTTCGGGATTTGTAAGTATTTTTTTAGAAATCTGTGCATTAAACATTAAAAGAACATTCCATGGCTGATATAGGGGACCTAAAACTTCCAGAATCAGCACATTAAAGAAGATCTGTGCCTAAGCTTCTAAGGGACCATTTAAAAAAAAGTGTAATCATTGACACTTCAAAATGAATGTTTTTGCAAACCTCAATGCGATATTGCCGAATAATCTTTTCTTTTTTTAATCATGTTATTTATGTATCTAGACTGTATTTTATTGTCTATTCGTTTTACATTCCATGTCTATGGCCTTGAGCTGATATTATTATTATTATTATTATTATTATTATTATTATTGATATAGGGACCTCAAGACCTAATCACATTAAAAGAGATGTAATAAAGGTATCCATCTCTCTGGCAACGTCCCACTCGAAGAAGACCAAAACCCTCAGACATGTGACCCCTTGACATCCTACCCCCAGCATCCTACTTACCTCCACGATCCTATGACATTGGCGCCCCCGGTGGCCCCCTGGGATCCCGAGATGTGGACCTCGATCCCGTTCTCAGTCTCCCAGTCGCTGTTGTGGTTCCCGAACTCGTCCGGGGCGTGCTGGTCGTTCTTCAGGATCGCGGCGAATTTGGGGTTGGCGCCAGGAGCCTTGTCAGCCAAGGCGCTGACTGCCAGGAGGGATACTACGAGCTGGGGTTAGGGGGGGGGGGAGAGAGAGGTTGAGACATATAGGAAGGGCTTGATACTCCAGGGAAAAAACACATAAACACACACACACACAAGTTATACAGATACTTCAAGAGAGAGAATGATAGAGAGATAGAGAGAGAGAGATTTGAGAGAGAGAGAGAGAGAGAGAGAGAGAGAGAGAGGGGGGGGGAAACTTTATATTTAAGGAGAGAGAGAGAGAGAGGCAGAGAGAGAGAGAAAGAAGGTTTGATACTTCATGGAAAGAGAGAGAGAGAAACAGGTAAATTTTATATTTTAGGAGAGAGAGAGAGAGAGAGAGAGAGAGAGAGAGAGAGAGAGAGAGAGAGAGAGAGAAGAAAATATATTTTAGGAATAGAGAGAGAGAGAGAGAGAGAGAGAGAAGAAAATATATTTTAGGAATAGAGAGAGAGAGAGGAGAGGGGGGAAGAGGAGGGAGGGCACGGTACCACCCGGTTACTTCAGGTCCTTTTTTTTTCCTTTCTTTTTTTTGCCAATCCACAATCAACACAAACTCTTGAATTCTCAAGTCTATAGAGTACAAATCTCGGAAACTTCTGAGACATAAAGTCCCCTCTCAAGTATTGATTGATATTATCCAGTCTGAAGAGTCTTATTGGTCCTTTGAACCTGTTTTTGACTAATAATTTATTCTTGATACTGCCCTTTTTATGAAAACTATTAACAACTTTGTATAAGTGTAATGTCCGTTTGACAGTGGCAAACATATAAATTAATTTTATTATTAGAATTTCACTGAAGTAATTAATTTTCATAGATGGGATTATATTAAACTGTTTGACTAATATGTAATTTATTCTTAACATTAACTTTGTACATGGAAGGTCCATTTGACATTAGGAAACATAAATAATTAATTGCTTTATTAGAATTTCACTGAAGTAATCAATTATTCACAGATGGAATTAAATCATTTTGTTGAATAATTCTCTTATGAATTCACTGGAATTTCAATATCCTCTCCGATCTATACTGAGAAATATGGTCTTGACAGAATTCAGTGATTTTTTTTTCTAACAAAAGCGTCCATACCGTTTTGTTGAAATTGAATCTCGAGATAGTCTTAAATTAAATTCCAGCGGGAAAAAATATTTTCTTTTTTTCGTCTAGCAACAGAAATTCCTGGAAGCTGTAAGCGGAGAAAATTCTCTTGATGTTGTCCAGAACTCCTAACATTCTCTTTGAGTCTAGTTCTCGTGAATTTTTTTATCTAAAGACTCGAGTTGGAGCCGGTCTTTGTGTGTGTGTGTATATATATATATATATATATATATATATATATATATATATATATATGTATATATATGTATATATATATTATACACATTATGTATATGTATATTTGTATTATATATATATTTTATTATATATATGTTTTCATTATCATAATATTTATATATATTTTATTTATTTATATATATATATATATATATTATATATATAAATATATATATAGTATATATATATATATATATATATATATATATATATATATATATATATATATATATATATATATATATATATATATATATATATCTCAAGTACAAAAGGCCCATTAAAACACTTGTATAATGCTAAGGCCTATATTTCGGTGGACTAACTTCCACCCTTATTAAGTAGTGAATCAAGCAGAATCGCTACTTGATAATAAGGGTGGAAATTAGTCCACCGAAATATAGCAGACCTTAGTTTTAAACCAGTGTGTTTTAATGGGCTTTTGCACTTGAGATTATAATTATATGTATATATATATATATATATATATATATATATATATATATATATATATACATATGTATGTATATATACATGTGTGTGTGTATGTACTCAAAAGGAGAACGGCTATTGAATTTAGAATTCCAGTTGAGTCTCGTCAAAGAATATTGTATCGAGAGCAATGGAGCCAGCCTTCGTTGAGCATTTGAGTGAATCAGCATAAAACAAAAGAATGTCGAGTTGAAAGGTCTGTGAATAATACAGTCATTCTTGTATAAATCAGCAGAGTGACTGTCTACTTTAACAGTCTGTGAATAATGCTCACTGGAATGCAGCTTGAATTCTAAGATACAAACTAAAGAATGAGTTATTCAGACACACACGAAAACTTGAAAGGATCTGGAAGCACTTAGCCACGAGAGAAACTACTGTGACTCATATTCATTCGAAAGTAATTTGAATTCAGCGTAAAAATTAAGCATTTTCAGAGCATTTTAAAGCATAGACACAAAAGAATAACTTATTCAGACACATTTAAACTTAAAAATGGATGCTTAACCATTCATCTGCAACCATTTAAACACAAGTAACATAAACATCAAAATGGAAAAGTGGAGAGAGAAACTACTGTGATTCATACCCATTCGAAAGTATTTTGAATTTAATGTTAGAATTAAGAATTGTCAGAGCGTTTCAAAGCATAAACACGAAAGAATAACTTAAGACACATTTAAACTTAAAAGTGAATGCTTAACCATTCATCTGCAAGCATTTAACCACAAGAGAAACTATCATAAACATCTCAATGAGAAAAATGGATTCTATGAAAGCACAAAGCAATATTTCACTCAAGAAAACATAAATACACAAATATTCATCTAAAAGCATTTAACCACAATTATATGCTAAATCAGTATGAAAAAATAGAATTTTATGCAAGCACAAGCAATAATTTACTCAGGGAAACGAACTAAAATGGAAAATATAATCATTCCTCTAAAAGCATTTAACCACAAGACAAAACTAAAATGCGTAGTCTGAATAATAAAAAGTGAACTTTATGCAAGCACAAAGCTGCTTGCATGCTTCCTGAGGGCAGGCAGGCAGGCACCTAACATCTGAAAGCATTTAACAAGACAAACCAAATGCGACATCTGAATGACAAAGAAAGAATAATAAAAGCACAAAACTGCTTGCTTGCTTCCTGCAAGCAAGCAAGCTCCTTAGATCACTCACCACCAGCTTCATGATTGCTTTTCGTCGGGTAGGCCAGATCACTCTGATGCCCATTTGGGCACTCGACTCTCATTATATACCCACAGAATGCTTCGTGACCTCTCCCGGTCTCTGTGACGCCTGTCCCCCAGGTAAGATAAGGGCAAATGAGAAACGGGGGATGGGGGAGGGGGTTGGGGGGGTGGGGGGGGGGTGGGGAATATTTAGGGCACTTGGTGTAAGGTAAAGGAGTCTTGCCTTAGGGTTTGATGGTTAGGAGGTTGTCACTGCACTTTGATTTGGGGGGAAAATGGTAAGGAGATTTTAGTAAGGAGTAGGCAAGTAGATGGGTAACTGGAATAGAAAAATTGAGAAATGGTAAATTTATTAGATTACGAAGCTTGAAAAATCAAAATGGAAAAGGTTAGATGTGAGAGAGAGAGAGAGAGAGAGAGAGAGGGGGGGGGGGATGGGGGGGATGGGTAATTGGAAGTAGTTAGTGAATAGGAGAATTGAAAAATAGTAAATTTAAGTAGATTTCGAAACACGCAAAATAAAAATGGAAACGGTGAGAGAGAGAGAGAGAGAGAGAGAGAGAGAGAGAGAGAGAGAGAGAAAATGGGTCACTGGAAGGAGTTAGTGAATAGAAGTATTGAGAAATAGTAAATTTAATTAGATTACGAAGCTTGAAATATCAAAATGGAAAAGGTTAGATGAGAGAGAGAGAGACAGAGAGGAAATGGTTAACTGGAAAGGGTTAGTGAACGGAGAAGATAATATATCAGAAATTTCAGCCAATTACGAAACGTGGAAAATCAAAATGAAGAGATTAGATGATATTTTAAAGAAATGACGAATGAGAGAGAGAGAGAGAGAGAGAGAGAGAGAGGAAAGAAAATGGCGTCTGGGTAAGATGTGAGGAATGAGGTCCTGGGGAATTAGAGGAATGTAAACAAATCCTTTCCCTCTGTCAAGACGGAGAGACTGCCTTCTTATTTCTGCCGAGACTGGATATTTCTTAGGGACCACGGGATTGCCGTCGCCGCGCCGTCGGCCTCTGGATAAAAAAAACACAACTCAGACTGGGCAGTGAATGGGACCAACCCACCCCGTCCCCCCCCCCGCCCCCCCCCCCGCCCCCCCCCCCCATCCCCCTAAATCCTACTTCCAACTTGACACAAAAAGGAACTCGTTTCTAGACTTCTTTTTTTTGTAGGTCCTCGTATTTTGAGGTCACCCAATTGGCACCCCTACACCCCCTTCTCCCTCCTCCTCTCTTCTCCCTCTCCCTCTCCCTCTCCTTCTCCCTCCCCCTCCCCCTCCATTCTCCAAGGTCACGGTCAAGGTGAATAGGTCGTTCTTGTTCGGAATTTTGGGGTCGGAGATTTGGTGGATCGGAAAATTTGTATTTAAAATGAGAGAGAGAGAGAGAGAGAGAGAGAGAGAGAGAGAGAGAGAGAGGAGATTGGCATTTTGTGCACTCTCTCTCTCTCTCTCTCTCTCTCTCTCTCTCTCTCTCTCTCTTCAAATCTTATGATTATATCTGAGCGTGTTTATGTGTTTGAGAGAGAGAGAGAGAGAGAGAGAGAGAGAGAGAGAGAGACAGACAGACAACGAATATTTCTAAAGCATGTAGCAATATCCCTCGGAGATGCCAATCTCAATATCGAAGGGCAATTGAATCTTCCTGCGACCTTTGTGCCCGATGGAGTGTCGCCCCCTTTTGTTCGAATCGAGTCTTGGCTCTCGAGGTGGTGAAACCCTCTTGTAATGATATGTATTAATATATATATATATCTTATATATATATATATATATATATATATGTGTGTGTGTGTGTGTGTGTTGTATATCTTTATATATATATATATATATATTATATATATTATAATATGTGTTGTGTGTTTATAATAGAGTATATTAATATGTAAATTAATGCAGAAAAGACATATGTTTTATTGGCTGAGAAATATTGTTTTCCACGTTTATATTTTTCGTATTTATGTTGTATGTATGTAGGTATTGTATGTATGTATGTTATTTATGTATTTGTATTGTTTGTATATGTATGAATGTATGTATGTATGTATGTATGTATGTAATGTATGTATGTATGTATGTATGTATAAAAAATGTATGAATATTGTGTGTTCATGATTCCATACGTTTATACATGTTCTCTGCTCTCTCTGCTCTCTCTCTCGTCTCTCTCTCTCTCTCCTCTCTCTCTCTCTCTCTCATATATATATGTATATATATAGTATAATATATATATATATATATATATATATATATCAATATACATATATAGCCTATGTACATAATATATACATAT
Organism: Macrobrachium nipponense; assembly: GCF_015104395.2. Lineage (NCBI taxonomy): Eukaryota > Metazoa > Arthropoda > Malacostraca > Decapoda > Palaemonidae > Macrobrachium > Macrobrachium nipponense. Next base: position 57,227,681 of record NC_087220.1, read on the forward strand.
AATTACATTACATATACAGATATACATATACGTATTATATATATCATTAAATATTAGGTAATTAATCATCAAAACAATATTTCGAAGTACCCGATGAGGCACATTATCTAATTACTCAAACGTTTACATTAGATAGAACAGGTAATCTTAATTACTAATCAAAGTCATTATATTGATGTATCTCGTTTTTTCCCAACTTAGAAAAAAATAAATAAAATTATTTTCCAATCAACAAAAGCCATTTATTGTTCTTTGAACCTTACTAATGATATGATTTAAAGTTAAATTCTATTTTTAACATTTTTCTTTAACAATTTAGTTGAGGAATGAAGCTGCTATCCCCCTCGTCACTAACCAGGCCACTTAACTCATAGATAAGTGCTAGTCACCCATTCAGATAGTGACCAGACTAAATGTTACTCGTAAATTATTTTTTTTAAAGATTTTGTCTGGCTTTTTTGTATGTTTTCCTACTCCCTTGTTATAGTTACCAGTGGGTCTGACCCACTACAGTCTATTAGCTGTCAGGTGTTGTCATTCATAGGTAAAGGGGGAATTTGGAGAAGTTTGTGGTTTTTTTCAGTGAATTTTGTTAACTTTTTTTAATTTCTCTCTCTCTCTCTCTCTCTCTCTCTCTCTCTCTCTCTCTCTCTCTCTCTCTCATATACAATTAATTTTTCGTTCTTAAACACACACACACACACACACACACACACACACACACACACACATATATATATATATATATATATTATATAAATATATATATAAATAGATATGTGTGTGTGTATATATATATTATTATTTATTTAGTGTATGTGTAATATATATATGTATACCTATATATAATATAATTTATATTTATATATAATATATATACATAATAATATATATAATAAAATATATATATTATGTATATATACATACATTTGTAGATATATATATATATATATATATATTTTATAATATATATATATATATATATATATATATATATATATATGAATATCATAATCAGTGAAATAAATAAAAAGGACTAAAGAATAATCCAAAATCACTTCTCAAAATGTATTTCATAAAACCGAAATGAATACAATAATAAATAGTTAATTAGTCATCTACAAATTAATACATTATTCCAAGCAATTCGTCGAAAGCTTGATTCCAAGTTGGATCTTCAGTTTCTCTCTTCGCGGGCCCGGCGCTCATCCTCGAGCCTGGCGAACTCGATCTGGTCTAGGACGAACTGTGGGATCGGGTGGGGGAAGTGTGGGGCCACTGGCAAGAGGTCAGACTCGGGCTGGTATCCGTTCTCGTCGGCCACGAACTTGAGGCTGGCGATGGAACCATCCTCCTGAGGGTAGCTGGAATGGGAAAAAAAGGTGTACCTCAGGGTGAATCCTTAGGGTCTTCGAATATTTGGGGAGTATCAAGACAGAAAACTTATATTCTACTATACTATTATTTTCATTTAAGGTTGAGGCTGGAGATGGATCCGTCCTCCTGAGGGTAGCTGGAAGGGAAAAAGGTGTACCTCAGGGTGAATTCTTAGGGACTTGAGTGTTTTGGGAATATCAAGACATAAAATTATATTGTACTATACTATAATATTCATTTAAGCTTGAGGCTCTGGTAGTGGAGCCGTCCTCCTGCGGTAGCTATGAAATAATGAGTGGGGTACCTCAGCGTGAATTCTTAGGGCCTTGAGTGTTTAGGGAGTATCAAAGACTTAAAACTTTTACTTGAATTATTCTTTCAAGCTAAGATTGTAGGCCCAATGCTGTCTCCTCAGGGTAGTTGGGAAATAAAGAGGGGTACCTCAGGGTGAATTCTTATGGCCTTGAGTATTCATGAAGTATTCATACATGAAACTTGCTTCTTTAATCTTTTGAAGTTAAGATTCTAGGGCCAATACCGTACTCCCGAGGGTAATTGAAATAAAGAGAGGTACCTCAGGGTGAAATCTCAGGGCCTTGAGTATTTAGTTTAGGAGTAATTAATGCATAGAATTTACTGGTTTTTTCTTTTTAAGTTAAGATTTTAGAGCCAGTACTGTTTTAGGATCCCAACCCAAGATCTTTAGACTGCTAATTTTTTTATATTTTTTTTATTTTTACGTAATCTTATGACTTCTCTACTCTGGAGCCTTTAGGCCTTTAGGAGTGTTTTAAATTTTACCAATGCTACGTTCTTTTACAAGACTTGTTCCTCAAGAACCCAAAATGTTAAAGGGAATGACAACCCCCCTTTAGGGTAACTGGGAAAGAAAGAGGGGTTCCTTAGTGTGAAGTTCTATCAATGCCATTTTGCTGGGAAATGAAGGTGGGGTACCTCAGGGTTACTCACAGTGACCCAGAATATTTGAGAGGGGTATCAGGACCTAGATTAAACGTCCAATTCAACATATCCTCAGTTCCAGTGACATTATCCAGTGTTTACCTCCATGAACCAATGACATTGGCTCCTCCATTCTCTCCCTGGGACCCGGAGATGTGAACTTCGATTCCATTGGCGGCTTCGAAGTCGCTGTTGTGGTTCCCGAACTCGTCCGGGGTGTGCTGCTCGTTCTTCAAGATGGCCACCACCACTGGGCTGGTCAGGGGTCTTTCGTCAGCCAGAGCCACGGCTGCGAAGAGGGCTACCAGAATCTGGGAAAAAGGATTTTTGTGAATCTCTTCAATTTAGGCTGTCAGACCAAGCAGTGGGGCACAGAATCTGGGAAAGATGATAATTTTAGCAGTCTGAGTCAATTTCCTGTTGGTGGAGACTGCATAAGGAACACACTGCTTAAAGCTTTTGAAACGTGTGAATGAGGTAGTGACTATCATCATATTTTCAGCACAGGACCAGCCCCCTGTTGGTGGAAGCTGTGCGAAGGATTTGATTATATTGGATAAACTAATTTAAAGTTCTTTGACATCATATGAGTAATGCCCACAACGTTTGAAATATGCGTATGGGACATTGACTATTATTTTCATTTGACTCTTAGAACCAAGCTCCTTTTTAGTGGGAACCGTTAAAAGTAGATAATTGTATAAGATAAAAACTCAACTCAAATTTCTCTTAACATCAACAACTCCCAACTCACCAGCTTCATGTTTGCGGATGCACCTGGTATTGATGAACTGTGCTTCCTCAGGTCACCCTAGTCCTTTTTATACCCAAAACTTCCAGGTAGGACCCTTCCCCCTTCAACGCCCATTCATCTACCGCCGGCGGGGAATGGGGTATATTTGGGTATCCGGGTATTCGTGACCCTGTGGGGGTAAATTGTTGTTGAAAGAAAAGTAATTTTTGTCGTTGGAGAAAAAAATTGACACTTGTTTTATAATCACTCGAGCATCTTATCAAATCATGGTCAGTGTTGCAGACTTGATAAACTGGTTTTAGGGTGATTTACTCTCTCTCTCTCTCTCTCTCTCTCTCTCTCTCTCCTCTCTCTCTCTCTCTCAAACCACGAAGAAGCCTAACTTAGATCAAAACAGTGTTATTTCCCAATTTGAAAATCTTGAAATAGCTTTTATTGCATTCCCCATCTCTCTCTCTAGTGCATCCAAAGGCTCTCTCTCTCTCTCTCTCTCTCTCTCTCTCTCTCTCTCTCTCTCTCTCTCAAACCATGAAGAAGCCTAACTTAGATCAAAACAGTGTTATTTCCCAATTTGAAAATCTTGAAATAGCTTTTATTGCATTTCCCATCTCCCTCTAGTGCATCCAAAGGCTCTCTCTCTCTCTCTCTCTCTCTCTCTCTCTCTCTCTCTCTCTCTCTCTCTCTCAAACCATAAAGAAGCCTAACTTAGATCAAAACAGTGTTATTTCCCAATTTGAAAATCTTGAAATAGCTTTTATTGCATTCCCCATCTCTCTCTAGTGCATCCAAAGGCTCTCTCTCTCTCTCTCTCTCTCTCTCTCTCTCTCTCTCCTCTCTCTCTCTCTCTCTCTCTCTCTCTCTCATCAAATCCACGAAATAGCCTAACTTAGAACAAAACAGTGTTATTTCCCGTTTCGAAAATCTGAAATAGCTTTTATTGCATTGCCCTCTCTCTAGTGCATCCAAAAGCTCTCTCTCTCTCTCTCTCTCTCTCTCTCTCTCTCTCTCTCTCTCTCTCTCTCTGTCCTTTAAGGTCGTCTGAAAGGGAATCTGCGTCAAGGCTGTTTAGACTCGAGTTTCTTCAGCTGTTGGTCGAAATTGAGGTATCAAGGTCTCTCAAGGTATGTAGGTCTCAAGATATTTCCTTTTTCTAATTTTTTTTGGGGTCTGAGGTTATTTTGATATCGAGATCCATTTGGTTCGTTTCCAACGGTCTTTAAGTTGACGTTTTATTCTCAAAAACCGCTCGTTTTCAGTATCTTTGGGTTTTGAGATAATTTTATATCAAGATACATTGTTTTATTTTAAGAATTAGGTCAATATAGGATTTGGTCTCAAAGCTGATGATTTGGTTTTACGATCATTTGGTCTCAAAACCTTTTTGGTTTTACGATTTTTTAGTCTTTTGGTCTCAAAGCTGATGATTTGGTTTTGCGATCATTTGGTCACAAAACCTTTTTGGTTTTACGATTTTTTAGTCTTTTGGTCTCAAAACCTTTTGGTTTTGCAAATATTTGGTTTCAAGCCGTTTTGGTTTCGTTGTCATTTGGTCTGAAAATATTTTGGAATCGATATCGTTTGGTCTTGAAACCTTTTGGTTTCATGATCATTTGGTCTCAAATTTGGTTTCAAACCTTTTTGGTTTCATGGTCGTTTGGTCTCAAAATATTTTGGTTTCAAACGTTTTTTGGTTTCATGGTCATTTGGTCTCAAAATGGTCTCAAAGCCTTTTGGTCTCCAAATATTTTGGTTTTAAAGCTTTTTTGGTTTCATAGTCATTTGGTTTCAAAACCTTTTGGTCTCATAATATCTTGGTTGCAAAGCTTTTTTGTTTTCATGAGCATTTGGTCTCAAAACCTTTTGGTCTCCAAATATTTTTGTTTAAAACATTTTTGGTTTCATGGTCATTTGAACTCAAAACATTTTGGTCTCAAAACATTTTGGTTTCAATCCTTTTTGGATTCATGGTCATTTGGTCTCAAAACATTTTGGTTTCAATCGTTTTTGGATTCATGGTCATTTGAACTCAAAAACATTTTGGTTTCAAAACATTTTGGTCTCAAAACATTTTGGTTTCAATGCTTTTTGGATTCAAGATAATTTAGTCCCAAGACCCTTTGCCGTCATGATCATTTGGTCTCTAGGCCTTTTTGGTCTCAGACTTCTGGTCTCGAAAATCTTTGGCTTTGTCGTTCTTTTTGTCTCAAAACCTCTCGGGTGTTAGAATTGAGGTCTCCAAAAAAATCTTTTGGTATCAGGGTTCTGTGGTCTGAAGACCTTCATATGTGTGTGTCTGTGTGTGTGTATATATATATATATATATATATATATACTATATATATATATATATATATATATGTATATATATATATATATTTTATATTTATTATTATCAATATCTATTTATATTATTATATAATTATATATATAATTAATATATATATATTAATTATATTATAATCTATTTATGTATAAACATAAAAGCAACGCCCTCAGAATCCATAAAGAATTAACGACAGAGCAAATGGGATCAAGAGAATTTTTAATTCCAACAAAGCAACATCTGATTTGATCCATCTGTAAATACTGTTTCAAGCCTTTTGACTCTCTTGTTGTAACCTGCCAATCTCATTTGGACGTTAATCACTTGAAGATAATGAGCAATTAATCACACCAGATTTATGTATTTAGTTAGTGATTTATGTTGTAATAATAATAATTTAAAACTTTAAGGATAGCTTTCGGGAATCTGTTCGGTTCTTCTTATCAATCTCATAAGCAATCCTTAAAGTTTTAAATATAAATATATGTACATTTACATAACTGTGGATTTGTTTCTACATTCGAAGACTCGTGCTACTATGAGGATATTTTAATAATATAAACTAATATAATAATAAATAATAATAATAATAATAATAATAAGAGGTTTAACCTAGGTTTCTATCGTTCTAGGTGTGACGCCACGGAATGCCTTAGGTGTCATCAATATGACCTGGACGTTTTTAAGAAGGTAAATGAAATTTTTATTGCATTTCTATGATTGTTATATGTACTTGAGTGTTTTCATTTTAAATCGTCCCCCCCCCCCCCTCTCTCTCTCTCATTCGTGATCCTAGAAGGTAAATTAAATTAGTCTTGCATTTCTCAATTGTTAAATGTGCTCGAATGTTTATTTTGAAAATCTCTCTCTCTCTCTCTCTCTCTCTTTCTACTCTCTCTCTCTCTCTCTCTCTCTCGCGGTCCTAGAACGTAAATTAAATTAGTCTGGTAATTTTCAATTGTTATGGGCTCGAATGTTTATTTCGAATTCTCTCTCTCTCTCTCTCTCTCTCTCTCTCTCTCTCTCTCTCTCTCTCTCTCCGAATGACGCAATCATTTTAACTCACAGACCCTGGCCTGATTTGCATGCAAGCATTTTTGCAATGGGGCGAGTTGTGTCTTTGTGATCTTAAAGGTCTCCAAATGCAACTTAAGTGAGTTGTCTTTGCAATCTTACATGTCCATAAATGCATATGTGTTGTCTTTGACATTTTTGAGGTCCTTGTATGCATCTGAAGGGTTGTCCTTGCAATTATTGAGGTCCTTTAATGCAACTGAAGGGTTGTCCTTGCAATTAGAGGTTTATAAATTCAAAAGAGTTGCTTTGTCAGTCTAGAGGTCCGTAAATGCAAATGAGTTACTTTTTCATTCTTGGTCCATGAAGCCAACTCAACGAATTGCCTTTGCAACCTAGAGATGCATAGATGCAACTAAGCGAGTTGCTTTTGCAATATATGGGTCCATAAATGCACCTAAAGTGAGTACCTCTTGCAATATAGGGTCCTATGAATGCAACTGTTTTTGCAATCTTGAGGTGCATAAATGCAATAAAAAAAGTCGTCTTTGTAATCTTGAAACCCTATTAATGCAACTTCGTGAGTTGTCTTCGTAATCCTGTTGCAAGTTTAGAAGATGGTAATGTCCCCATAATGCCCACTTAATACCCACTTAATACCCCTTGTTTTATCCGGGCACGTGACTCAGAATCACAATATCCTAGACTGGTCGCTTCTCGTCTCAGCAGACACTCCGTTCCTGTTGTATGTTTAGATGATAATGCCCCCATAATACCCCATAATGCCCACTTAATACCCACTTAATACCCCATTTTTATCCGGGCACGTGACTCAGAATCACAATATCTTAGACTGGTCGCTAAACGTCCACGACACCCCGTTCCTGTTGTATGTTTAGGAGATGATAATGCCCCCATAATACCCCATAATGCCCACTTAATACCCACTCAATACCCCATTTTTTATCCGGGCACGTAACCCAAAATCACAAGATCTTAGACTGGTCGCTAAACGTCCACGACACCCCGTTCCTGTTTCAAGTTTAGGAGATGATAATGCCCCATAATACCCCATAATACCCACTTAATACCCCATCTGTTATCGGGGCACGTGGCCCCGAGGAGTAAGCCGCGGGAGTAACCAGACACAGTAGATGTGACAAAAGACATTTGGGAGAATTACTCGACAATTCACAAGTCCGACCACGAAAGTGTATGATATCCCTTTTTCGCTTCGTTTTATTTGCGGTTTTATGGGTTCGTATCCATTCCTGTTATCTCCGGTGCATAGTACGTTAGGACATTCTCTCTCTCTCTCTCTCTCTCTCTCTCTCTCTCTCTCTCTCTCTCTCTCAGAGAAACTGGTTTGGCGATTCGATAGTGCAGTCGATTCGAGGTCGGAAGAGCTGGTGGGCAAATTAGGCTCTCTCTCTCTCTCTCTCTCTCTCTCTCTCTCTCTCTCTCTCTCTCTCATTCTCCGTCTCTCTCTCTCTCTCTCTTTCATTACACAGTCTCTGTCTTGATTATTTTATTTTTCTCTTCCCTACTTCCCTGTCGACCTTTTTTCTTTGTTTTTTGCCTCTATTCTTAATACTTCTCTCTCTCTCTCTCTCTCTCTCTCTCTCTCTCTCTCTCTCTCTCTCTCTGAGCTTTTATCCTGCTTTTATTTATTTGCTGTTAATACTGCTTTTTTCAAGTGGAATAATTAGAAATTTATCCTCACTTGAATATCCTTCTCTCTCTCTCTCTCTCTCTCTCTCTCTCTCTCTCTCTCTCTCTCTCTCCATCAATTACAGTTTTATTCCTCGTAATTTATCCTGATATTTCCGACATTCTCTCGTATTTAGGAATGAAACTTGTGGCGTCCACATGAGTTGGTCATTGAAATATTTCAAAGAGAAAGCTTGACATTTTTTTCTATGATTTTTTAAGATTCTAACTCAACATTCCACAGGTTAAAATGTCACTGAATATTTTGCTTATAACTTTTAAAAGTTTCGTTGAGCTGTTCTATTATATAGATATTTAAATTCTCGTTCAATCGTTTGGATTTGCTTACTGTCTTCATCGAATTGTTTATATTGGCCCACTGTGTCCTCCCCGGTATCTTTATGTGGGGTATTAAGAGTGATAAAGACTTCTGTCTGCTGAACAAACATTTCTAGCTCAGGTGATAGCGGACTTGTTCTCCTTCCTACCTCCCTTTTCTCCTGTTCTTTCTCCCTCTTCTTCTTGTTCTTTCATTTCCTCCTCTTCTCCTTATCATCACTATTATCATACCTTCTTCTGATCACCTTATTCAATTCCGGTCCCTTGAAGGAATTCAGATTTGATTATTTGTGAATATATTCTTGTCTTCTTCTTCTTCTTCTTCTTCTTCTTCTTCTCCTTCCTTCTTTCTTTCCTTCCTTCTTCTTCTTCTTCTTCTTTCTTTTGCTTGTTCATTTCCCCTATTTCCTAACCTTAATTGAATTTCATTATTCATTTCCATTAGCTTCTCTGATCACCCATTCAGCTCAATCCCTTGAGGAATTCAGATTTGTTATTTGTGAATCGAATTCTTGTTTCTTCTTCTTCTTCTTTCTTCTTCTCTTCTTTCTTCTTCTTCCTGGTTCTTTCTGCTTCTTCTTCTGTCTTCTTCCTTCTTTTCTTCTTCTTCTTTCTTCTTCTTCTTTCCTTCCTTTTCCTTCTTCTTCTTATTTGCTTCCATTTGCTCTTATTATCCTTATGATCATTATCAATCATAGCTTCTTCTTGATCAACCATATTCAGCTCCAATCCCCTCTTGGATGGAAGGAAATTCAGATTTTGATTATTTGTGAATCTATTCTTGTCTTGTTCTTTCTTCTTCTTCTTCTTCTTTCTTCTTCTTCTTCTTCCTTCTTCCTTTTCTTTTCTTCTTTCTTCTGCTTTCATTTTCCATCTTAATTCTCCTTATATGATCATTTTATCATCATTAAGCTTCTTCTTGATCACCTCTTCAGCTCCAATCCCTTGGAGGAATCAGATTTGATTATTTGGATGAAATTATTCTTGTTCTTCTTCTCTTCATTCTTCTTCTGTATGCTTCTCTTCTTCTTCTTCTTCTCCTTCTTCTTTCTTCCTTCTTCTTCTGCCTTTCATTTCTCTTATTCTCCTTATGATCATTTCTCATCAATAGCTTCTTTCTGATCACTATTCAGCTCCAATCCCTTGGCCGGAATTCAGATTTGATTTATTTTGTGAAACCAATTTTCTTTATTGCTTTGTCTTTTTTCTTCTTCTTTCTTTTCTTTTATTATTCTCTTCTTCTTCTTGCTTCTCCTTCTTCTTCTTCTTCTTCGTTCCTGGCTTTCATTTCCTCTTATTCTCCTTATGATCAATTATCATCATAGCTTCTTCTGATCAACCTATTCAGCCCTCCAATCCCGTTGGAGGAATCAGGATTTGATTTATTTGTGGAATCTTATTCTTCGTTCTTCGTTCGTTCTTCTTTTCTTCTTCTTAATCTTCTTCTTCTTCTTCTCCTTTTCCTTCTTTCTTCATTCTTTCTGCTTTCATTTTCCTCCTTATTCTCCTTATGATCATTAATCATCATAGCTTCTTCTGATCACCTATTCAGCTCCAATCCCACTTTTTGGCGGAATTCAGATTGATTATTTGTGTGAATCTATTCTTGTCTTCTTCTTCTTGTTTCTTCTTCTTCCTTTCTTTCTTTTTCTTCTTCTTACTTCCTTGCTTCTTCTTCTTCTTCTTCTGCTTTACATTCCTCTTATTCTTCCTTTATGATCATTATCATATGTTATTCTTGATCACATTCAGCCAATTCCCTTTGAGAATTCAGATTTGATATTGTGAATCCTATTCTTGTCCTTCTTCTTCTTCTTCTTCTTCTTCTCTTCTTACCTTCTTCCTTCTACTTCTTCGTCTTCTTCTTTTTCTGCTTTCATTTCCTTTATTCTCCTTTGATCATTATCACATAGCTTCTTTCTGATCAACCTTATTCAGCTCCAATCCCTTGGCAGGAATTTTCAGGATTTGATTATTTGTGAATCTATTCTTGTCTATCTTCTTCGTTCTTTTCTTCTTCTTCTTTTGCTTCCTTCTTCTTCTTCCTTCTTCATTCTTCTTCTTCTTCTTGCGTTTCATGCTTTCCACTTTCCTTGTTATTCTGCCTTATGATCTTATTTCATCATAGGCTTGCTTCTGATCACCTATTCAGCCTCCAATCCCTTGGAGGAACATTCAGATTTGTGATTATTTGTGAATCTATTCTTGTCTTCGTTCTTTCTTCTTCTTCTTCTTCTTCATTCTTCTTCTTCTTCTTCCTTCCTTTCTTTTCTTACTTCTTTTTCTTCTGCTTTCATTTCCTCTTATTTCTCCTTATGATCATTATCATCATAGCTTCTTCTGAATCACCATTATTCAAGCTCCAATCCTTGGAAGGAAGTTCAGATTTGATTATTTGTGAATTTCGTCTTTGTCCTTGCTTTGCTTCTTCTTCTTCTTCTTCTTCTTCTTCTTCTTCTTCTTTCATTTCTTCTTGCTTCTTCTTCTTTCTGCTTTCATTTCCTCTTATTCCCTTCCTTATGATCATTATTCATCATAGCTTCTTCTGATCCACCTATTGCCAAGCTCCCAATCCCTTGGAAGGAATTCAGATTTGACTTATTTGTGTGAATCAGTATTCTTGGCTTTTTTCCTTCTTCGTTCTTTCGTTCTTCTTCTTCTTGACTTCTTTCTTCTTCCCTTCCCTTCTTCTTCTCTTCTCTTGCTTTGCATTTCCTCGTTATTCCTTCCTATTGATCAATTATCATCATAGCTTCTTCTGCTCACCTATTCAGCTCCAATCCCTTGGAGGAATTCAGATTTGATTATTGTGAATCTATCTTGTATTTTCTTATTCTTTTCTTCTTTCTTCTTACTTTCTTCTTCTTCTTCTTCTATCTTCATTCTTCTTTTCTTCTTCTTCTGCTTTCATTTCCTCTTATTCCTCTTATGAAATCAGTTTCTCATCATAAGCTTCTTCTGATCAACCTATTCAGCTCCAATCCCCTTGGAGGGAATTCAGATTTTGATTTATTTGTGGAATGAATCTATTCTTGTCTTCTTCTTCTTCTTCTTCTTCTTCTTCTTCTCTTCTTGCTTTTCTTCTTCTACTTCTTTCTTCTTCTTCTTCTTCCTGCTTTTCAGTTTCCTCTTATCTACCTTATGCTCATTATCATCATAAGCTTCTTCTGATCACCTTATTCAGCTCCAATCAAGCCCCTTGGAGGAATTCAGGATTTTCTGATTATTTGTGAAAATCTTATTTCTTGTCTTCTTCTTTCTTTCTTCTTCTTCCTTGTTCTTCTTTTATTCTCCTTCTTCTTCTTCTTCTTCTTCTGCTTTCATTTCCTCTTATTCTCCTTTATGATCATTTATCATCAATTAGCTTCTTCTGATCACCTATTCAGCTCCAATCCCTTGGAGGAATTCAGATTTGATTATTTGTGAATCTATTCTTGTCTTCTTCTTCTTCTTCTTCTTCTTCTTCTCTTCTTCTTCTTCTTCTCCTTCTTCTTCTTCTTCTTCTTCTGCTTTCATTTCCTCTTATTCTCCTTATGAGCATTATCATTCATTAGCTTCTTTGATCACCTATTAAGCCTTCCAATCCTTGGAGGAATTCGATTTGATTATTGTGAATCTATTCTTGTCTTCTTCTTCGTCTTCTTCTTCTTCTTCTTCTTCTTCTTCTTCTCCTTCTTCTTCTTCTTCTCTGCTTTCATTCCTCTTATTCTCCTTATGATCATTATATCATATTGCTATTATCTGGATCACCTATTCAGCTCGATTCCACTGGAGGAATTCAGATTGATTATGTTTGAATCTATTCTTGTCTTCTTCTTCTTCTTCTTCTTCTCTTCTTCTTCTTCTTCTCCTTCTTCTTCTTCTTCTTCTTCTGCTTTCATTTCCTCTTATTCTCCTTATGATCATTATCATCATAGCTTCTTCTGATCACCTATTCAGCTCCAATCCCTTGGAGGAATTCAGATTGATTATTGTGAATTCTATCTTGTTCTTCTTCTTCTTCTTCTTCTTCTTCTTCTTCTTCTTCTTCTCTTCCTTCTTCTTCTTCTTCTTCTGCTTTCATTTCCTCTTATTCTCATTATGATCATTATCATCATAGATTCTTCTTTGATCACCTATTCAGCTTCCAATCCCTGGAGGAATTCAGATTTGATTATTTAGTGAATTTCCATTCTGTCTTCTCTCTTCTTCTCTTCTCCCTTATTAAATTCTTTCTCTTCTTCTTCTTCTTCTCTTCTTCTTCTTCTTCTTCTTCCCTTCTTCTTCTTCTTCTTCTTCTTTCTTTCCTCTCCTTCTCTTTCTCTTCTTCTATTGAACCCTTCTTTCTTCTTCTTCTCCTCTCCTTCTTCTTCTCTCTCTCCTTTTCCCTTCTCCTTTTTCTTCTTTCCTTCTCTCTTTCTTTCTTCCTTCTTCTTTTCTCCCCTTCTCCTCCTCCTCTCTTCTTGTTCTCTTCACTTCTATCCTTCTCTTCTCCTCTCCTCCTCTTCTTCTCCTTTCTTCATTCTCCTTCTCCTTTTTTCTTCTCCTCCTTTCTTCTCCTTCTCTCTCTCTCCTTCTTCTTCTTCTCTCTTCCTCTTCTCTTTTTCCCCTCTCTCTCCTTCTTCTTTTTCTCCGTCTCCTTCTTCCTTCTCCTCCTTCTCTCCTCTTCCTCCTTCTCTTCTCCTTCATTCTTTTTGCTCTTCTTCTCCTCCTCCTCCTCCTTCTTCCTCTTCCAGACAGCAGGACAGGAGTGAGGGGAGACCCACAGCTGCATCTGATTCGAATACAAATTGGTCTTCATAAGAATGTTTGCTGTGGCCGGATTTTCCTATTCTAATCCAGTCGAGAAATTATGCCAATCACTCCTGAGGGGGAGGGGGTGGGGGGAGGAGGAGGAGGAGGAGGACTCGCTTTTATTGTGATTGGATGAGGAGGGAGTCATTAGGGCGTCTTTAGGAGCCATGAAAATTCGGTCTTCGAGGATTATCTACCGCGAGGCTCCTGCGAGGAACTCGGTATTGGCACTTGATTAAGAAACTATGAAGATAAAATATTTGAATTGAGGACTACTGGTTTAGAATGGGCTTTTATTTTCCTTTTTATGTGGTCTTCAGGAGATTGCTTGGAAGGTATGCTTTTATTGGGCCTTAATGAAGAGGCATTGCAAGCGTTCTTTGCAATGATTTTCACCTCAAATTATTTTTTAGAGAAATTCTAACTGGCTGAAAACGACTTGTTTTAAAACTTGAGGTCGATGATAAGGGCATTCTTATGCTCGTAATTGACACCTAATTAGGACCCCTCCAGTCAAATAGTAAAGTAGATATTTAAATTGACCAGCTTTCAGGCATTCCTAATTGGGGCATTAATTCTGGGCATTCCTAATTGGGGCATTAATTCTGGGCATTCCTAATTGGGGCATTAATTCTGGTCGTTTGGTTCAAATCCTCATTAGTTGCTTTTAATGTTTTTTTTTAACCCTTGAATGGTAATGATTGAGACTTAGACTTCAAATAATGACATTAAAATAGGTTTGTGCATCTGCCTCTAGTTATCCATGACGTCCTTCAGGCCTGGGCTACATGGGGATACTAGATTTACCATTCATTAGCCCTTGCATCTATAAAGGAAAATTGAATTGATTTAAAGTTATCTTAATTAATAATGTCTTTTCAATTAAGACTTAAATTTGAAGTCAAGGCACTGGATTCTCTCAGGCCCCACCCACTTCCCTCCAAACCCCCTCCCACTTCACTCCAAGGATCCTCCCTCCCCTTCCTCCAAGGAGCCTCCTTCCTTCCAACCCCTCTCCCTTTCCTCCCAGGTCACTCCCTCCTCCAAGCCCATTCTTCCCCCCCCGCCCCTCCCTCCAAGGATTCTCCTCTTTTCCCTGGGTCCCTCCCCCTTTCCTCCCATTCCACCCCTCCCCTCCAAGCCCCTCTCCATCCTCCCAAGCCCCTCCCCATCCTCCCAAGCCCCATCCTCCCAAGCCCCTCCCCATCCTCCTAAGCCCCTCCCCATCCTCCTAAGCCCCTCCCCCATCTCTCCCATCCCATCCCAAGTACCTATAACCCGACGAAAGCAGCTTCTCGGAGCCCAATCAGTTACTCCAGTTATTATAATTATTTCTCGAATTTACCGAAGCCAGTTTCTGAATGTGTGATTACGTGCCGAGGAATGTGATTGGTCACGATCAAGGACACCCTGACCCCACCCCATTCCATCCCCCCCCCCACCCCCAACACCCCTCAAAGACTGAACCGGCATTTCCATTGGTCATTAGGGAAACTGGTTGCTAAATGTCTTATTTTTTTTTTTTATTAATTTTTTTTAGTAACAGTTTGTGTTTGTTTTCCTACATTGTTGGAATTGGGCTTCAGTTGCTAAAGGAGGAATATATGAATATATATGTGTGTATATATAAATATATATATATATATATTATATATATATATATATATATGTATAATGCATACAAAAATCTTTATTTATAATTGTCACTTGCAGAGGGAAGTTTTAACTCGTACTGATTTTATTTCATAATACATATGATTAATTTATTTTTCTGAAATAAACTGGTTCTCTTGATCATTGGAATGTATTAAGATGTCAAAGGTGAATTTCTAGTTAACGTGACATCACTTATTGATATCATAACTGACATCACTAATTATTGTCATAGTTGGCTCCAGGATTCATGTCAGAACTGTCATTAATAATATTTTCTTAACTGACATTTCTTGTAATGTCAGAACTGATGTCACGAAATATAACTGACATCATTGTCAGAATTGTTATCAATAATTGACGTCCTAACTGACGTCACAAATTAAGTTATGACTGACATCACCAATTATGACTTGACATCATCAATGGTGTCAGAATTGTCATCGATAGTTTTGTCATAACTGACATCATTTATGTCGCAACTGACATCAGGAATAGTTTGATAACTTGACATCACTGATCATGTCAGAAACTTTCAGTGCAAAATACCATAATGCTGTTCTCCTTGCATTTTGATACTTTTTTTTTATCCATTTATATATTTATTAATATTTTCTTTTTTAATAAATGGTATCTCTTCTTCCTCTTTAGTATCTCTTCTTCCTCTTCTTTAGTTCCTCTTACTCCTTCTTAATGAACACTTTAATATTCTTTGGAAAACTTGAATGAATTTCAAGTCAAAGGCCCATTTGGCTCTCGATCAGCTGATCAGCTGACATGTATTGCGTCATCGTCTGGTGGAGATGACAGTTGATAGCTGGAGGTCATTTTTCTTGAAGTTGATTGTGTTGGTGAATGGTGGGGGATTACGGTGGTGATGGTGAGAGGTGGTAGTCATCCTCCTTGAAGTGAGTTATTTGTGTTGGTGATTGGTGGAGGATGGTGTTGGAGATAACGGTGGTCATGGTGAGAGATGGTGGTGACCCTCTTCAGTTAAGTTATTTGTGTCGGTGAATGGTGGAGGATGGTGATGGAGATAATGGTGGTGATGGTAAAAGATGGTGATCATCCTCCTTGAAGCAGGTTGTGTTGGTGGATGGTAGGGGCTGGTGTTGGTGATGATGATGATAATCTCCAACTCCAGTCCCCACCAGTGATGGTGATTGATGGGAACTGGTGTTGGAGATGATGATGGTTATAATGATGGTGGTGATAGAGAATAGATGGTGGTTTTCCTTCTTGGAGTAAGTTATTTGTGTTGGTGATTGGGTTGGGGGGGAGGGCTTGTGTTGGCGATGACGATGGTGAGAGATGCTGGTGGCTATTGTGGTGATGGACGAGCTGTTGTTGGGTTATAGTGGTGATTGTGATGTTGTAATGAAGATGCTGATGTTATACTGATGGATGGTGACTGATATTGTTATAATTAGGATTAAATTGGGATGAAGACACACTTGTTATGGTTTTAGTAATTGTTGGTGTTATAATCATCCCTTATGTTATGGTTGTAATAATTGTTGTTGTTATAATCTTTGCAACAACATTGATCTGAAAATTGAAGGACAATGCAGAAATGTCACAACAACTTGGCAAGTAATTTGCATAAATATTTTCATTAGAAAATTATCACAAACAATTTTCCTTCCTCTTCTGTAGATAAAGGCTTCAAACATTTATTAATGGTAATGCATACTTTATTTTAGAAAATATCTTCTACAATTTCGTCTCCTACACGTTACTACAGCAAACTAATATATTAATAAATTAATAAATAAAGACAGTGGTGGGTTTTGGCACTAAAAACGTAAGAACAAAAATTCGAATGAAAAATCCTAAACTTCGAGGTCGTCTCTATTCTTCAAAGTCTCCTCTGTTCTGGGGAAAGTCCTTTTGTCCTTCAGGATCTACTTCTCCTCAGAACTGATCCCTTCGCGGGCCCGGCGCTCGTCCTCGAGCCTGGCGAACTCGATCTGGTCGAGGACGAACTGTGGGATCGGGTGGGGGAAGTGTGGGGCCACTGGCAGGAGGTCAGACTCGGGCTGGTATCCGTTCTCGTCGGCCACGAACTTGAGGCTGGCGATGGATCCGTCCTCCTGAGGGTAGCTGGAAAGGGAAAAAGGTGTACCTCAGGGTGAATCCTTAGGGTCTTGAGTATTTGGGTAATATCAAGGCCAAAATCACTACTATATTCATACGGGCTACGATTTTAGGGCCAATACTATCCTCCTAAGGGTAGCAGTTAAAGAAAGAGGGATACCGCAGGGTGCATTCTTAGGGGCTTGAGTGTTTGGGAAGTATCAAGACCTAAACGTACTACTATATTCATTCAAGATACGATTTTAGGGTCCATTCCATTCAAGAAGCATTCGAATCCAAAATATTTGTATTCAAACTGCTAGTTTTTCTCCATAAGCCTATGGCTTCTCTACTCTGGAGGAGTTTAGGCCTATAGGTACATTCAATCAAGCTCAAATTGCATTGCTACTGCTATTTATGAAGCATTAAAGCCAAAAATATCTAAATTCAGATTGCTAACTTCTCCTCCATAGACCTATGACTTCTCTACTCTGGATCTTTTAGGCCTACAGGTCTACTTTAAGTTTTACCAGTGCTACATTCTTTTACAAGACTTGTTCCTCAAGGACCCAAAATGTTAAAAAGGTAGGGAGGCCACCCCACTTCAGTGTATTTGGAATAAGAAGGGGTTCCTCAGGGATGTTTACAAGGACCCAAATGTTAAATGGGAGGGACAACCTTCCTTTAAGGTTGGCTGGAACAAGAAAGGGGTTCCTCAGGGTTAGTAACAAGGACCCCAAAAGCTTCAAACTGATGTTATCCTCAAACTTGGTGACAATACCCAAGCTCC
>NC_087220.1:57250449-57285449 GCF_015104395.2 Macrobrachium nipponense
CTTATACCCGCCATATTTACGTAGGACTGATACCTGCCATATATATATATATATATATATATATAATATAATATATATATATATATATATATATATATTATATATATATATATATATATATATATATATATATATATATATAGGCTCTTGCTTGCGTACTACGATCTTTAGTAGTTGGTAAAAAGACGAAAACAATTGGAATCTCCAGTGCTTTCAGTTTTCCTTCGTGGCTGTAACGTTATTCATATATATATATATATATATATATAATATATCTTATATATATATATATATATATATAATATTGTACTTATTTTAATTGCTTAAATAACTTTTTATAACTATTATATATCCTTGACCGAACATTACAGTAACAAACCATGTGTGTTTTGCACATGTGTTTACCAAAGTCATTCATCAAATTCATGCTGTACGTTTTAAGCGATGAAACTAAAGAAATCCATGAATAATGAACAGAAGGTTTAATAAAACAAGCATACGAATCATATCCCAAATTTCATAGGCTACAAAACTACAGAAAATTAAAAAAAGAAGAAACACGACATTCCTTATCAACAATGGACCAGGTCACCTTACCCTAAATGCTCATTTAGGCTTCAGTGACGCAGGAGAAACAATCGCTGATAACATGCTTTGCTGAGCCTTGGAGGCTGGGCATGATGGCATTGGTGAGAGGGGTATTTCATGTTGTCAGGGGGTAGGGTAGTGGGGGAGATGGGTGGGGGAGTACTGCCACTTGGCATAGGAAAAGTTGTGAGGGAAGTCCAGTTTGAAGCGAGGGTCACTCGCGTAGGATATTTGATCTGGTAACTTGTAGGGACACGTACCCTTGACTGGAGGGGGGTGGGGGAAGGGGCCATATCTAGTTAAAACAGGGGCATTGACGTAGGTATCTGCTCCCTCACCCTCCCTCTCCCCCCCACTTTTAGCGAGAGGGGTATTTAGCAGGCGAGACAATATATCTTCAACCTTCTCTGCGGTAGGGGCCTAGGTCGCTTGCAGGAAGACGCGGTATGCTGCCAGAAGACGCGGGGGTCGGTTGTCATGGTAACCGTCGCTTAGTCTGGATAGAGTTATCAGGACAAGAGGCTGTTAAGATTATAAGGAGGTTTATTGTCGCGTTGTTGTTGTTTCTCTCTCTCTCTCTCTCTCTCTCTCTCTCTCTCTCTCTCTCTAACGAAGCCAGGATCCGGATGTTCAATTAAGGATGACGTAGACTAGGAATGTGAGAGTAAAAGCTTTTGTCATATCAAAAAGATATCTCTCTCTCTCTCTCTCTCTCTCTCTCTCTCTCTCTCTCTCTCTCCAGAGACAGTAGGTCCTTAGTAATTTTAAAGGTGATTTTTTTCTTCTAATTTCTAAATACCTCATTGGTAGTAGGTTTGAATACGTTTACACCTTAACTCTCTCTCTCTCTCTCTCTCTCTCTCTCTCTCTCTCTCTCTCTCTCTCTCTGCACATAAATAAGTCAAAGGTGCTAGGAATGAAGGGAGACGGGGAGCAACACGAGAATTCAAAAGCTTAACAGAACGATGGTAACAAAGATTTTAGAATCTTTACATCTCCAGTTAGGACACCTTAGGGTTATGTACCCTGTGGTTAGTCGCCTGTGGAAGGACGCAAAAAGGGCTGTGAATGATCTGAGTTGCGTTCTGTATTCTGTACAGCATCCCCTTTATAAAAAGCCAATAAAAACAACCGAATAAATGAAATCAACCGGATAATAACTCGATTGCAGAGATGTTGATCCTACGTAGATCTCTTGATGGTGATTTCCATAGCGTCATCTGATGATCTACAATGTAGATTTGTTGATTGATTCCCTTTGATACTAGATGGTTTAGGTCATAATCGAGTCAGGAGAGAGTCAGTACGTGTGCTCAAGGGAGAGAGAGAGAGAGCGAGAGAGAGAGAGAGAGAGAGAGAGAGAGAGAGAGAGAGAGAGAGAGGTGGGTTCAAACTTTAGTGTGGTAGTCAGCAAATATATATATACATGAGATAAATTTGTAAATTTGTAACGTCGAGAGAGAGAGAGAGAGAGAGAGAGAGAGAGAGAGAGAGAGAGAGTAATCATATTCAAACCTACAACCAATGAGGCATTTAGAAATTAGAAGAAAAAAAATCACCTTTAAAATTACTAAGGACCTCTACTGCTTTATAGAACATATGTTCGTAGTCCACTTGAATATTGCAATATGATATGGTACCCACACTATCAAAAGGATATTGCACAAATAGAGAGTGTACAAAGGTCCTTTACAGCTAGAATAGAAGAAGTTAAGGACCTTGACTACTGGGAAAGACTACAATCCTTAAAATTATATAGTCTAGAAAGGAGAAGAGAACGCTACATGATAATTCAGGCATGGAAACAGATAGAAGGAATAGCAGAAAACATCATGGAACTAAAAATATCAGAAAGAGCAAGCAGAGGTAGATTAATAGTGCCCAAAACTATACCAGGAAAAATAAGGAAAGCACACAGGACATTAATCCACTACGCACCAGCATCGATAATGCAGCGTCTATTCAATGCGTTGCCAGCTCATCTGAGGAATATATCAGGAGTGAGCGTAGATGTGTTTAAGAATAAGCTCGACAAATATCTAAACTGCATTCCAGACCATCCAAGATTGGAAGATGCAAAATATACCGGAAGATGTACTAGCAACTCTCTGGTAGACATTAGAGGTGCCTCACACTGAGGGACCTGGGGCAACCCGAACAACATGTAAGGTCTGTAAGTTAAGGTCTGCCTCTGGAGAGAGAGAGAGAGAGAGAGAGAGAGAGAGGAATCATATTCAAACCTACAACCAATGAGGCATTTAGAAATTAGAAGAAAATAAATCACCTTTAAAATTACTAAGGACCTCTACTGCCTCTGGAGAGAGAGAGAGAGAGAGAGAGAGAGAGAGAGAGAGAGATTTGGTGCTGGATTAGAGGCAGCTTTCAGTTTGCTGTTTCGGGAGAGGCAAATTCTCTAATGCATTTAGATGACGCCCTGGGGAAGGTAGTTACGACCTTGACGAGGCTGGCGAACTTCTTGTATTGAACGTGTACGTTCGTGGTACGTCCATAACGTTCGTATGGGATCCTTGTCTTTCGTTCGCCTCTTATAGCTCGACTGTTTTCGTAATTGGCGTCATTAACGAAAGCCAAGGTTAGTCATTAGCTTAAGAGATTACTGGGGTTTTGGAGGTACAGAAGGAAAGATAGAGTTCAGGATTATAGAATTGCTTCTCATGTCTAGTTAGATGATCGGTTGACTGTCGTGTTCATAATCTCCACACAGGAAATAACACGGACAAGATGGTGGGTGATAGGATACACTCTGGCCGCAACTCTAGTGAGCACTATGCGAAGAAGTACCCGTAAAGAAGCAAATAAAAAAAAAAAAAAGGAGAGAGGTTTATTCAACTTGACTTCCAATATGCTAAATTAGTCCCTTATTGAAATTTGAAATTGAATTCCAACACTCCCAAAGTACGCGAGGATGAAGTCTGAAACGAACGTTCGATGCCGGAACTGTTGCGCAATGGCTTCCAGCAGCACCTCTGGGATCGCATGGAAGTCTCCGGAACCTGGAAATAGTTTCCAGGCCGTTCTAACGAAGTTGGCTTCGTGGCCCCAAATCCGCTCTGAAGTTCGTACATGTTGAAGACGTGTCTCCTCGACTGGGTTGTCAGAAAGTGTCGGAAGCCTCTTACCGTATAAGCTTTGCAGGTGATATCTGATTTTGAGTTATTAATGTTTACATTCCAGCTGTTTGTTTTGCAACAGAAATTCAGGCGAAGGTGCCTTAATCACTTACTTAATAATATAGTCTCCTTACATTTTGATATATTTCTGTATTTATTTTATTAAATGAATAAATTTTCTGTTTTTGATAAGTGAGATTGTCTGCTTTCCGTTTTTCACTTCATCTCGTCTTACTTCCTTCTTGATGAACACATTAATATTCTTTGGAAAAATTGAATGAATTTTGATTCAGTACCCCTTTTGGTGGGCTTGTTCCATATGAATAGGTTTCATCTTCTGAATAATAATAATAAGTAATAATAATAATAATAATAAGAATAATAATAATAATAATAATAATAATAATAATAGTTTTATTAAAAATAATGGCAGATTTCACAATTGATTTTATACAAAATTCATCCCACTTCGAAATCCCTGCCTCTCCACAAAACCCTTCCCACAAAATCCCTCCCGCTAAATCCCTCCTACAAGCTCCCTCCCACTTCGAAATCCCTCCCACAAAATCCCCCCACAAATCCCCCCCCCACACAAAATCCCTCCCACTTCTAAATCCCTGCCACAAATTCCGGCCCCCCCCCTATAAAATCCCTCCCACTGCGGAGCCCCCCTCGAAGACACCTGTGGGATTCCCACAAGGGCCATGACGGACTGAGCATTCCCCTCTTGAAGATGCGATTCCTAATCAGCAAATGGAATCTTCGGTGGAGATTACATCCGAGTCGTAGGTGGAGTGAAAATGGGCGTTTTTAATGTATTAATTCTATTTATATTTATTTTTGGTTTTGTTAATGTTTCGTCTTTGTTTTTAGAATTGTTTATTATTGTTTTTTTCTTTTTTTTTTTTTTTTAAATGTTCTGATTTGATGTGGATTCGTCGTAAAGTTATTTTTTGTCAGTGGTCCCTGTTGGATATAAACAGCCACCGTCTCTCTCTTCTTCCTCTCTATACTCTCTTTCCCTTCCCTCTCTCTCTACTCGTTCTCTTCTCCTCCCTCCTACTCTCTCTCTCTCTCTCTTCTCTCAGACCAGACACCTGGCGAGAGTGAAGAACGGTGTCAATTTATCACTAAACCGTGTTAAGGGTTTAACACCTGTCTCAAGAGTGGTCTGTGTATGGTGTGTTTATCTTACCATCCAGAATCTCCCGAGGTGTCTCTGTCAGCTCTGGGCGCGTTTTTATTGTACGTCCCGAGGTGACAGAGATCGAAAGAGAGAGAGAGAGAGAGAGAGAGAGAGAGAATTAAATGGTACCCAGGTATGAAAGGCAGTTATTTAATCAGTAATGGATTCGACATTTGGTCGGTCTTAGCTGAGAGAGAGAGAGAGAGAGAGAGAGAGAGAGAGAGAGAGAGAGAGAGAGAGAGAGAGAATAAGTAAGGAAAGCAACAGATTAACTAGAAATGAACACAAAGAAATTGAGAGAGAGAGAGAGAGAGAGAGAGAGAGAGAGAGAGAGAGAGAGACTAAGTAAGGACAGCAACAGATTAACTAGAAATGAACACAAAGAAATGAGAGAGAGAGAGAGAGACAGAGATTAAAGATGTACGGAAAGCGGCAGATTAACTAGGAATGAACATAATAGTTATTGAGAGAGAGAGAGAGAGAGAGAGAGAGAGAGAGAGAGAGATGAATTTCGTAAGCTTTAAAAGTCTTCCAACCCATATATTTTGTGAATGAATGAGTAAATGAATGACTGGAAAAAAGAAAGAACATTTTATACTGTTTCCTAGTCAACTCTGGAGTTTTAAAATTTGCCTAAACGGATACACCATCTCCCTGATCTTGAGATAAAATCCCGGGCTCGTATTCATTCACGTTCGGCGCTTTTATGGTAATCTAATTCCAGCGATTATGAATATTAACGAGAGTGAGGCTTGCGTGAGAATCTGCCGACTGGAGAGTGACTGGTTTGGTATTGAAGTAGGCTTTTAAGATACGGCTCCGTTGTTCATCTGTGGTTGTTTGATATTGATATGGTTCAAATGATGAGAGTGGCTCTTGGAAAAGTGGATGCAGGTTGCAAATGGACAGTGGAATTGTTGCTATTACTCTACTGGTGATTGTTATGGAAAGTTATAAATGCTAGTGAAAGAATATGAAGATCTAATATGAGAGAGAGAGAGAGAGAGAGAGAGAGAGAGAGAGAGAGAGAGAGATTGATTGACTTACTCTTCTCTTACATAACATATAGCCCTCGGTTTCATAACAAATTGATTAATTAGTTTATGAGAGAGAGAGAGAGAGAGAGAGAGAGAGAGAGAGAGAGAGAAACTGACTAACTCAATAAAAAGCAAGACCCCAAAACCCATTCGTAGTTTCAACAAATCCTGCCAATTCTAGACAGGTCTCTCTCTCTCTCTCTCTCTTCTCTCTCTCTCTCTCACCCCATCATTTTCACATCCACTTGATAATGTGACGCCTCAAAGCACCACGGGGCGCCGCATGCCCAGGGTATCTGGAGGGGCATTTGAAAAGGAGCTACCTTTATCTAACCCATTATCTCCCGGGGACCCCAACTCGCCCTGACCGCAAAGAAGACGATTGTGGTGACTCGTTGTTGCCCGAGATTTCCACTAAAGATGGTATTTGGGTTATGTACGAGGCTAGGCTTCTGTTGTCGTTGATTTTGTTGTTGTTGTGGTTGTTATAGGATCGATCTCTGCAATTGCTTACATTGATCTGTTACAAATTGTTTTAGTTGTAGCCTGTTGGAGCTCATGTTATAATTTTGTTTCTTGTTGCTGGTCATGGTACAAGGAGTTGCCAGGAATTACAAGGATTAGGATGTCTCAAAGACTTGCTATAAGTCCATTCGAGGAGACATCGAACGCTCACTTATGTTGTAGTTTATTTTGTTGTTGTTGTAGACTGGGTCTTTGCAATTACTTATATTGATTTGCTATCTATATACTGTTGTAGTTCTTGCCTGTTGTAGCTCATGTCATAATTGATTTTGTTTCTTGTTGTAGTTTAATTTGTAGTTTATTTTGTTGTTGTTGTAGGCTGGGTCTCTGCGATTGCTTCTCTACAGCTGTTACAGACTGTTGTAGTTGTAGCCTGTTGTAGCTCATGTTATAATTGCTTTTATTTCTTGTTGCTGTGCATGTTGAATGACCTGACCTGAGACGCTGCTTATATTCAAAGATAGATGATTCTCGTGTCAAAACAGAACTTTTCCTCTTTGAATGAAATCATTAATATTTGTATCCATGGGGCCACGTTCATTCCCACAAATTTCTTTGTATTTTCTAATATATTTGTGTATATTGTCATCTGTAATATGGTAAACTAAACACATCCTTCTATTATTGCATATAAAAAAACTGCAGTATTCGACTTATAAATCTGAGTTAATGATTCTGAATTTTTCGTTGTTTTTTCATCTTTATCCTTTCTTCATTTTGGCTAAATTTCTTTTTGTTGCACCTTTGTCTCCTTTCATTTTCGTGTCTCCGGAATGGCTACACTAATTAATCTTGGGCTCCAAACCTTCTTCTTCCATTGTCGTACAAGAAAGCAGCGATCCTCAAGCCTCACGAACCGTAAAGATGTTGGACGTAACCAAATTTGAAAAAAAAAAAAAAAAAAACTGGACTGGAACAATCCATGATCATCCATTGAGCAAGCTGTATTTCCACAGAGATCTTTCACATTCAAAATTGATCCCTGATCCCATTTCATCTGCCGAGAGCAACCAAATTCTCAGAACAGTAGTATAGAAGCACTAGTATGAAGTAAATGTTTTGCCTCAAGACCTGAAAATAGAAATAAAAAGGATAATGGGATATGCCAGTGGAAAGTGTACCCTATAATGATAGGGACACTAGGAGGCACGATCCCAAGTTGCCTGAAAAGGAATCTGGAAAAACTAGATGCTGAAGTAGCTCCAGGACTCATGCAGAAGAGTGTGCTCTTGGAAACAGTGCATATAGTAAGAAAAGTGAAGGATTCCTATGGAGGCAGGATGCAGCCCGGAACCCCCCAACACTATAAATACCACTCAGTCGAGTAGGATGACCACCACCCCAAAAAAAAAATGACCTGGGCCAAAATGATTCAGATTCGGGTATTACGATTCTGGGATTAGTTGATAAAAAGGCATCATTTACATACGAGTAACAGAAATAGTACGTAATTCTCCTTCAGCTGTGGTTTAATCTGCTCTCCACCCGGATGGATACTTTTATAATTCCTTAGGATCCTATCAGGTGGAAGTCCTCTTGTGTTCTGTATATAAGCCATAGGATTATGAAGGTGTCACTGACGTTTACAGCTTGATGCGCAAATACATTTGTTCGTTTCGAATTGAATGGATTCAGCTGGTCTTGTGAATTGTTTATTAATAGTTTTGATGTCTTGACTATTATTTCATTAATCAAGAGAATTCTGTAATCTTAATTTGTCCTTTCACACGAATTAAGATAAAGTTTATTTCATTTCCCTTGTCCCACCAAATTGAATTCCAAGTACCTTACGTGCTTGTGTTTGTGATAGGAAAATATTGTAAATTAGATTTAACAATAACAATAATAATAATAATAATAATAATAATAATAATAATAATAATAAAATAATAATAATAATAATAATAATAATAATAATAATAATAATAATAATTTGAAGTCTATAAAATGCAACGTATTTTTCTTAGCGTCAAAACCTTCGGTTTCGACCCATTTTTTCTTTTTTTTGCCGTCATTTTAGGTGGTGTGGGGACACTAGGATAATAAATGTAATCATGCCTTTATCTCCGTGTAATATGCAAGCAGTGGGACCCTTGATAGCTTGTAATTACCTTGCAATTAAACTTATTCCCATATCTTTATTCTTACAATGCTTATAGCTGATATGCCTTGATGTATCTGGCAACTGTTGCAGTGGGCGTGGCTTTTGTCTGAGATTAAAATGAAAACTTCATTTGAGCCATTAAACCGTATATGAGGTTGGTGGTCCTTCGTGTATAATCTTAGGTCTCTCTCTCTCTCTCTCTCTCTCTCTCTCTCTCTCTCTCTCTCTCTCTCTCTCTCTCTCATTTTGTATGTGTGCAAATATCAATCACACACGACTGCAAACCCCTGTACTACTTATTCAGGAGCTAAAATGAGAAAATCCCTTTCACAGTGACTAGATCACCCAGGGTTACCGGTGTGACATTACGTTTTATTGAGCCTCCCTCTTCTTCTTCTTCTTCTTCCTTCTTCTTCTGCTGCTGCTGCTGCTGGCTGCTGAAATTGAAATGGACATCTGGTGAGTGTGAAGACTGCCAATGAGGTTGAGTTTATTCTGAACACTTTTTTTTATTATATGTTTTTCTCTGCTTGATTACACCACAGGTATAAGAGAAGCTGTTTAATATTGTTATGGTCAGATGCAGGTGGGCTTTTGTTAACTGTAGACATAGGTTTCTAAATAGACAATGGATAAGTTATACTTCATATTATGAAAAATGTACTGGTTCCGAGATCCTTGAAAACACACAGATTTGTTATTTGTGGCTATATCAATATAATATGCCCAGAGAAATTAGTCATGGCTAGCTTGTTCTAGTTTATTTACCCTTCCTTCCACGAATTAAAACTCGGACACGCCAGAATCACGTCTGGTACTTGTTCTTGGTTATCTCACGAAGAGCGACGCCTCGTGTCTAAAGCAGGTCACAAAAATGATGCAATTTTTTTTAGAGTCCCAGTTGGAGGAACGTATCTTTTTACCTGTCAGGAGTCGGGCTGATTAACAACAATAAAAGTGGAGGCAGTGCCTCTTCACATATGTCACCTTTCTTAAAAAAAAAAAACTTTCTTTTCCCTTTCTTCTTGAAAAGGCTTCGTTTCCAGTTTTCTCTTGATAGGAATATTGCCTTTCTTTTTACGAGGAGAATTCTTCTGTCTCTTGGAAAGGAGGAAGGTTTGCTTGCTTGCTCCTACAAAAGGGTGTTGTCCTTATCTTCCTAGTGTGATGTTCCCACTCCTCTTCCTAGTGTGGTGTTCCCACTGCTCTTTGAAAGGGATGTCCCCTTTCCATATTGAGTGTATGTTTTTCTTATTAACAGAAGTATATTTCCTTTTCTCATCATAAAGTGGGGACACTTTTCCTAATAGACTGACATTTCTCTTTAATCAAAAGTGGCCGTTCCCACTCCTCTTTGATAACGGGAGTTCTCACTTTATTCCATAAGTCAATGTTCCCACACCTCTTCGCAAACAGAAATTCCAATCATCTCTTCACAAACGGTTGTTCCCATGTGTCTTTGCGAAGGGAAGTTCCCACTTCTAGTGAAGGGAGATGTCTCCACATCTTTTCACGAACAGAAGTTCCCCTTTAAAAAGGGAGTCCCCACTTCTCTTTGCTAAGGGAGGGTTCCCACTTCTTTTCACACCTGTAATACAATGAGCCATTTTTAGGATAATCATCGTAAACAGAAATCCCCTTTTCCAAAGACAGTTCCCACTTTGCCAAAGGAGTTCCCCCCCGCGCCAAATTCCTCTCTAGAACACGTAGGTTTCCACGTCTCTCTACAAAAGAGCCTCGAACTCTTCTTTCACGCCTGCAATGCAAGAGTTAAGGCTCCTCCAGAATAATCATATGTGGAGGAGAGAGAAACCTCAGGAATAATATCAGTGATTATACAACATGAGACCAAAGAGTTCATGAGTGACATTGCAGTTTCCTGTTTTCGTTTTTTTTTCTTATTTTTGAAAACGGGTCACTTATTTTGGGGTCATGACCCCTTCCTCTCTCTCTCTCTCCCTCTGTGTGTGTGTGTGTGTGTGCCTTGCAGGACAGCAACACCTCTCCCTTTAATGAGAGAGAGAGAGAGAGAGAGAGAGAGAGAAGGAATACGAGAGAGAGAGAGAATACGAGGAGAGACGAGAGGAATGTTAAAATGTTGAGTGAGAGAGAGAGAGAGAGAGATACACACACAGACAGACAGACACGTACAGACAGATGGACGAAGATATGAAGATAGTCAGATACTGAGACAGGCATAAAAAAACTCAATTACCATAGAATTCTCGTTTGCTATTTCCAGAGAGAGAGAGAGAGAGAGAGAGAGAGAGAGAGAGAGAGAGAGAGAGAAACCTTCCTCCAAGGATTATTGAAGAAATATTTGTGAAAGACTTTGAGCTTTCGTTGAAGACATTACCAGAGTGAATATCTTTTTACTCTCTCAGCAGTCTTTGTCAATCACTGCCTCATCCAAACAGCTGATAGGTTTTATCTATGGACGTCTCTTCGACTTAGCTTGCGAGGGATGGGCTGTCTAGATAAGCAAGAGAGAGAGAGAGAGAGAGAGAGAGAGAGAGAGAGAGAGAGAGAGGGTACGTCGTTTCACACACTCGGCATTGATAGTTTGTACATTGACTTACTATCTTTTTTCTTCTATATATCTGTCCCATTGTGTTATTTTCATGTATTCATACTTTCTCTCTCTCTCTCTCTCTCTCTCTCGCAACAAACAGCAAACATACACCAACCTCAGACATCTTTTAGGAGGCGAAGTGAGATATCACTCCATCTCTCTCTCTCTCTCTCTCTCTCTCTCTCTCTCTCTCTGTGGGTCTTATCGCAGCATCCGCCCACCGGTTTTGGTCGCGTGGAGAGAGAGAGAGAGAGAGAGAGAGAGGAGAGAGAGCGAGTTCTACGTGTCTATTCTTAGGGACTGACTCTTCTAATTGAGGTGCATTCTGCTGTATATGGAAGCTCTCTCTCTCTCTCTCTCTCTCTCTCTCTCTCTCTCTCTTCTTTATCAAGTCTGGCCTGAGAGTTGTAGTAGCAAGGATGCTGGATGCTGCTGGATTCTGGATGCTGCCGAATTTCTCTTCTCCAGATTATCGGCTTCATTGAACGTTTGGGCTCAGTCAATCGAATACTGAAGCTTACAGAAGCGTTCCAACACTTTTTTTTTTTAAGTCTTTGTAGACTTTCAGGTCTATTTTGGGATTAGGGAGCCGTTTGAAGACGTCGTCTTATCAAGGCTTAATTTCTATATGATCTGAGATCAAACATGGTTTCATCAGTTTAGAGATTCAGTTCGAATTCTGGTGTTTACAGAAACGTTTTAAGACTTTGAAAGTCTTCGTAGACTTTCGGGTCTATTTTGGGATTAGGGAGTCGTTTGAAGACGTCGTTTTATCAAGGCTTAATTTCTATATGATCTAAGATTCAGTTACAATTCTGGTGTTTACAGAAAAAAGCCTTTGTAGACTTAAAGGTCTATCTTTGAATTAGAGAGGCATATTGAGTCTTTCATCATCAAGCCCTTCAAGACTGCTGCTCGCTTGTCACTATCTCAAGATGGTTTTCAGACTTTGATTCCTGCTAAGGACAAAGACTTGAAGCTTGAAGACTTCATATTCCTGCTTGTGTGGTGATTACTTTTAAGACTTGATTAGAACTTTGCATGAACGATGATCTTCAGACTTTTGCTTGGAGTTAGTGATTTCAGTCACACTTATTTTTGTTAGACTTTGAGATACATTTAGATGTTTTAAGCCTTATCTTTGGTCTGAGGGTTTTCAATTCAACTCTTTTCAGTTTTTAAGACGTTCTAAGTCTTCTTACTCTTAAAAGTATCATTTTTTAAAAGTATTGTAAAGTCGGTATTCCGTAGAGACGTGAAGAAAGCTCACTGTTCCGTAGACACTTAACGAAAGCCCACACTGTTCCGTAGATACTTCAGGATAGCCCGCTGTTCCGTAGAGACTTAAGTTTAGCCCTCTGTTCCGTGGATACTTAAGGATAGCCTACTGTTCCGTAGATACTCAAGGATAGCCCACTGTTCCGTAGATACTTAAGGATAGCCCACTGTTCCGTGGATATTTAAGGATAGCCCACTGTCCCACAAACAGTAAGGCGTTCATTCAAACGTCCGTCTATTTGGGCATTAATTCCCGAATACCCAAATTCGGAGACAGTGAATCGGTTTTGGTGCCAAAAATACCCAGTTTTACAACCCTCTCCTGGTCATGTAGCATTTTCCTTTTTACTGAAAGCAAATATCTTTCTGACGAGTTGGGTAGGGGGCTGGTAGTAGTCTCTCTCTCTCTCTCTCTCTCTCTCTCTCTCTCTCTGTCGCAAAAGACAATTTGTAACCAATTGCTGAAGTTCTCGTAATTCCTTAAACCGAGGACTTTGGAATTGGATCGTAGTATACGTACGTGCCGTCACGTGCCTTGTCTTGAATGGGAGTTACGTGCAAGCACGTTAAAAGGGAGGGAGAGAGAGAGAGAGAGAGAGAGAGAAGAAGGACTACCCTCTACCTCAACCCGCCAGAGCGAAAGATATCTATCTGACACCGACCAAACGCTACTGACATTTTTTTTTAGTTCAATGCGACAGAGAAAAAAATATACAAAAAATAAAGGTTAACTAGAAGTAGCTTCAGAGAGAGAGAGAGAGAGAGAGAGAGAGAGAGAGAGAGAGAGAGAGAGAGAGAGAGAGAGGTGTGTAGGGCATTCAAACAGATATAATCCGAGATCGGCATCATATTTATAACCTTGTCCCAGAGTCTCCAGGTGAGAGTCCTCATCAATCGCTTACCAGACATTCCAGATTTTCTCTTTTATTTTTTAAGCGTCCAGCGATTCTCCTGCGGTTTTTAGGGGGTGGGGGTTGGTGAGGGGTGGGGGCTGGGGAAGCTGGTTCAAAGGACCTCGTTTTTGATCACCTATTCTTTATCCGGGAGGATGTTTTGACTGGTTTGGGGGTAGAGGGTAGGGGGGTGGTGATTCTAAGGAATGAACAGGTACACAAGAATATGAAAGATTATAATCTGGGGGTTTTGAAGGCTCGTTCTTTTTTTTATTAGTTTGGCTTGAATTCAGATTTGAATTGAGGTCTCAAATTGAGAACTGAATGCTTTGTATTTTGGTACAAATATTTATAAGATTTATATATATTATATATATATATAGTATATATATATAGTATATATATATATATATATATATATATACTATTATATTATAGCAATATTCAGTAACTTTTTTAATTTCACCAACTTGTAATACATGATGTTGCTTTGAATTCTGTATTTGATAAGAAAATAACTTCAGTGTAAATGTAGTGTCTGTTTAAAGGATATATATATATATATATATATATATATATATATATATATATATATATATATATATTATATATATATATATATATTATCAGTATACATATAAGCATATTTATATATGTATATATATACCATATATATATATATATATATATATATATATGCATATACATACACATAAATACCAAATATACTACACATATATATATATATATATATATATATATATATATATAACGTAGTCACTCGCGCCATTATAATTAATCACCGTTTGCTAAACCCAGAAGCTCTCTTCTCCACCTTCGGAAGCTTGAGTAATCTCGTCCAGGTGAGGCAGCAGGTCGTTAATTACGCCGCCTCACACCTGCCCAGGTGAAGTGAGGATTACTCAGATGCCGGAAGAAAAATCCTCACGTAAAGTGATTTTAATGCAAAAAGGTGGTCTGGGGGTACCGTCGTTTGATAATGAGGCAGGTGAATAATTCACGCTGGTAGGTTTCGGAGAAATGATGAAGAATTAGGTGATACGTTTACTGGTTATATTTATGAATGAATGTATGATAAGTTATACAGTTGGTTTATAAGTTATATGTAAAGATATATGAATGGATGTTTTACATTTTCGTGACAACAAAAATGTAAGCATAAATATATAATTAAATAAGTTATTTAATTTGTCATAACTTCTATATATTTTGTAAATACATGCTTGCCTCATTCACGAATGCCAAACTATTATAACACACACTCAGTAGTAATACATTAACTTACAGAAGTGTATTGCACTTGAATTACAAAGATGTGTCATAACCTGTCCGTATTTTAGAATTACAAAGATGTCATAACCTGGTTGTATTTTAGAGTTGCAAAGATGTTTCATAACCTGGCCATATTTTAGAACTACAAAGATGTGTCCTAACCTGGCTGTATTTTAGAATTACACAAATGTGTCATAACCTGGCTATATTTTAGAATTACAAAGATGTGTCGTAACCTGGTTATATTTTGACTTATAAATTTAAAAGAGAATCAAGGTAAAGAGTTGGTTATAAGTTATAATGTTTTTTTCTGAAGAAACTCAAACGCATTACAATGAATTACAGAAGAACCGTATTACACAAGAATTATCAAGATGTATATCTGTCTATCAGAGTTTCCCAGGCCACGAACATGACCTCCTCCTACACTTAATTTCTCTCGAGAGAGTCAAGCTCGTCCTCGAGCCTGGCGAACTCGATCTGGTCGAGGACGAACTGTGGGATCGGGTGGGGGAAGTGTGGAGCCACTGGCAGGAGTTCAGACTCGGGCTGGTATCCGTTCTCGTCGGCCACGAACTTGAATTCGGCCTTGCTGCCGTCTTCAAGAGGGTAGCTGGAAAGGGAAAAAAAGGTGTACCTCAGGGTGAATCCTTAAGGTCTTCGAATATTTGGGGAGTATCAAGACAGAAAACTTATATTCTACTATACTATTATTTTCATTTAAGGTTGAGGCTGGAGATGGATCCGTCCTCCTGAGGGTAGCTGGAAAGGGAGAAGGTGTACCTCAGGGTGAATTCTTAAGGCCTTAAGTGTTTGTGGAATATCAAGAAAGAAAATTTACAGCTTGATTCTTTCATACTGAGATTTTAGGGCCAATACCATCCTCCTTAGGGTAGCTGGGTCAGAAAGAGGGATACCTCAGGGTGAAATTTTAGGGACTTAGAGTATTTGGGTGGGTATCAAGACATAAAACTTATATACTACTTGAAGAGGGTTACTTGGGAAGGACCTAAAGTTTTAAGGGGCTGGGCACCAGGAGCTTATTCAGGGAGCTCAAGGGTTACTTAAAGGGACCTAAAAGTAAAAAAAAGAATTTTCAGGACCTAAGTTATTTAGGGTACTTGGGTCGTAGTTGCTGAAGCACATTAAAATTTCAAGGGTATGACCTTTGCCCTAACTAGGGCCGAGGATTTTGGGAGCTTCTAGGATTTACACCTGAGGGTAACTGAAAGATTATAGGGGTACCAGGGGGAGGGGGGTTATTACTTAGTCCAAAAAATATTTAGGCAATATTTTGTACTCAGGCAGTTCCCTATCTGTCAGAATGGATTATCAGTATTCTATGTCAATGTCCACTTGAATGTGAACCATATTTCATAAGTCTGAATTGAATTTGAAATAGAAAACAGGATGGCATGAGGAGGCAGGAAGTAGATTTTAAAGCCTCTGTTTTTCACAACATTTAAGCAAACTTCAACTATCTTTAACTAACAAGCATTTGCATTCATATAACCTCGACAACACAAATTTTAAGAGTGTTTAAGATGCCTCACCTCCAGGTTCCAATCATATTGGCCCCTCCGTTCTCTCCCTGGGATCCAGAGAGGTGGACCTCGATCCCATTGGCGGCTTCGAAGTCGCTGTTGTGGTTCCCGAACTCGTCCGGGGTGTGCTGCTCGTTCTTCAAGATGGCCACCACTACTGGGCTGGTCAGGGGCCTCTCGTCAGCCACAGCTATGGCTGCTAACAGGGCAACGACTATAGTCTGGAAAGGATGTTTTGAGTTCTTGCTTCAGAATTGGCATAACAACAAGGACATTTAAAATACTTCTTAAGTGAGCTAACAACAACAGAAATTGAAATTGATTGGGTCCTCTAAACTCTTGGCACCTGATGCTACTTATTAAAAGAAAGGGCAGCGACTGTGACCTGAAAAGGACGTGTGAATTCTTGCTTCAAAATTACCACAAAAACAAAAAAATATTTACAAGAATATTTAAGAGACCCAACAAGAACAGAAATGGAGCGAGTCCTCTCAAACCTTGGCACCTGATGGTACTTAGAGGCTTACTCTACACTAATGAAGGATAATTAGCATAAATTTGGATTTAAAACAGGACCCGTGGTTGTCATTACCTTCTCATGCTGGCTGATTAAACCTTAATGTATTTGTTTTGTTGGGAAGGTGGGCAGGAGATGGCGAACTATACTTCAGCTCTGATAAGATGCAAATTATACAGTCTTATCAATTTCCATTTTTAGCATTTAACAACATGATTTTAGAGGAGCACTTCTAAAGTGATTGTCATTAAATTTACTACAATATATTATTATTAGACTTTTCAAAAAGGTACTTGATGTTGAGAACAACACCAGCATTGAATTTATCTTGATAGAATCATATTATTATAAGGATTGTTGCCAACATTTCTCATAGTTTCATGACGAACTTAAGTTATATTTGAGCTTTATTTAAGAAATATTGCAATCTTCTGTCTATGGAAGCTTTATGATGAACATTAGTTATATTTGAGGTTTATTGCAATCTTCCTGTCTATGGAATTGAGATGAACAATTAAAAAATATGAAAAAACAGTTATGGAAGGAGAAACCTCATATATTTTAGTGGCAGTGCTTTCGTGTTTGGTCACCAGTAATATCACAGTTACATTCATTTCTAACAGAAGGCTTTTGCTATACCATACAATTCAAGAAAAACATTTTTGTATTCGATATCTCAGTGAAGACTTGACAACACTGCCCAGGAGAGATAAGTCCCCAAAAATGCCTCCCCACTCCTACTCCAAATCAGAAGAAGAAGAAGAAGAAGAAGAAGAATCTCAACTTCCTCACCAGATTCATGTCGCAGGCGAACGATATTTGTTTGACAACTGACGAGATCGTCAGATCGCCAGCATATTTATTGGCGAGTATGTTGGCCAGACAGGGGGCTACTTTCGTTTTTGGAATGAAGGGACATACGGGGGAGGGAGGTAGAAGAAGAAGAAGAAGGAAGAAGAAGAAGAAGAAGGGTAGAAAGAGAAGGGTATGAGGAGGAGGAGTGAGATGAATAGATGTGTCCAGGAATAAGGGGGACACGTTCCAGAAACTCTTTTAAAAGGAGAAGCGTGAGGAAAAAATGGGACGACGGGAGGAGGAGATCAGGAGGAGGAGGCCAGGAATAGAAGACGACTCAGAGGGCAAATCAGAAGTAAACACAATCATTAAAATTGACAATAATATCAAATGTTCAAGTTTAAAAGAAAAGTAACAGACAAAATACAAAGACTGAAGCCAAGTATTTTTGAAGAATAATTAAAACTTATTCTCACGAAAATTTAAAAAAAGGCTTTTAATTACGATTAAAAACGAGATATTGCAGTGAATAAATATGTCAACAAGTAGAAACAGACTGAAGTAACAAATAAGCGTATGAAATCAAATTAAATCTCATGTATTCTTCAGAAAAAATTCAAAAGGAAAAAAACCTAGAGTGCTTGAAAAAATCTAACTTAGATCATTACACTCGTGGCAGAAATGAATTCGTTTCATTTTTGCTTTGAAGTAATAATTGAAATATTCTCCAAACCTCAGATATGAAGATTATGAGAATATCGACAACTGGCCCAAAAATTAGCTCACGTTGCTGAAAATAACTAAAGATAGAAAATATGGCCCAGAATTAGTTCATATATGTAAAATATAAATTTAAAGGATACTAAATAAGCCAAAAATTAGCCTCAATCCTTTCACGTACCTAAAATAAATGTGAAGAAATCCTCCTGTCACGTAACTAAGAACTAAATTTGAAAAAATCCTGAAAAAAAATTAAGCAGAAATTAAGCCCCAACATTATTCCAAGTAGCTCAAAAACAAATTTTAAAATCTAAAATAAAAAATTTATTAAAAAATGCATTTTCGACCCTTGAAGCCAAAAATAAAATGGAAAACCCCCCAAAAAATGTAAGTAAAAATGCATTCTCGACCCTTCTCCTCCTAAACAAGCACACAGCCTCAGTTCGCCAAATTTTGGCTCCACCTCAACTGGAATGGGGGCTCCAAGGATCGCTCCAGTCCTCC
The DNA here is from genome assembly GCF_015104395.2 of Macrobrachium nipponense. Classification (NCBI taxonomy): domain Eukaryota; kingdom Metazoa; phylum Arthropoda; class Malacostraca; order Decapoda; family Palaemonidae; genus Macrobrachium; species Macrobrachium nipponense. The sequence continues at coordinate 57,269,137 of NC_087220.1, forward strand.
TCAGGGTTCTTGGGAGCAAGTCTATTTAATCCGATAATAATTCGTTTTTCGAGATAAACTCTCTGTTAAAAGTTGCTCCATTTCTGAAGGTAGTTGTTTGGCCTTGTGAAGGTCGAGAGAGAGAGAGAGAGAGAGAGAGAGAGAGAGAGAGAGAGAGAGAGAGAGAGAGAGAGAGAGAGAGAGAGACTCTTCTGGTGTGTTTCCAAGGTATAGTGATTGCTATAGTTTTTGGACATTTGTAACCAATTATGTAAGCAGAAATTAATCCTTATACGAGAGAGAGAGAGAGAGAGAGAGAGAGAGAGAGAGAGAGAGAGAGTCTCTTCTGGTGTGTTTCCAAGGCATACTGAATGGACTATGGTTGGACTTTAGTTGTACTATAGTTTTTGGATGTTTGTGACCATGTTTGAAAGCAGAAATTAATTAATAGACTATATACATCTACCCAACACCAATATCCCCCCAGACCACACAATAATACACCGGATTATCCCAGCGGACACAAAGAGATCAAACGTTTGCATTTCAATGCAACCAGGTAGGCCATGAAAGCAAATTTGCAATTACAGTTTTTGCAACATGACAGTTGTTGGAAAAAATATATGAAATAAAATATTCGCGTTCAAATTACAATAAAAACTCCTAAAAAAAGGCAAAAACTAAAAACCCACACATGTTTTATGCACGATATTGTCTGCTCCATTATCAGTTAGGCAACGTTATCAAACACGAATGTTGAATTTGGTGAATGCATAAAGGGGTGCTATTGGAGAATTGGGCGAAGGTAACTGAAACTTAGTTTGAATGTAAAGTGTGTGCGTGTGTGTGTGTGTGTGTATGTGGCGGATATATGTTGTAAAAGTGTGTGCATGTATATGTACGGGTTTTGCCTATGTATAGGAAGGCGTCCCGTTTGATGTTATTCCCTGCGACTGTCATACGCAAGTATCTGTTGTCTACTTCCCTTGCTCGTCGGAGTGACATCGATGAAGAGAGATTTTCTAAGTTCCCATTAGTATCTTCCTTGAGTATAGAGGCGAAGACTCAAACTCTGAGTTAATTAAGAACTACATCTCTGGAGTAGAGGAAGAATTGGTTTCAGAGAACTGGTCTCGATGAAGAGAAGTAGAGATCTAAGTTACAAAGTCTTGTACAAAAGATAGTAGAACAAAGCTTATCTCAGCATACATAACATACAGAGAGACGAACATGTGACTAGGAAGTCACGTGTTGTCTCTGCGGGTGATAATAGGTCACCAGCTTCTCATGGGAAGGCACTGTGACCTGTTTTACAAGACAATGCAGTTTGATTACACAGGCAAATGCAAACCAGGGCGTCGCAAACATAACACATAAGCGTCTAGCTTGCGTCCTGTTTATGGGGTCATATCACACTCCTATCTCGCCAGTGACCCCTTGGGTCATGCATGGGCTTACTTACATATGTGGAAAATATGTGATACTAATGTAATTATTAAATCTATGTATATATGTGTGTAGCTGTATATATATGCATATATATATATTTATATGCATATATATTCGTATATATAACATTTTTATATACATATATTCACATATATTTCCAAAATAAATATTCATTTTGTTATACATGACACACTTAGACACACACAAACACACACACATTCAACGATTATTCCTGTCGTGAATACATATACATATACATATACAAATGTATGTAAAATTACACTATCTAATATCTGCACCTTTCCCCCCCTCTTGAGCACGTACCCAAGAACGCACGTGCAAGCGCGCAAGTGCGTAGAGTAAACCCCCCCCTACCACCACCCCCACAAAAAATCCAATAATGTGTCGTAAAATGTCTGAAAAATATAATTATTTTCATTTATCCAAACGCCTCAGGGTGAAGTACTCATCTACCGGGCTTTTGCAAATGGATTCCGTCTTATAATGTTATACAAAGACTGGTCTCTTGGCTTGCCTTTGTCTCTTACTAGGTAGGTTGTGTCTGTCTCGGGTCCGTTTGCTCTCGCTCTGAAGGTGTCTCTGTCTGCCTGTCGGTCTGTCATGGGCCGAGTTCTCTGTCCCTGTTTTTAGTTTTCGTGGGTCCTGCTTTTGATATGTTTTTTGGTCCACTCCAAGGGGGCCTGCATAGTATTCTCGTCTGACTTCATTTTAGCTCTAAAATAATTGGTTTTTTGCAGATGATGTCGTAGTTACTTTTAATCATCTTCGTATTAACTCTCTCTCTCTCTCTCTCTCTCTCTCTCTCTCTCTCTCTCTATACCTACTTGATTTTGGCTTCAACATATTTGTTATTTTTTTTGCAGATGTCGTGGTTACTTTGATGATCTTCGGATTAACACTCTCTCTCTCTCTCTCTCTCTCTCTCTCTCTCTATTTGATTTTGGCCTCAAAATAATTGTTTTTTTTTCCAGATGATATAGCAGTACTTTTAATCATCTTCATACTCTCTCTCTCTCTCTCTCTCTCTCTCTCTACTTGATTTTGGCTTCAACATATTTATATTTTTGCAGATGATGTCGTAGTTACTTTTCATCATCTTCGTATTAACTCTCTCTCTCTCTCTCTCTCTCTCTCTCTCTCTCTCTCTCTCTCTCTCTCTCTCTCTCTCAATCTTTTCCCCATCACCGTCTTGTTGACATACAGGATCGTCTCTTGCTCGTTCAAGCGGGTAAACTTATTTGCCCCAAGATCGTATCTCGAAGGCAAGAAGAGCTGTTTATGGAGAGAGAGAGAGAGAGAGGCGGGGGTGCTACTAGTACAAGTCTACCTCTTGCTGCTACGTGCACGAGTTGTCCTTGTAGACGAACTCCAACTTCTCGTTTCGCTTACCCGGGGAGTAAGCCTGCATACTACTTTAGTTGTTGTTGTTGTTGTTGTTGTAGTTGGCCGGGAGCCAAAAAAGGTCCGAAAAAGGTGTTTTGTTTTGAGTTAAAGATAAAAGAATTTTAAGATAGAATATTTATGATTGATTTATTAGAATGAAAATGTAAGAAATTAATGTACAGATAAAATAATTTCTAATATAAAGTATAGCGTATTTATCAATTTCTAAAATAAAATAATAGCGTATTATCAATTATTTCTAAAATGAAATATAGCGTATTTTATCAATTATTTCTAAAATAAAATATTGGGTATTTATCAATTATTTATAAAAAAATATAGCATTTATAAATCACTTCTAAACTAAAATAATAGCGTATTTATCAATTATTTCGAAAATAAAATATTGCGTATTGATCAATTATTTCTAAAATAAAATATAGCATATTTATCAATTATTTCTAAAATAAAATATAGCGTATTTATCAATAATTTCTAAACTAAATTAATAGCGTATTATAAATTATTTCTAAAATAAAATATAGCATAATTTATCAATTATTTCTAAAATAAAATATTGCGTATTTATCAATTATTTCTAAAATAAAATATAGCATATTTATCAATTATTTCTAAAATAAAATATAGCGTATTTATCAATAATTTCTAAACTAAAATAATAGCGTATTTATCAATTATTTCTAAAATAAAATATTGCGTATTTATCAATTATTTTTAAAGTAAAATATTGCGTATTTATCAATTATTTCTAAAATAAAAGTTTATTCATCAAGTATTTCTAAAATAGAATACAGTGTATTTATCAATTATTTCTAATGTAAAATAGAGCATATTTATCAGTAATTTCTAAAAGACAATATAGCGTCTTTCATTTATTCCTAAAATAAAACATAGCGTATTGATAAATTATTTTCTAAAATGAAATATTGCGTATTCTTAATCTTCGTTGGTGAACCAACGCTCTATCTGACCGTAGATTTTAAGCGCAGCGCTCAGGGTAAGCTGGAGGTCAGATCACCCCACCTTCACACTCGCCATCTGATGGCTGGCTGAAAGCGTACACCCCCCCCCCCCCCCCCCCCCCCCCCCCCCCCCCCCCCCCCCCCCCCCCCCCCCGCGCCAATACTTGACCCCGCAGCCTCGATATTCCCCGTGAAAATATAATGAACTCCCTTCCATCGTTAGAACCCTTTTTTTTTCATTTTTTTTTTTCTTTTAGAAGCTTAAACTTAAAAAGAGACGCTTAGCTGCCCAGTTTGAAGAAAAGCTGATTAAATGCCTCTTGTCAGAGGGAAAATGCGCAGAGTTTCTTGTTGACAAAATATGGAGTCACTTTTCTGTCTAGAATTTTAAAAGTGTTCTTAAAGTTTTTTTAAGTTTTCTGGAAACTTTCTAAAGTATTGTAAAGGTGGTTCACTTTTTTTTAAGGGTTTTTATTTTCATTTATTTTTTACGGTCTGGAGTCTGTAATTGCTGCTGTCACTTGAAATGTTTGGAGTGTTAGTTACAATTGATTTCAGTTCGTGAATCTGTTGAAAGTTATAATTTATATATGTATATATACACATACATACATACATAATAATATATATACTTATACATTTATTGATGTAAGTATGTATGTATATATGCAATATATATATATATATATATATATATATATATATATATATATATATATATATATATATAGAGAGAGAGCGAAACAGAGAGAGAAAAAAAATAAAAGAGAAAACAGAGCAGAAAAAAGAGGAAAAAGAATAAGAGAGAGAGAGAGAGAGGGAAGAGAGAGAGAGAGAAAAGAAGAGAGAGAGAGAGAGAGAGAAGAGAGTGAGCGATTGAGACGAGAGAGAGAGAGAGAGAGAAGAGGGAAAGAGGGAGAGAAGGAGAAAGGAGAGGGAGAGGGGGAAGAAGAGAGAGAGAAGGAGAGAGAAGGAGACCGACGAGTCATCTTTGATATAAAAATCCCTTTTTTCGAGAAAGCAGGAAGTCTAGTGATTCGACCTTCAACATAACTGAACCATAATCTAACGTCCTCTGTAAATCTAAAGAAAAAAAAGCAACGCCAAGCTTGGCTATCCAATCAACCAATAACAAAAAGCAACAAAAACCAACCAAAAGCAAAAAAAATAAAAACATCATAAAAAAACTGACGTTACCCGATCCTGACCTGACCTGACCTGACAAACTTCGTGGAGTTACAAAGTGTCATGTTCAGCTTCGTCAGCAAAGTAGGTTTAAGTGACCACCAGGAAGTTCCCTAAGGGGGGGTGGGGGGCTCTGTAATAATACCACAGGATAATAATACCACAAGGTAATACTACCTCTGGATAATACCACAGGATATTAATGCCATTGGATTATACCACAGGGTAATACCACTGGATAATACCTCAGGATACTAATGCCACTGGATAATACCACAGGATGATAATGCCACTGAATGATACCACAGGATAATAGTGCCACTGAATAATACCACAGGATAATAATACCACTGAATTATACCACAGGATAATAATGCCATTGGATTATACCACAGGATAATAATACCAATGGATAATAGCACAGGGTAATACTACCAATGGATAATACCACAGGGTAATACTACCACTGGATAATACCACAGGATAATAAGACCACTGGATAATACCACAGGGTAATAGTACCACTGGATAATAATTCCACTGGCTAATAACACAGGGTAGTAATACCTCTGGATAATACCACAAGGCAATAATGCCACTTGACTGAATAATACCACCGGGTAATACCACAGTACAGTACTACCACTTGATAATACCACTGCATAAAATGGTAAGCGAAATGAAAATCTTGAAATGAAGGGCGGCATCAAACACATCACGATTTAGATTCGAGAAAAATATATAAAGGTTTCAGTTCTTCAGAGTTCTTAAAAAAAAGAAAAAAAAAAAAACTGACACTCGCAGAGTCTCAAAAAACTGCCCCAAAAGCGACGCAAGAAAAAGGAAGAGATAACGAAGGGGGAATCAAAAGAGATTACAAAAATATTATACGTCGTTTTTTTTTATTCCAGCTTTTTGGGGTTTTGGGATCGGCGCTAAACCACATCAGAGAGAGAGAGAGAGAGGGAGAGAGAGAGAGAGAGAGAGAGAGAGAGAGAGGGGAATTTACGCCTGATCCTAGACAATTAATGGTAATCCCTCTCCTCTCTCTCTCTCTCTCCTCTCTCTCTCTCTCTCTCTCTCTCTCTCTCTCTCCTTCGATTTCTGTCAACCTTTCTCGTTATTTTTTCATCCTTCACCTTATTTTTCTGTCGTGCACCTATGATACGACTCTCTCTCTCTCTCTCTCTCTCTCTCTCTCTCTCTCTCTCTCTCTCTCTCTCTCTCTCTACCGATCATTACTGCTGCTCTTGTGGGCAAAGACTTACTAGTATAAGATTTGATCTTTTTTATCTGAATGAAAATAACCATTCAGTTGATTTTATGCATCAATTATGACGCAGAATATGTCTGTATGTCACTTGAGTATTCATTTACAAAATTCAGTAAGCCTCCAGTGTACGTCACGCGGTACACTGTAGATATAACTTAATTACTCAATTACATAGGTGGCTCAGGGCTGCCATTCACGTAATTAGAATGTAATGCATTGCATAGGTAATTCAGGGGTAATCCCTATGAAATTACACAAAGTTCAAATTAAAAACTCAAGGTACAATTGATTCAATTTCAAAGCTAATTCCGGATTCAGACCAATTTTTAAACTATTATTTACTTAAATACATAGGTGCCTCAGGGCTGTAACTCACGTAATTAGAATGTAATGCATTACATGGGCAACTCAGGGCTAATTCCTATGAAATTACACAGAGGTCAAATTAAAAACTCAAGGTACAATTGATTCAATTTAAAGCCAAATCCTGATGTTATCGATTCTATTTTTGTTTTATTATTATACAGTACAATTTTGGGACAGGTTGTGGGGTTGTGGGGGCGAAGGGTTGTCTGGGGGTTATGGTTATATATGTTTTAAGACCCGTTTTTTAGGAGGTGACGTAAATATCCACGTCTCTGTAGCCAATGGTGGGTCTGGAGGGGAGGCTGGTCAGCCAATCATGATTAGGTTAACGATATCGATTGCGTATTTTTATCGTCAGGTATTTTTTATTTAATTTTTTATGTTTTAGGAGATATTATTATTATTATTATTATAGTTTATTCAGCAGCAAACACCCCCCCCCCCCTCCATTCCCAACTCCCGCGCATAAGCACTTCTTCCAATTAAGAAGCCTAATATTAAACTCAGGTTCCTAAGTCTCGTGACTTGGGAAACTTAAGTTAGCCTCCGATGTGGAAGTTAACGCTTCGCACTGTGATTATGAATGTCTTGATTAACGGTCTAAAACGGTCTAATTGACGGTCTGTTCTCTCAGCTGCTTGATAGATTGACCGAATATGCGTTGCTTCGTCAATTATTCACGAGTATTCGATTATAATTCACAACAGGGATGCGAAAAAAATCTCGCGAAATTTATATTAAGACTCACATCAGTTACCATCACGAAATGAGTGTTGTTTGTCTAGGGCTGGGACAGAATTGAACCAGTTGGTCTCGGTTGTCACTAGGACAGAACAGAACCAGTTGTTTTGGGTGTCTAGGACAGAACAGAACCAGTTGTTTTGGTTGGCTAGGACATAGAAGAACTACTGACCATTTCAAGGCCTGCGATGCATAGGTTTTCTTAAATATCTTTTTAAATATCAACTATATCGTCTTGAAAGTTTGGCCCAACATGTTTTAGACCTCCCGTTAATGTATGGCAATATAACTAAGTATCTAAAATTATTAATAATGGCACTTTACTCTTGAACATTTTCAATTTTCTTTGCATTTGACCGAGACTTTCTCCTTGTTAACAAAATATAAATGAAAGTGTACCGTACTACGATTATGACGTATAGTATTTTACATTTTTAAATTACGTTATGGATTATTGTTCTATGTATCCAAATTAGTTTATGCAATAAAGTTTATTTGTGTTTCATTATTTTGGGAGATTATTATGACCTCTTGGTTTATTTAGAGTATATATATACTGGAAAATATACCCGCTGAAAATTAGAGGGGCAGTAGTTACAAGCTGTTCAGGTGTGTTTATATTGTCGTCCGCCTTCCACCAGCCCATCCTAAACTCAATGCCATCGAGCAGGTATGGGCGCATTTGAAGCTATATGTACGTTCATCGTTACGGCATTTCACCAGGGCAGACCTAAAGGCCAGATTGGAGGAAGCAAGGCTTGCTGTCACTAAACAGGCGTGGGAAGGAGCTGTCCAACGATGACAAGCTTTCTAGAACGAATACTGGCTTACTGGCAACGTCCTGGATTGCATAGATCCAATCGTTGTCAACGTCGCCAGTGATGACGAGGACGATCTGTTTTTAGACAGTGATGGGGAATGAGCTGAAATATCCTTATACGTGTGTATATATAGTCCTATAATTAATAAGTTTTGATATATTTATCCACCAGTTTTTTATTATGTATGTCACTGTTGTTTTAATGGTTACTGCAAAAATTTACTTCAAAATCTGTAAAATTTCTGTATATATTGTACATATTTATTGGATATATATAATAGAATAATGTATATAATGATCTTACTTTTAAATAAACTATGATATGTTTTTTTCCTTCCATATTTATATCTCCAATAATAATCTAAAGTTGCCACTACCACACCATTCTCATGGAAATAGATAAGAAAGGTACATGATAAATAAAAACATACAAATGGCTTTATGAAAAGTAATCAGTAATAAATGGTAGTTCGTGTACATTTTAAAACGTAAAAAAAACATATGGTAGTACACTATTCCATTCATAAGTATCAGACAGAGTAAGAAAGAGAGGAGTGGGCGGGGCTTCTTTCCTAACTCTTTGGCTAAGCCAACGACAGGTATTCGTATATTTACGACTAATACTGAGGAAATTGAAAATTTTCTAAGCAAAGTGCCCTAATTATTAATTCAGGGCACTTAATTATATTGCCATATATAAGCGGAAGGTGTAAAACATGTGCCAAATTTTCAGGAAGATGCAGCTGATATTTAAAAAGATATTTAAGAAAACTTATGTATCGCAGGGATTGAAATGGTCAGTAGGTATTTTGGTTGTCTCCAGGACAGAACAGAACCAGTTGGTTTGGTTGTCTCCAGGACAGAACAGAACCAGTTGTTCTGGGTGTCTAGGACAGAGCAGAGCCAGTTGTTTTGTGTGTCTAGGACAGAACAGAACTAGTTGTTTTGAGTGTCTTGGGGTGTCTGAAGGGACAAGAAAACCAGAAAAAAACCCAGGTTTTTTTGTTTTCTGGGTTGTTTAGGGGAAAACCAGAAAACCAGAACCCAGTTGTTTCTGGGTGTTCTTAGGGGACAGAAGGGGCCAGAAACCAGGTTGTTTTGTGTGTTCTAGGGGACAGAAACGAACTAGTTGTTTTTGAAGGGGTTCTAAAAAAACCAGGAAACCGGGAAACCCAAGTTGTTTCGGGTGTCTAGGAAGAACAGAACCAGTGTTTTGGGTGTCTAAGGGGGGGGACAGAAGGGGCAGAACCAAGGGTGTTTTTGGGGGTGGTGGTTTCAGGGGGGGGGTACAGAAACAGAACTAGGTTGTTTTGAAGGTGTTCTAAAGGGGGGACAGAAACAGAAAAAAAAAACCAGTTGTTCTGGGTGTCTAGGAAACAGAAAGAACAGAACCTTAGTGTTCATTGTGGGGTTCTGGAGGACAGAACAGAACCAGTTGTCAAGGGGTTGCCTAAAGGGACAAGAAACCAAGAAAAACCAGGTTGTTCTGGGGTGGGTTAGGATTCAGAGCAGAACCAGTTGTTTTGAGTGTCTAGGACAGAACAGAACCAGTTGTTTTGGGTGTCTAGGACAGAACAGAACCAGTTGTTTTGGGTGTCTAGGACAGAACAGAACCAGTTGTTTTGGGTGTCTAGGACAGAACAGAACTAGTTGTTTTGAGTGTCTAAGACAGAACAGAACCAGTTGTTCTGGGTGTCTAGGACAGAACAGAACCAGTTGTTCTGGGTGTCTAGGACAGAACAGAACCAGTTGTTTCTGGGTGTCTAGGACAGAACAGAACCAGTTGTTTTGGGTGTCTAGGACAGAACAGAACTAGTTGTTTTGAGTGTCTAGGACAGAACAGAACCAGTTGTTCTGGGTGTCTAGGACAGAACAGAACCAGTTGTTTTGGGTGTCTAGGACAGAACAGAACCAGTTGTTTTGGGTGTCTAGGACAGAACAGAACCAGTTGGTTTGGTTGTCTCTAGGACAGAACAGAACCAGTTATTTTGAGTGTCTAGGACAGAACAGAACCAGTTGTTTTGGGTGTCTAGGACAGAACAGAACCAGTTGGTTTGGTTGTCTCTAGGACAGAACAAAACTAGTTGTTCTGGGTGTCTAGGACAGCACAGAACCAGTTGTTCTGGGTGTCTAGGACAGAACAGAACCAGTTGTTCTGGGTGTCTAGGACAGAACAGAACCAGTTGTTCTGGGTGTCTAGGACAGAGCAGAACCAGTTGTTTTGTGTGTCTAGGACAGAACAGAACCAGTTGTTCTGGGTGTCTAGGACAGAACAGAGTTTTGGGTGTCTAGGACAGAACAGAACCAGTTGTTTTGGGTGTCTAGGACAGAACAGAACCAGTTGTTTTGGGTGTCTAGGACAGAACAGAACCAGTTGTTTTGGGTGTCTAGGACAGAACAGAACCAGTTGTTTTGGGTGTCTAGGACAGAACAGAACCAGTTGGTTTGGTTGTCTCTAGGACAGAACAGAACCAGCTATTTTGGGTGTGTCTAGAATAGAAACAGTTGACAGACTTTGTGAGGAAGAACGAAGACTAATTAGTGAAGGAGAGAGATAAGAACGGAGTAAAATACAGCCTGTAGAAGGTAAGTTGGGCAGACCTCCTTGTCAAGTGTTTGTTCGGATCCTGGGCCAAAACACTTTCTCATTTTCTGTAATGTTCTTCAGATGTTTAATGATTAGAGGTCTGTATGAGACTATAGAATGGATAAGCAGACATATATAGGAGCTATATATAGAAAAATAAATGGAATCTGTAGGTAGATAAGTAGGTATAGAATCTGTAGGTATGTAGGAAGAATCTATTGATCCATTGACATATATCAAGACTCATGAATGTCTTTCCTGGCTGGCTTTGTCTTACACAGAACGTCTTTAGCATTCACACCCGCCCAAGTTATAATCTCTACATCCCTCTCACCCCCCTAGCCTCAACCTCAATAACCACCTCCTCTAACGCCTCTCTCTCCCTCCCTCCCCTCTCCAGATTACCCTCCACCAATAGGACCCACCAATCCTGAATCCCATTGAAATAATATCCACTTTATTTTAGTCAGAGAGAGAGAGAGAGAGAGAGAGAGAGAGAGAGAGAGAGAAGTCCCGAAATGAATATCATGGCCCTCCTTGAGAACGTTTCTAAAAGGTCCACCTCCAAGCTCCGTCAGGGGTCTCCATTGTTGAAGGGTGAGGTACGAGTGAGGCTAATAGAATTCTAGCGGCAGACAATAGTAGGGGGGCTTTTGTTTCCTTTTTGGGGAAGGGAGGAGGGGAAAGGGGGAAAGTGGGGCAGTGACTGGAAGGGCTTAAGGCTACTAAGTCGAGAGGAGGGGCTGGCATTTATATATTTCCATCTGGACCAGATCCGGCGAAGAGAAGGGCTTGAATTTTATAGGGTATCTTCTTAGTCTCGAGAGAGGTTATTGTCCTCGCTTTGTGTACCTTTCTCCCGCCCCTTCTGTTCGTATTTCCCACCTTTTTCGCCCCCTTTGCCGAGTCTCTTTTCATCTCCTTATTCTATAATCTCCTTCTCCTTTGAATATAGAATGCTTGACGTTACAAAAACTCATTATTTATGATCGTTCCATCACGAGAACTTGATACACCTCGACACCACGTTCCAATAACGTCTTCCGGGTAAAAATGTAAACAAACTCTTCTTCTTCTTCTTAGATTCTTCCTCGAAGAAGCGAAGCCTCGGAAGTGCTCGGATTGTCATTAAATCTGCTTATGTCGGTCTTATTGTACTTCCGGGTTGCTGTAGGGCCTGGAAATTGAGAAATAGATTACGAGAAGCGAATATGGTTCGTAACATGGTTTGACTGGCTTCTTCCAGAAAGGATATATTATAAGTTCGTGAAGAGAGGGATATCGTTGTATACCTTCATTGACAAATGAGGCGTTTTTGTCTTGTAAGTTCGTGAGTGTTTGTGCGTAATCTTCCAATGGTATTGCTACTCTTATGTCCCACCAGACATGTTGCCCATATGTTGGTAGACTTAAATGTGTCACTCACGTTGCCCACATGACGTAGACTTCATGTTGTAGTAAATTACATACATAGGATAAAGCATTTGGAATACTTACCAGCTTTTTGTATATATGTATCACATGTGGACTTGTTGCCCACATGATGTAGACATCATGATGTAGTAGACTTAAAACGTAGGATAAAGCATTGAGAATACTTATCAGAGTTTTGTATATATGTATGTGTACCTGGTGATTAGGTGAATATGTCACATTGCTGAAGATTAGGACATGCTACAGAGAATATATTTATATATATATATATATATATATATATATATATATATATATATATATATATATATATATCTATATATATATATATATATATATATATATATATATATAATACATTTTCATTTTCTAATTAAGAGCAGTTCGCGACCACCTTTGGATGATGTCGGAAACACTAATCAGTTCGTCGATTTTTGCTTAAAATGTTTTGCGCAAAATAGGTAATAAAAGATGCAGTTAATATATCAGGATAAATTTCAAACCTTTCTTGGACGATTGACGTCAGCGAGAGAGAGAGAGAGAGAGAGAGAGAGAGAGAGAGAGAGAGAGAGGCGGAGACGGACTCCAATATGTCCCTGGAAAAAAAAAAAAAGCCTTGAAGAGTGATACGATCACTTATCCTTTTTCCGTCCTGAATTTTGTCAAATCACAGGGAATATATATCATTAAAATGCATCGAAATATCTTTTCTTTTTGGGAGCTCCGTTAATATATTTACTCCGTCGGCTTCCGGGACTTAATGTGACCCACAGCTCTTAGACACCTTTATTCAGGGCTTGAGACCGTCTCGGTTAATTTGAAGGAGAATAAATAGGAACAAAGTGGGATAAATAAGTGACCATATAGGTAAAGGTTTAGACTTATCTTGAATGAAGATGGAAATGCGAGACAGTTAGTGATATGTTTTCAGAGAGAGAGAGAGAGAGAGAGAGAGAGAGAGAGAGAGAGAGACCTTACAGACCTTACATCTTGTTCGGGTTGCCCCAGGTCCCTCAGTGTGAGGCACCTCTAATGTCTACCAGAGAATTGCTAATGCATCTTCCGGTATATTTTACATCTTCCAATCTTGGATGGTCTAGGATGCAGCTTAGTTATTTGTCGAGCTTATTCTTAAACACATCTACGCTCACTCCTGATATATTCCTCAGATGAGCTGACAACGCATTGAATAGACGCTGCATTATCGATGCTGGTGCGTAGTGGATTAATGTCCTGTGTGCTTTCCTTAGTTTTCTTGGTATAGTTCTAGGCACTATTAATCTACCTCTGCTTGCTCATTTTGATATATTTAGCTCCATGATGTTTCCGGCAATTCCTTCTATCTGTTTCCATGCCTGAATTATCATGTAGCGTTCTCTTCTCCTTTCTGGACTATATAATTTTAAGGATTGTAGTCTTTCCCAGTAGTCAAGATCCTTAACTTCTTCTATTCTAGCTGTAAAGGATCTTTGTACACTCTCTATTTGTGCAATATCCTTTTGGTAGTGTGGGTACCATATCATATTGCAATATTTAAGTGGACTACGAACATACGTTTTATGAAGCATAATAATCATGTGTTCAGCTTTTCTTGTTTTGAAGTGCCGTAACAACATTCCCATTTTTGCTCTACATTTTGCCAATAGAATTGCTATTTGATCATTGCATAACATGTTCCTATTCATTATCACACCAAGGTCTTTAACTGCTTCCTTATTTGTGATTGTCTCATTATTAGGTCCCCTATATGCATATAGCTTTCCTTCCCTGTCTCCATAATTTATTGATTCAAATTTATCAGAGTTAAATACCATCCTATTTACCTCTGCCCAATCATATACTTTGTTAAGGTCTCTTTGTAGAGCGTTCCTATCTTCATCACAAGTAATTTCTCTACTTATTCTTGTGTCATCGGCGAAACTACTCGCTACCGAGTCCTTAACATTACTGTCTGTGTCTGCAATCATAATAACAAACAGTATTGCAGCTAACACCGTACCTTGTGGCACACCGGATATTACCTTAGCTTCATCCGATTTCTCATCGTTTGCAATAACTATCTGTTTTCTGTTGTGTAAAAATTCTTTTAACCATCTTCCTACTTTATCCACTTTATTATGTTTTCTAATTTTCTTCGCTAATATATTATGATCTACCTTGTCAAAAGCTTTTGCAAAGTCTAGATAAACCACATCTGTTTCATTTCCGCTTTTCATATTTTTGAATATGTTCTCACGATGGACTAACAGTTGGGTTTGTGTACTTTTTCCGGGTACAAAACCACGTTGTCCTATATTAAACAAATTATTTTTTATTAAATGTTTCATAATATTTTTCTTCATTACTGTTACGACCCACAGGGATCGTAGGCTGTAAGAAAGTACACAGGGTAAGAGGAATGTGAACACAAACACCAGAATAAAATGAACAAACACTTAATACTAAATCAGCCTTGTGAGTAAACTTAATGAAAATAGAAAATACGAATAGTAAATAACGGGCTCACAAGGATTCCTTACACTAAAAGCTGACCCTAACAAAGCAAGGAAAGGACATAATATGCCAAAGGCTCAAATAATAATAATATGGGCCCAATAATGAAAACCACTAACCTATAATTATAAGAAAGAAGGAAGACTAGAGAAGATGAAGACAGGAAAGCCTTAAACCTCCCACCTAAACATGTTGGTACTAAACTTAAAAACTAATTCAAACAAATTCAGAGGGGCAATGAATATCAAATACCCCTGACTCTACAACATGTATATACGTATATAAATAAATATAAATGACCCTTATATAATACACAGCAAATCCTCACGTTACAAGGAAGCGCACAGGAGTTCATGGAGGTTGCTTCAACCTTCCAACAGCTAAACAGGGGAGCTCACAAATTGTCCAGGTAGATACAGGGGTCGAGTTCGATCCCGAGGGACAACACAGGATAATCTCCTCTTACCTGGCAATTGCCTCCCTACGTGCCTCCTCACGAGCCCTTAGCTCTCCTGGACAAGCAGCTGGAGACGGACAGCACAGGACAGAGGTTGGCGTAACACCTCCTACGTGGCGGGACAGCGACGACCACGTCTTCCGCCAAATCCTCAGGCGGCAAACAGGAGTACAGGCGTCGCAAGTGACGATAACCTGCGATATCACAGCCGTGATCTAACTCCAACAATGTACGTACGCTGTAGATGGCTCGGCTCATCCACGGAAAACCACTTCCAAGGGAGTGTCCGTCGGAGTAATCCTTCAAAAGGCTTAAGGTCAATCTGCAGAAGGCTGCAAACAAAAGAGCGTCCGTCCAAAAGCTTATACAGGCCCGAACTATCTTAGGCCGGCCTCCACTCACCGCACTATAGTTCCATCACAACTCGAAAACAAAATAAAAACAATCGTTGACAAGATAGTTAGGTAATTCACAACAAGAGGAGGAATCACTGAGCAAACAACTGAACGTTACGTTAACGTAAAAAAATACAGCTGCTGAACTGAATATAAGAGAAAAACACTTAAAACTAAGGGATACAAGGCTGATCTAAGAAAATAAACAATCAATAAATTACATTAATTTGACAATAACCCTTTCATACACTTTCATAATATGTGATGTTAGACTCACAGGTCTATAATTACTTGTCTCTAGTCTTGATCCACTTTTGAAAGTAGGGGTAATATATGCTAATTTGTGCTCATCATAAATCTTACCTGTATCTACACTTTGCCTTAATAATATTGCAAGGGGCTTTGCGATAGAATGAACTACTTTCATTAACAAAATAGCAGGGACACCATCAGGCCCAGCTGCAGCTCCATTTTTAATTTCATTAATAGCCTGCACAATATCGGCTTCATTAATATCTATGTCTGATAAATATTCACTATATTTCCTTTTTTTCATTCGTTAATCTCCCTTCAATTCTTAGAGGGCCTATTTCTATTCTCCTTTTAGTCATCTTTTTCGCATATGTGTTCAATAGTTTGGGGTTTTGCTTGATATTTACTAGGGTTTTTTCTTCCAAGTCCCGTTTTTAATTTTCTTTTGATTGTATTATCTTTTGTTCTGCATTTTCTATCTTACTTTTTAGTTCC
>NC_087220.1:57290449-57292949 GCF_015104395.2 Macrobrachium nipponense
GACTTTCAACTTTCCTTTCGTAGAATGGAAAGAACGAATAGGAGACTGTGGTTGTACTTATACATATAAAAAAGAGAGTAATAGTAGTGCAGAAGATAAGAGGCAATTTGAAAAGCTATTAGATATGCTACTAGAATACAACATTCAACAAATAAATCACCTGCCAACAAGAAAAGGAAAATACTTTAGACCTAGTATTTGTGAACGAGATGAATTATGTTAAAGATAATAAATAGATTTATAATGCGAGTATTTCAGATCATAATGTCATAGAAATTAACAGTTCATTCCAAAGCAAGTGAAAATAGAGATAAGCAAGAAATGAAAAAGTGGGAAGGATATGGAAAATACAACTTCTACAGTAAAAATATAAAATGGTCAGAAATTAATGAAGAATTAAACAAAGATTGGGATAACATTTTCGTAAGTGATGACATAAGGGTAAATACGGAGATATTATATAAAATATTGGAGAAAATAGTGGACAAATATATACCGAAGAAGAAAAGTAAACATCATTCATGCATACCAAGAGACAGAAGGATCTTGTTCCAGAAAAATCAGAAAGTGGAAAAAAGGTCTTGCAAAAGAAAAAAATGCATGGAAAGTTATGAACTAAAAAGTAAGATAGAAAATGCAGAACAAAAGATTATACAATCAAAAGAAAATGAAAAACGGGACTTGGAAGAAAAAACCCTATTAAATATCAAGCAAAACCCCAAACTATTATACTCATATGCGAAGAAGATGAATAAAAGAAGAATAGAAATAGGCCCTCTAAGAATTGAAGGGAGATTAACGAATGAAAAAAAAAAGGAAACTTTGCAACATACTGGCAGAACGATATAAGAGAGAATTCACCCCTAGAATAGATAATGAAGATAATGATATAGAAGTAAGGGACGAAAATAGTGAATATTTAGCTGACATAGAAATTAATGAAGCTGATATTGTGCAGGCAATTAATGAAATTAAAAATGGAGCTGCTGCAGGGCCGGATGGAGTCCCTGCTATTTTGTTAAAGAAAGTAGTTCATTCTATCGCAAAGCCACTTGCAATATTATTAAGACAAAGTGTAGATACAGGCAAGATTTATGATGAGAACAAATTAGCATATATCACCCCTACTTTCAAAAGTGGATCAAGACTTAAAGGAGGCAAGTAATTTATAGGCCTGTGAGTCTAACATCACATATTATGAAAGTGTATGAAAGGGTAATGAAGAAAAATATTATGAAACATTTAATAAAAAATAATTAGTTTAATATAGGACAACACGGTTTCGTACCCGGAAAAAGTACACAAACCCAACTGTTAGTCCACCGTGAGAACATATTCAAAAATATGAAAAGCGGAAATGAAACAGATGTGGTTTATCTAGACTTTGCAAAAGCTTTTGACAAAGTAGACCATAATATATTAGCAAAGAAAATTAGAAAACACAATATCGTAGATAAAGTAGGAAGATGGTTAAAAGAATTTTTACACAACAGAAAACAGATAGTTATTGCAAACGATGAGAAATCGGATGAAACCAAGGTAATATCCGGTGTGCCACAAGGTATACGGTGGCTAGCTGCAATATTGTTTGTTATTATGATTGAAGACATAGACAGTAATGTTAAGGATTCGGTAGTGAGTAGTTTCGCTGATGACACAAGAATAAGTAGAGAAAATTACTTGTGATGAAGATAGGAACGCTCTACAAAGAGACCTTAACAAAGTATATGATTGGGCAGAGGTAAATAGGATGGTATTTAACTCTGATAAATTTGAATCAATAAATTATGGAGACAGAGAAGGAAAGCTATATGGCATATAGGGGACCTAATAATGAGACAATCACAAAAATAAGGAAGCAGTTAAAGACCTTGGTGTGATGATGAATAGGAACATGTTATGCAATGATCAAATAGCCATTCTGTTGGCAAAATGTAAAGCAAAATGGGAATGTTGTTACGGCACTTCAAAACAAGAAAAGCTGAACACATGATTATGCTTTATAAAACATATGTTCGTAGTCCACTTGAATATTGCAATATGATATGGTACCCACACTATCAAAAGGATATTGCACAAATAGAGAGTGTACAAAGGTCCTTTACAGCTAGAATAGAAGAAGTTAAGGACCTAGACTACTGGGAAAGACTACAATCCTTAAAATTATATAGTCTAGAAAGGAGAAGAGAACGCTACATGATAATTCAGGCATGGAAACAGATAGAAGGAATAACAGAAAATATCATGGAACTAAAAATATCAGAAAGAGCAAGCAGAGGTAGATTAATAGTGCCCAAAACTATACCAGGAAAAATAAGGAAAGCACACAGAACATTAATCCACTACGCACCAGCATCGATAATGCAGCGTCTATTCAATGCGTTGCCAGCTCATCTGAGGAATATATCAGGAGTGAGCGTAGATGTGTTTAAGAATAAGCTCGACAAATATCTAAACTGCATCCCAGACCATCCAAGATGGAAGATGCAAAATATACCGG
>NC_087220.1:57297949-57304008 GCF_015104395.2 Macrobrachium nipponense
GTATGCAGGTACGAATTGGTTTGTTTCCTTTTTCGCCTGTGCTTCTTCTTCTTCGATAATTTTGACTAGACAGTTGGACGGGTACGAACTGGTTTTGTTTACTTTTTCGTCTGCGCTTCTTCTTCTTCGATAATTTTGGCTAGACAGATGTACAGGTAGAGAGATAGATTGGCAAGTCCTGTAGCCATCATTCAGTTTTAGTGGCTGTAATTTCATGAGAATATCAATGGAACAAATATTTAACCTACTTAAACCAAATCTGTCTCGCCTTTTACGAATTTTGGACAAAAATCTTCATAATACTAGTATACTTCTCACCATCTGCCTTCAAAATAGTTCATCTTTCAATTTCATTTTGTCTATTTTCATCCAATTCGAAGTTTCTATTATATCAGTGTGGCATCTTCATCCATTTATCCTGATTATCTTATCATCCACTTATTCTGATTTTCCTTATCCTCCCCACTTATCCATACTTCAGACTTATACTCCAGTTTTGAATCATTCTCTTCCCGGAACTTCATATGCAGTGAAAGCAAGGATTTCCAAATCGCAATATTTTTTATCTAATCTTTCTAGGAGATTTTCCCACTCCCTGTAATTAGGTCGTCAGCGATCAGGGAGACTGTGTGACCTTTCGTTACCTTCTCGTGACCTCTCTTTGGCTGAATTTTTTAGATCAGGGTGCTTAGTTCGTCTTTATATTTTTACATTTTCATATTTTTCTTATTTATATTTTTACGAATTTTTTCATTACAAGGATTTTTGGGTTCACTTGACGACCAAATACTTCATTAATTTTAATTTTGTTTTTAATTTTTTTTCTTTTTTCAGAGGTCATTAATTTCTTTATTTGGATTTGCAACTTTTTTTTTCTATTTTTTTTTTCTAGAGGTCATTAATTTTTTTTATTTTGATTTGTGATTTGCAATTTTTTTCAGACGTCATTAATTTTTAAAATTTTTATATGTGACATTTTCAATTTTTTTTCAGAGGGCATTAATTTTTTTCATTTTGATTTGCGACATTTCTATTCAATTTTTTTAAACAGAGGTCATAAATTTGTATTATTTTGATTTGTGACATTATTAAATTTTTTTTTTTTTTCAGAGGTCACTAATAATTTTATTTTGATCTGTGACATTTTTTTTTTCAGCGTGGTGTCTCAATTTCAGGGGTCACTGAATCTACAGACGAATTGCATTTCATTATTCCGACCTACTTTGACTACCGAGACTGACCTATACACCTTAATTCAATCATTTATTTAAACCTTTTAAATCAATTAGGTAAACTGCATCACCAAAAGTTAGAATTTCGCCAGCGATTTCTAGGTAGGAGTAGTCATCACCTCATACCTCTATTGATGGTGCTGTGGGTTAAAGCGCGTCACTGTACGTCCCTGAATTCCTGGTTTCCGTGGTTCGAGTCCCATGAGCCCACGAAATTTTTTTTATCACCTAAAAAAAATCCCCCTTCGGTTAACGTAGATGAAAATATATTAATTCCGAGGTAGAGCGAATTAGATATTAAAGGACATTTGTACCTTAATGCTTCTATGTGAATCACTGTGATGTGATGAAATTAAATATATATATATATATTTATATATATATATATATATATATATATATATATATATATGTATATATAATGTATAAGTATATAAATATATATATATATATATATAGAATATATATATATATATATACATACATACATATATATATATACATACATACATTATATATATATATATATATATATATATTATATATACATATATATATATATATATATATATATATATATATATTTCATTTATTATTTGAGGGAATGAGTGAGAGACGACATAAACTTATAGCCTCTCGCGGTGGTGGGGTAGGTAAAGCTTCACTGACGTTCCTGGATTTGAATGTCTTCTTCGGTTCGCGCCCGGGACCAGGCAAATCTATTATCGTGAAAAATTCCCTTCGGTTAAGCATATATGAAAATATATTAATTCCGAGGTAGAGCGAATTAGATATTAAAGGACATTGTAGCTCGATGTATGTATATGAATCACGGTAATGCGAAATGACTTGTATATATGTATTATATTATATATATGTATGTATATATGTATGTATATATATATATGTATATATATGTATATATATTGTTAATATATGTATATATATATATATATATATATAGATATATATTATATATATATTATTATAATATATATTATATATATATATTATATATATATATATTTTATATATATAATATTACATATATTATATATATAGATTATGATATTGTATAAATTATTAAATAATTATGATAATATAAAATTAAATTCAAAATATTAATATAATAAAATTATGTGATTACTTAGCCTCTTTCCTTGAATAATTCATAATGTTTTTCAGTGAGAGGATTATTCTAGTCCAATTATTCAAATACACCTTAACCAATAATTGAACAATATAATCATATAATCGCATAAAAAAATGATTCCTTCAATTAACTTCAGATTCAAATATCAATTAACTTTTCGCCGCTGGATTAAAAGTAATAAAAGATAATTAATTGATGGCATAAAACACGACGGCGTCGCATCTGAAGTTTGAATTGAAGACCGTCGATTGAAAAGTCATTAAAACACGGACTGTTAATGACTGGAGCGTGTCATTAACACGGGCTAATGAGGGCCTTTGTAATGCGATTTGTAATGAAGTAATTACAGTAGGCTCTTGAATTTTCGTTCGTAATTTTAGAGATCGTGGGATTATTATTTTTTATTTTGGATGGTTATTAGTGTTATTACCCTGTTATTGTACTATTATTGCCTGTTATTGTACTATTATTGCCCTGTTATCACTCTCATTACCCTGTTATGGGTGTCATTACCTTGTTATTGCACTATTATTGTCCTGTTATTAGCGTTATTACCCTGTTATGTCAATATTATTGCCCTGTTATTAGTGTTATTACCCTGTTATGGCACTATCATTACCCTGTTATTAGTGTTATTATCCTGTCATTATGCTATTATTACCATGTTATTAGTGTTATTACCCTGTTGTTGTACTATTGTTTTTCCTGTTATTAGTGTTATTATCCTGTCATTATGCTATTATTACAGTATTATTAATGTTATTACCCTTTTATTTTACTATTATTTTCCCTGTTATTAGTGTTATTACCCTGTCATTGACACTACGATTACCCTGTTATTAGTGTTATAACCATCTGTTATGGCACTATTATTACTCTGTTATTAGTGTTATTACTATGTTATGCCACTATTATTACCCTGCTGTTGCAATAGTATTACTCCGTTATTAGTGTATGAACATCTGTTATGGCACTATTACCCTGTTATTAGTGTCATTACCCTGTTATTGCACTATCATTACCCTGTTATTACTCTCATTACCCAGTTATCACTTTATTACTGTTGCTCCTCTGTTATTAACGGTATGACCCTGCCATTACCCTGTTATCACCTTAATAATGTTATTTCTCTGTATATATTTTCATCCTCGCTTTCTCCCTACTCAATGCAATCCCAATTTCTCTTACTTTCTCTTGGACTCCTTTAGGGGCGAATTCCAAAGGTCGATTGAGGGGAGGTAGGGGGGGGGGCTGTTGTAGGGTAGGGGCTGGGGGGTGGGCCAATGTCAAATACCTATAATTCATTGGACGAAAACTTCAGTCTTTCGTGAAGACTGTACATTATTCATTTTTGGGTTTTGGAAATAGATAGGATTTTAAGTTGATGTGATTGAATGTGTGTATATTACACCGCATCAATCATCGTTACTTGAAGGGAAGATTTATTGGTACGTTATCTGTTTACTTATAAGTTTATCTTTATTATTTTGTGACGCCATTTTTTTTAGTGACGATAAGCCAATCAGTCAATCTTTAACGTTTATTTATTTGGGTTCGTTTATTGAGGAACCTAGTTTTAGTGCCCATGAGCCAATCAGTCAAGTATTTGAAGAGGTTTCGTCTTCTGAATAATCATAATAATAATAATAATAATAATAATAATAATAATAATAATAATAATAAATACCACCCAGTCGAATTGGAGGACTGTGATAGAGCAAAAAAAAAAAAAATAATAATAATAATCATACTATAATGGGCATAATGTCTGTCTGTCTGTCTGTCTGTCTGTCTGTCATTCAATCACGGCCAAACGGCTGGTCAGATGGGCATGAAACTTGGCAGGGTTATGGTGGGGACCCCAAAAATTGTTTGTAATGGGGTTTCATCCAACCTACCCCACTCCTTTGTAGGGGGTGGGGGTGAGAAGGGATTCCCTGAAACGGAGCTGTTTCTGGCCGTGAAACGAGGCTGGTTATTCCCGTAGACTTAGTTACTTTATGATTTTTCATACATGATTTCTGTACAACTTCCCCAGAGAAAGTCGCGAATATTTCAGCTCGGACACAATAGAAGATGAAAATTATCATCAATATCCGCAAGATTTTTTGAATAACTTAAATCCATCGGGACTGCCAGTGCACAAAATAACGTTAAAGAAGTACTGCCCGGTAATGTTGCTTCGGAATTTCGATCCTGCCAATGGACATAATAAAAAGGAAACTGACAAGTTCCTACTTTCTACTCATTTCTGGAAGACACAGGATCATAAGAGCATTTATCAGTAGCCATAACGCACTGACATACAAGTTGCGTCTTTGCAGTAACATAATGAAAAGAAAGATACTTTATTATCCGTATCACCATGCAAAGTAATTGACAAAGAAACGAACCAGTCAAGATCCCTGTTCCGTTAAATGAAAGTCACCGACAAGAGAGAGAGAGAGAGAGAGAGAGAGAGAGAGAGAGAGAGAGAGCAGAAGAGGCCATTAACGACATTAATGCACTACAATTACAAAGATAGTAAATTTTGTTTCAATGGGGAATTTTTTGTACAAAAGTTTGGCATGGCCATGGGTAATCCCTTATCTCCTGTCCTTAGCAATATTTACATGGAATTTTTTGAGACAAAACTCTTACCAAGAATTTGCCCCAAAAAGTTATTTGGTTTAGATACGTGGATGATATCTTCTGTATTTTGCCCAGTTCACGAAAACCTCCAGGAATTCCTTAATAATCTCAATAATTTAGTCTTCTATAAAAATTTACTGTAGAGGAAGAAAGAATTGTAATTTGAATTTTCTTGATGTAACTGTCCATAGAAATGATAGAAATTTCACCTTTTCAGTCTTTCGAAAATCAACTAATATTGCCTCTTTTGTTCATTACTACTCCAATCACCATCAAAATGTTAAATTCTCTGTTTTTTCTGGGATGTTCCTAAGGGCTTTACGTGTCTGTAGCCCGCAGTTTATTGACTCTGAAATTTAACTACTTTATGATATTGCATTGAAACTTAATACCCAAGGACTGTTTGTAGATGTGGCATGGAAAAGAGCTAGAAAACATTTTATTCAACTAATGACAAACTAGAATTTAGTAAGCATAACATTCTAAAATTATTACCTTATGATGAAAGGTGTTAGATATTCCTAGGAATTTTTAAAGCTTTTTAACATAAATGTTGTTTTCAGTAATATTAATGTCAAGAGTTTAGTAATCAAAAATTCTCCTAAAGATCTTCCAGGCTGCATATATGAAATTCCTTGCAAAAAAAGTGTGATAAAATCTATTACGGACAGACCGGCAAATCTCTTTCACAGCGTCTTAAGCAACATCAATATTCTGTGAGAACTGGGCAAATATCGAACATGCATTATTTGTACATATGCGAGATTTAGACCATCCTATTAACTGGAGTCAAGCAAGAGCCTTAGTCCCCATGTAATGACACAGTTAAAAGGAATATCATTGAATCTTGTTTTATCAAGTCAAATAATAGAAATGTTCTAAATTTAAGTCTTGGTTTATTTAAACTTGATGCTTTCATAATGAAAAAAGTTGTAGATAAATATAAGCAACAAAATTAATATACTCAGTTTTTACATGTTTTGGGACTGTAAAAGATACTTTGTAATTTCGGTTAGGGTCAGAATCTGTTTAAGTTTGTGACC
>NC_087220.1:57304508-57307008 GCF_015104395.2 Macrobrachium nipponense
CAACCATTGATTGCAGCCTTTTATGCTAATGGTTTTGACTAAATTTGTGTTTATGCAGATTAAAATGACAGATATTCGGGTAACGTTCTGCTGCGCGTAAGGGATGGTTCAAGGACGCGCGCGAGCGCGTAGGTGGGTGTATGTGTGTGTGAGGTTGGGGGGTGAGGGGGGGTGGAGATGCCCCCACAATCATTACCCCCACAATCATTGCATATTGCAAGCGAGGGGAATAATATAATGCGTTGCCTCCTAGTGCTAAACCCTTCTTATTGCACACCCTTCTTCTGCTCCCCTAATCCTCTCTCTCTCTCTCTCTCTCTCAATCTCTCTCTCTCTCTCTCTCTCTCTCTCTCAAGAGGAAACGATAGGAGACCCATATTGGAATTAACGTATTTCCTCTTCCGTAATACTTCGAGTGGTGGTCATATATTGGATAGAAGGGAGATATTGTGTTTACGGGGATTACTGTTTTCATTTATCATTATTCAAGTCGTGTTTTCTTGAATATATAGTTATAATTCATTAGTCGTCCTGTTGTTTTGGCATTTATTATTATTATTATTATTATTATTATTATATTATTATTATTATTATTATTATTATTATTATTGTCTTATCACAGTCCTCCAATTCGACTGGGTGGTATTCATAGTGTGGGGTTCCGGGTTGCATCTTGCCTCCTTAGGAGTCCATCACTTTTCTTACTATGTGCGCCGTTTCTAGGATCACTCTCTCTGCATGAGTCCTGGAGCTACTTCAGCCTCTAGTTTTTTCCAGATTCCTTTTCAGGGATCTTGGGATCGTGCCTAGTGTTCCTATGATTATGAGTACATTTCCACTGGCATATCCCATATCCTTTTTATTTCTATTTTCAGATCTTGATGCTTATCCATTTTTTCCCTCTCTCTCTCTTCAACTATTGCGACATCAATGAGTGATACTTTCTTCTTGATTTTGTCAATCAACGTCACGTCTGGTCTGTTTGCACGTATCACCCTATCCGTTCTGATACCATAGTCCCAGAGGATCTTTGCTTGATCGTTTTCTATCACTCCCTCAGGTTGATGCTCGTACCACTTATTACTGCAAGGTAGCTGATGTTTCTTGCACAGGCTCCAGTGGAGGGCTTTTGCCACTGAATCATGCCTCTTTTTGTACTGGTTCTGTGCAAGTGCCTGACATTCGCTTGCTATGTGGTTTATGGTTTCATTTTTCGTATTGCACTTTCCTACATATGGGAGAGATATTATTTCCGTCTATCGTTCTTTGGACATATCTGGTTCTTAGGGCCTATCTTGTGCCGCTGTTCATTCCTTCATTTCCTTCTTTAGCTCCTTCTCTGTAGCATGCTACTTGTCATCGCTGGCTAGTTCTTTATCTGTCTCATGTATTGTCCGTGCATTGGTTTGTTGTGCCAGTCCTCTGTTCTGTTTGTCATTGTTCTGTCTCTGTATATTTGTGGTCTTCGTCTACTTTTATTAGTCCTTCTTCCCATGCACTCTTTAGCCACTCGTCTTCACTGGTTTTCAGATATTGCCCCAGTGCTCTGTTCTCGATGTTGACGCAGTCCTCTATACTTAGTAGTCCTCTCCCTCCTTCCTTCCTTTCGTGTTATGTATAGTCTGTCCGTATTTGCTCTTGGTGTAGTGCTTTGTGTATTGTCATATGTTTCCTGGTTTTCTGAGCTACGTTGCGGAGTTCTGCCTTCGTCCATTCCACTATTCCTGCGCTGTATCTGATTACTGGCACTGCCCATGTGTTTATGGCTTTTATCATATTTCCGGCGTTGAGTTTTGACTTGAGTATCCCCTAGAGTCTCTGCATATATTCTTTCCTGATCGTGTCCTTCATCTCTTGGTGTTTTATATCCCCTCCTTCCATTATTCCCAGGTATTTGTATCCAGTCTCATCTATGTGTTTGATGTTGCTCCCATCTGGTAGCTTTATCCCTTCAGTTCTCGTTACTTTTCCTTTTTGTATGTTGACTTAGGCGCATTTTTCTATTCCAAACTCCATCCTGGATGTCCCCAGATACAATCCTTACAGTCTGGATTAGGGTATCTAATTCCTTGATGCTCTTACCATACAGCTTGATGTCGTCCATGAACATCAGATGGTTAATTCTGCTGCCTCTTTTCTGGAGTTGGTACCCGGCATCCATCTTCTGCAGTACTTTTGTCATGGGAATCATGGCTACTACGAAGAGTAGTATTATTTTGTCTATCACAGTCCTCCAATTCGACTGGGTGGTATTCATCGTTTGGGGTTCCGGGTTGCATCCTGCCTCCTTAGGAGTCCATTACTTTTCTTACTATGTGCGCCGTTTCTAGGATCACACTCTTCTGCATGAGGCCTGGAGCTGCTATTTCTAGTTTTTCTAGATTCCTTTTCAGGGATCTTGGGATCGTGCCTAGTACTCCTATGATTATGGGTACAATTTCCACAGGCATATCCCATATCCTTCTTATTTCTATTTTCAGGTCTTGATACTTATCCATTT
>NC_087220.1:57322008-57324508 GCF_015104395.2 Macrobrachium nipponense
TTTTAGAAGACTTTCAGAAACCATCAGCAGTAGGAGAGGGAGATGGAGGGATTTCTGTCATATACAAGTTCCAACAATATGCGAATGATCGTCAAGAACAGCTTGTGTTGCTCTGAAATGATATCTTTGATCCGTCCCGTAATCGAATTTGGCCTGCCCCCCCCCCCCCCCCCCCCCCCCCGCCAGCCCCACCCTGACGAGAGAGAGAGAGAGAGAGAGAGAGAGTGGATTACAATGGGGGAGAAGCTCTATTTATGTCTCTCTCTTAATTTTTCTAGGTATATGTATATCTGTCTATGTTCTGTGCTGTTCTCTGATTATACAAATCTACATTCTCTCTCTCTCTCTCTCTCTCTCTCTCTCTCTCTCTCTCACACACACACACACATTTCTGTTTCTCTTTATTTGAATAAAAATACATTAATCTCTCTCTCTCTCTCTCACCCATTCCACGAAGAACAAAGCTTCTCTTGTAAAAGTAATTCTCGAAAAGAGAAGGTTTTGAAGTCTGTGCAATAGGTATGACCCTCTCTCTCTCTCTCTCTCTCTCTCTCTCTCTCTCTCTCTCTCCTTGTCGACTATTTTTAGCTGGGCTTACAGCCGCCGCCAGACCTCCCAACCATTTCTTGAAGAGGACGCGTTCGTTTGACAAGCAAACTCAATTGCGCAGCGAGAGGTGAATAGGAGAGACCTTACCTTACCTTACAGACCTTACAGTTCGTTCGGGTTGCCCCAGGTCCCTCAGTGTGAGGCGCCTCTAATGTCTACCAGAGAGTTGCTAGTACATCTTCCGGTATATTTTTGCATCTTCCAATCTTGGATGGTCTGGGATGCAGTTTAGATATTTGTCGAGCTTATTCTTAAACACATCTACGCTCACTCCTGATATATTCCTCAGATGAGCTGGCAACGCATTGAATAGACGCTGCATTATCGATGCTGGTGCGTAGTGGATTAATGTTCTGTGTGCTTTCCTTATTTTTCCTGGTATAGTTTTGGGCACTATTAATCTACCTCTGCTTGCTCTTTCTGATATTTTTAGTTCCATGATATTTTCTGTTATTCCTTCTATCTGTTTCCATGCCTGAATTATCATGTAGCGTTCTCTCTTTCTCCTTTTACTATATAATTTTAAGGATTGTAGTCTTTCCCAGTAGTCTAGGTCCTTAACTTCTTCTATTCTAGCTGTAAAGGACCTTTGTACACTCTCTATTTGTGCAATATCCTTTTGATAGTGTGGGTACCATATCATATTGCAATATTCAAGTGGACTACGAACATATGTTTTATAAAGCATAATCATGTGTTCAGCTTTTCTTGTTTTGAAGTGCCATAACAACATTCCCATTTTTGCTTTACATTTTGCCAACAGAATGGCTATTTGATCATTGCATAACATGTTCCTATTCATCATCACACCAAGGTCTTTAACTGCTTCCTCATTTGTGATTGTCTCATTATTAGGTCCCCTATATGCATATAGCTTTCCTTCTCTGTCTCCATAATTTATTGATTCAAATTTATCAGAGTTAAATACCATCCTATTTACCTCTGCCCAATCATATACTTTGTTAAGGTCTCTTTGTAGAGCGTTCCTATCTTCATCACAAGTAATTTCTCTACTTATTCTTGTGTCATCAGCGAAACTACTCACTACCGAATCCTTAACATTACTGTCTATGTCTTCAATCATAATAACAAACAATATTGCAGCTAGCACCGTACCTTGTGGCACACCGGATATTACCTTGGTTTCATCCGATTTCTCATCGTTTGCAATAACTATCTGTTTTCTGTTGTGTAAAAATTCTTTTAACCATCTTCCTACTTTATCTACGATATTGTGTTTTCTAATTTTCTTTGCTAATATATTATGGTCTACTTTGTCAAAAGCTTTTGCAAAGTCTAGATAAACCACATCTGTTTCATTTCCGCTTTTCATATTTTTGAATATGTTCTCACGGTGGACTAACAGTTGGGTTTGTGTACTTTTTCCGGGTACGAAACCGTGTGTCCTATATTAAACAAATTATTTTTTATTAAATGTTTCATAATATTTTTCTTCATTACCCTTTCATACACTTTCATAATATGTGATGTTAGACTCACAGGCCTATAATTACTTGCCTCTAGTCTTGATCCACTTTTGAAAGTAGGGGTGATATATGCTAATTTGTGCTCATCATAAATCTTGCCTGTATCTACACTTTGTCTTAATAATATTGCAAGTGGCTTTGCGATAGAATGAACTACTTTCTTTAACAAAATAGCAGGGACTCCATCCGGCCCTGCAGCAGCTCCATTTTTAATTTCATTAATTGCCTGCACAATATCAGCTTCATTAATTTCTATGTCAGCTAAATATTCACTATTTTCGTCCCTTACTTCTATATCATTATCTTCATTATCTATTCTAGGGGTGAATTCTCTCTTATATCGTTCTGCCAGTATGTTGCAAATTTCCTTTTTTTCATTCGTTAATCTCCCTTCAATTCTCAGA
>NC_087220.1:57329508-57332008 GCF_015104395.2 Macrobrachium nipponense
GTGTGTGTGTGTGTGTGTGCGTGTCGTGTGTGCGTGTGTATATATATGTATATATCTATATATATATCTTATATATATATATATAATATATATTAATTAAATATATTATAAGCGAATACCACGGGAAATGACAGTCAGGAATCCAAGCGCTTTCGTCTTTATTCAGACATCGTCAAGGAGCTACTAAAGTACAATCGGAGAGGAAGGCCTCAGGTACAAACAAGATCAGGAATACCAGATGGTTAATTATCAAAAGGTAAAAATTAAAAGGGATAATCCAGGATTATCGGATATCACACGGTCACAAACTTAAACAGATTCTGACTCTAACCGAAATTACAAAGTATCTTTACAGTCGAAAACATGTAAAAAACTGAGTATATTAATTTTGTTGCTTATATTTATCTACAACTTTTTTCATTATGAAAGCATCAAGTTTAAATAAACAAAGACTTAAATTTAGAACATTTCTATTATTTGACTTGATAAAACAAGATTCAATGATATTCTTTTTTTTAACTGTGTCATTACATGGGACTAAGGCTCTTGCTTGACTCCAGTTAATAGGATGGTCTAAATCTCTCATATGTACAAATAATGCATTCGATATTTGCCCAGTTCTCACAGAATATTGATGTTGCTTAAGACGCTGTGAAAGAGATTT
Organism: Macrobrachium nipponense; assembly: GCF_015104395.2. NCBI lineage: Eukaryota > Metazoa > Arthropoda > Malacostraca > Decapoda > Palaemonidae > Macrobrachium > Macrobrachium nipponense. The sequence continues at coordinate 57,330,173 of NC_087220.1, forward strand.
GCCAGTCTGTCCGTAATAGATTTTATCACACTTTTTGCAAGGAATTTCATATATGCAGCCTGGAAGATCTTTAGGAGAATTTTTGATTACTAAACTCTTAACATTAATATTACTGAAAACAACATTTATGTTAAAAAGCTTTAAAATTCTAGGAATATCTAAAAACCTTTCATCATAAGGTAATTTTAGAATGCTATGCTTACTAAATTCAAGTTTGTCATTAGTTGAATAAAATGTTTTTCTAGCTCTTTTCCATGCCACATCTACAAAAGTCCTTGGGTATTTAAGTTTCAATGCAATATCATAAATAGTTTTAATTTCAGCGTCAATAAACTGCGGGCTACAGACACGTAAAGCCCTTAGGAACATCCCAGAAAAAACAGAGAATTTAATATTTTGATGGTCATTGGAGTAGTAATGAACAAAAGAGGCAATATTAGTTGATTTTCGAAAGACTGAAAAGGTGAAATTTCTATCATTTCTATGGACAGTTACATCAAGAAAATTCAAATTACAATTTCTTTCTTCCTCTACAGTAAATTTTATAGAAGGGACTAAATTATTGAGATTATTAAGGAATTCCTGGCGGTTTTCGTGAACTGGCCAAATACAGAAGATATCATCCACGTACATGTAAGGTAGGGAGGCGCATTGCGGTGTAAACTGTTTAATTAAATGGTCCAAGCCCTTCAAAATGGATTTAATTTGTTTATTAAAATGGGAGTTAACTGTCTGTGTAGGGTCAGACCTCAGTTTCGTATAAGTATCAGTGTCATTTAGCAATGTCATTATTTTACTTATATAGTCACTTTTATTCATAATTACCACTGCATTAGATTTATCTGCTTTTGTCACCTTCACTGTTTCGTCTTCTTTAATTTTCTTAAAAGCCTGGAGAAATCTCACGGGTACATTAGGGGGAGAAGGTTTACTCATAGCACCATACACAATACCTTTACAAATATTGATATCATCAGGGCTTAGGTTTTGATTCAATTTTTCTAAATAACAAAAGGATTTTGAGATGTCGACACAGTCCAGGTTACCATTAAACACACCAAAGCTTAACCCATATCCCAAAGCCGCTGTCGTAGCACTATCCACTGGTTTGTCAGATAAATTAATCATGAAGTCCACGTTGGCATGCTTAGTCCAGTCGCTTTCAGCAATAAGATTTTTCAGCTTGACTTGGAGCTTCCTTTCAAGACGGTTGCAGCACTTTCTCAATTTTCCGTAGCAATAATCCAGCATCCGATTCTTCCAATCGACAGGAACCGTCTGATAAAAGCTATACCGTCTGCTTCAAAGTGTACGGAACGCATCATCTACTTCCACTTTTGTGATGTCGATGTGTTTCTGAAGTATGATGCGTTGAAACTCGTCGAAAGGTCGCTCTGCTAGGCGAAGAATTCTCACTGGTAAAATCGACTTGGGCATCACTTGCTCGTTCATGCACTTCCGTAGAAAGTTGAGTCGGAGTTTCAGTTTGTGAGCGATGATAAGAGCATTAAACAGTTTACACCGCAATGCGCCTCCCTACCTTACATGTATGGTTTAGTCAAGACACATAAAATCAATAACCCTATCAGACCAATCATTAGTTCAGTGGGCTCAGTTTCGTATAATTTATCTAAATGGCTTGTAAAAATTCTTACTCCTTTGGTAGGAAATATTTCTAACACGAATGTTAAAAACAATGTTGATTTTATAAACAAATTGAATAGTTTAAATTTGAATTATGATTTTAATATGGTTAGTTTTGATGTTGTCTCTTTATTTACAAAAGCGCCTGTATGACTTACTTGAATATTTGGAAGAGGAATTAGAGCGTCATGA
>NC_087220.1:57337008-57339508 GCF_015104395.2 Macrobrachium nipponense
CATTTTTTTGTCTGGTTTTCGCTCAACGTAAATAGATTACTGTCTACTTTTGTTATGCCTTTCAGTATTTTAAATGTTTCTGTTAGTCCCCCCCCCCACCCCCCACACAATTGTCCTGTTTCTAACCCATAAATGTTCAGGCTCTGTAGTCGTCTTCGGTAACCTATTTGCCTGATGGATGGAATTAACTTTGTGGCTCTTGCTTGTACTCCTTGTAATCTATTTATGTCGTTTCTTAGTGTTGGGGACCAAAACTGTACTGCATATTAGAGATAGAGAGAGAGAGAGAGAGAGAGAGAGAGAGAGAGAGAGATTCTGTTTCATAGATACAGCTGTTCTCTAGAGCATAAATACACACAACTATATCTTAAAAAACCTGTTAACTAACAAATATGTACAGAGGAAATGTTAAACCTCATTTTCCATTATGGAAATCACAGCCTATACTAATGTATTTGTGTGCATATCCTTCTGGACATTATTATTATTATTATTATTTTTTTATTTTTTTTTTTTGCTCTATCACAGTCCTCCATTTCGACCGGGTGGTATTTATAGTGTGGGGTTCCGGTTGCATCCTACCTCCTTAGGAGTCCATCACTCTTCTTACTATGTGTGCCGTTTCTAGGTTATCACACTCTTGCTGGCATGAGTCCTGGAGCTACTTCAGCCTCTAGTTTTTCTAGATTCCTTTTCAGGGATCTTGGGATCGTGCCTAGTGCTCCTATGATTATGGGTACGATTTCCACTGGCATATCCCATATCCTTCTTATTTCTATTTTCAGATCTTGATACTTATCCAATTTTTCCCTCTCCTTCTCTTCAACTCTGGTGTCCCATGGTATTGCGACATCAATGAGTGATACTTTCTTCTTGACCTTGTCAATCAACGTCACGTCTGGTCTGTTTGCACGTATCACCTATCCGTTCTGCTACCATAGTCCCAGAGGATCTTTGCCTGATAGTTTTCTATCACTCCTTCAGGTTGGTGCTCGTACCACTTATTACTGCAAGGTAGCTGATGTTTCTTGCACAGGCTCCAGTGGAGGGCTTTTCTTTTTGCTACTGAATCATGCCTCTTTTTGTACTGGTTCTGTGCAAGTGCCGGGCATTCACTTGCCTATGTGGTTTTATGGTTTCACTTTTCGTATTGCACTTCCTACATATGGGAGAGATGTTATTTCCGTCTATCGTACTTTGAACATATCTGGTTCTTAGGGCCTGATCTTGTGCGCTTATCATTCCTTCAGTTTCCTTCTTTAGCTCTCCCCTCTGTAGCCATTGCCAATTGTCATCGCTGGCTAGTTCTTTAGTCTGTCTCATGTATTGTCCGTGCATTGGTTTGTTGTGCCAGTCCTCTGTTCTTTCTGTCTTTCTCCTGTCTCTGTATATTTTCTGGTCTTCGTCTGCTTTTATTAGTCCTTCTTCCCATGCACTCTTTAGCCACTCGTCTTCACTGGTTTTCAGATATTGCCCCAGTGCTCTGTTTTCGATGTTGACGCAGTCCTCTATACTTAGTAGTCCTCTCCTCCTTCCTTCGTGTTATGTATAGTCTGTCCGTATTTGCTCTTGGGTGTAGTGCTTTGTGTATTGTCATATGTTTCCTGGTTTTCTGATCTATGCTGCGGAGTTCTGCCTTCGTCCATTCCACTATTACCTGCGCTGTATCTGATTACTGGCACTGCTCATGTGTTTTATGGCTTTTATCTTATTATTAATATTATTATTATTATTATTATTATTATTATTATTATTATTATTATTATTATAAGGCTTAGAATTTATTGATTCATTTTGTGTTTCAGGTTTGAAAATCAACATCCTTAAAATAAAAGGAAAAAATAAAAAAAGGAAGTGTAAAACTCCTCTTCAGTGCGAGATGACCATTGCGACAAAGATTCGAAATCCACGGGAACATTTGGCTCCGACGAAGCCATAATTGAGGCTCTGGGGTAGAATGTAAAATTGGTCATAATGTGACCCACACATATGTGAATTTAAAACCACCTGGAATCATACTTAGCATTCCCGATTCCTGATGTCTCTCTCAGACAACAGAGCGACGCCCGTGAGGCCCAAGGAATCAGTGTACTTCGGCTACGCCCGGAGCGACCATCGGAAAATGGACGCCCTCCCGTCCCTCGGCTCCTCCGAGCCCTTCTCGTCCTCGGCCTCGTCGTCGATCCTGTACAACACGATCCTCGAGAGCTACGTGGACCTCCCGTCGGCCTCCCACTTCATCTCCAGCAGGGGAGGCAACATTGAGAACTCGGATTCCGCGTACGCCTCGATACTGGAGCCGACCGTCCTCGCGGAATCCTCGTCCCTGGCGAACGACTCGTTCTCCGTCGATCTGGAAGTCTTCAACGAGTCCCACCGGGGCGGCGGAGGGTTTCAAGGCCTGAAGGTGCCCAAGGTCATGCCCCAGGAGATGATGTTCAACGAGTCGCATATCATCACCATCAGCGCCTACTCGTGCCTCATGGTGCTCTCCGCCCTG
>NC_087220.1:57347008-57349508 GCF_015104395.2 Macrobrachium nipponense
AATGTGTTTGAAGCCTTTTTTTTTCGTTTAATAAATTTTGTATTTTTTTTACCAGAGAGCTTCCGGAATGTCTTTCAAGTTATTGTGCCACGGACGTTTTTTTTGTAAATATTTTAAAAAGGTGTTTTTGAGAATGCTATTGAAAAGTATTTTTTCCAGAAACTTTTTCGAAAATTATTTTGCTTTTGAAAAATTTCTAAGTGTTTTAAACTTCCTTAGTTTTTGAAAAATTTCAAAAAATTTATTTTATTCGAAACTTTTTTCAATTTGTTTTGAAAACTTTCTAAATGTTTTTTAAACGTTTAAGTTTTGAAAAATTTCTAAAGCTTTTTTTCAAAAGATTTTCGAAAACGTTTTTTGAATGTTTCAAAAACGTTCCCGGAAGGCATTGTCAGATATAAGTCTTTAAAATCTCTCTTAGAAGTTGTCAGAAACTTTTTTTTTTTTTTTTTTTTTTTTTTAAATAACATTCTTAGAAGGCGTCTTCAGAACGCCCTGCTGACCCATCTCGCCCAAATCAAGATAAAAAACAAACCCCTAATCTCTCTCCCTCTCCACCCACAGATCGGATGGGCGTGGACCGTCTCCTGGAAAGCGGGCGACCTGGCCTGCCGAGTCTTAGCCTTCTTCCGCACCTTCGGCGTCTTCCTCAGCGGGTTCCTCCTGGTGGTCATCAGCATCGACAGGTACCACGCCGTCCTCAGGCCCCTGACCGTTACGGAGGCAAAGAGGAGGGTCCGGATCATGCTGTGGGTGGCTTGGGGCGCCTCGGTCGTCTTCTCCATACCTCAGGTGGGTGGGGAATTGAGTAGGTAAAAGGCTGCTCCCTTCGGAGTATGCCTCGCGTCACTGAGGGAGAGAGATATTCAATTCTGGTCGTGTGGTGGGTGGGTTGTGCACTATTTTGGAAGCCCCCTGGGCGGGGTGTTGTGAAGGTGGGGGGCCTGTTGAATTAACCACTGGGTTTTTTGTGCCTGGTAGGTAGTCGAGGCTGGTGGCTATAGCCAAGGACCTTACGAAGGGCGTCGGGCGAGTAGGTTCATCCCCACAAAAAAGATGACTGTCATTATATCAGAATTCTGTTTATGCCTATAACATACAGTCTGTTACAAAGAAATGTAAAATTAGATTGTATGTAGAGAGAGAGATGAGAGAGAGAGAGAGAGAGAGAGAGAGAGAGAGAGAGAGAGAGAGACTTAATAGTGATTTTAATGCATCAAAATCACGAATGAAATTGTCAAACAACAATGACCCAATGATTTAAGAATGGCTTGTCAAATTCTAATCGGTTTGGAGTTGGCTTACACGTACTCGCGCACACACATACACGCGAGCATCACTCTCTCTCTCTCTCTCTCTCTCTCTCTCTCTCTCTCTCTCTCTCTCTCTCCTCCCCAAAGCAAATCGACGTAACGGAATCCAATTCGACAGGCGTCGTCATTCACGTAAAAAAAAAAAATCACCGAATCGCAACATGTCTGTCGAAGTCAAGCTCGATTTCTCCTCCTCCATCTTCCTCCTCCTCCTCCTCCTCCTCCTCCTCCTCCTCCTCCTCCTCCCCCTTCCCCGATGGAGTCTATAAACGAACTGTCGACCTGTATATAAAGTGTAAAAAAAAACCCTCGCGCCAGAAATATATTATTCTTCCCCTCCCCTTCCCCCTTCTACTTCCCCTTCCCCCTCCCCTTCCCCCTTCCTTCCTTCCTTCTCCCCATCACCCTCCCCCTTCTCCCTCCCCCTCCCCCCACCCCCCTCCCCCTCCCCCTCCCATTCCCCGTCCCCCTCCATTCCCCTTTTCCCCTTCCCCTCCCCATGGTGTCTATAAACGAAACTGACGTCCTATATATAAAGAAAAAAAAAAAAAAAACTCGCCAGAAATATACTATTCCTTCGGCGGGAAATCATGTGATGTCCTGGGGAGGCTTCGAAATCAACTTCCCTTCGCCCTGATACTTATCAGGGGGAAAGTGTAACAGGAGGAAAACCTCAAAGGGCTGAGAGAAAGAAGGAAGAGGGGGAATACGAAAGGAGATACTGTAAAAGGAACGATAGGGGTTGCAGCTAGGGGCTCCGAAGGCACGCTGCTAAAGAGCCTTAAGGAATAATGCCTGCAGTGCGCCGCGTGAGGTGCAATGATCAGAGACACGACAGAATACAAATTTACCATATACAGAAAACCAATGTTCCCACTTTCATACATTCACTACTTCAGTTATCATGACATTCCTATCACGATAGGCGTAGCCAGCAACCTATTCTTAAGAGCCTTACGAATCCGTTCTCCAGATTTCCTGGAAAAAGAATTTGAACTAATTCGTAAACAGCTTTCGTCTTTAAGGTATCTTGACCATATAATTGAGAAAGCAATTCACAAAGAAAACGTAATTTTCTACCGACCCCCTCAAGAAAAGACCAGAGACACACCCAACAATAAAATCAAATTGAAAATTCCACACCTGGACAAGATTAAGACGGTGACCAGACCCTCGGGAAATCTAAC
>NC_087220.1:57357008-57379508 GCF_015104395.2 Macrobrachium nipponense
CGTAGCGCATGGAATAATCTTGAGCAACAAGACAAAGTTTTAAACTTATCCAACACCCCCCTTACTGTAAATCAACATTTAGTTTTAAATTTAGGCTTATCCTTTGCCCTTATGCCAGACCGCAAAAACAACCTAGACTTCATAGTGGCTTTTGATAAATTCATATCTGACAAAAACTACAGCCGTGAAGAGATATGTTTAAAAGGAGTGTTACTAAATGCTTTAACTGATTTACATTAGAAATATCCTGTTCCCCGCAGATTCATGATAGCCATCCACTCGCTAAAAAAGTTAGATGTTATAATAAGTAGATCCGACAAAGACGGCAAAATCGTAATAATGGACAAAGACTTCTACCTCGACAAAATCAACCAGCTCCTTAGCGACACAAACACTTACGAAAAACTGACGAAAAATCCCCTCCAAAACGTTCCCACATAATTTTTTCGGAAAGTAAGATTAATTGGCCAAGACAAAAAGAGTATTGAACTATTAGAGAAATTTAAAGTAATCAATCCTAAATTACCCTACTTTTATGGCCTTCCCAAAACTCACAAAGACAATCTTCCATTCAGACCCATCGTTTCATGTGCCGGAGCTTTCAATTACAAAATTTCTAAATGGTTAGCTGGCCTCCTTTCCCCTTTTTTAGGCACTTTTTCTCCCAGTCACAATAAACATTCGAAGATTTTTGTTACAAATTCAGAGAAGCACATATACCACTTCACAACATAAAACTTTTAAGCCTTGACGTAGATTCCCTGTTCACTAAAGTACCAGTACAGGACGTTCTTCAGTTTTTAAGGGTAAAAATCCCCCTATTCAGATCATTTCCCATTGGCGCTTGACAAAATAATAAAGCTAGTTGAATTATGTGCATCTAATAACGTATTTTCATTTGGGGAATCATTCTACAAGCACAAATTCGGGTGTAGTATGGGTAGTCCTTTAAGTCCTGTTGGCGGCCAATCTGTACATGGAATACTTGAAACTCACAGTAATAAATGCCAATAAAACCCAAAAACATGCTGTGGATGAGATATGTGGATGATATCCTAACATTTTGGGATAATAGGTGGGACAATTTTAATGAATTCCTCTCGAAATTAAACGCATTAGTGCCCAGCATCAAATTTGAAGGTGAATGGGAAACAGACAACAAAATCCCTTTTCTTGATGTTTTAATAATCAGAGACACGACAGAATACAAATTTACTATATACAGAAAACCAACGTTCTCACTTTCATACATTCACTACTTAGCTATCACGACATTACTATCAAGATAGGTTGTAGCTAGCAACCTATTCTTAAGAGCCTTACGAATTTGTTCCCCAGATTTCCTGGAAAAAGAATTTGAACTAATTCGCAAGCAACTTTCGTCTTTAAAGTATCCTGACCATATAATTGAGAAAGCAATTCACAAAGCAAACGTAAGCAAACCCCCTAAAGACAAGACCATAGATACACACAACAATAAAATAAAAATTCCTCTCTTGGACACGATTAAAAGAGTAACCCACCCCCTCGGAAAATCTAACCCTTTTGCATTTACTTACCCAAACACCTTAGCAAATCCCTGATTAACGTCCAACAAAAGACATCTCCCAAGGATTCTGGGGTATACAAAATCCCGTGCCAGGACTGTGACCAATCTTACATCGGATTTACAGGTAATCACTTCCCCAGAGATTAATACAACACGGTCAGTTAGGTATGGACAAACAGAACTCGGCTGTTTTAACCATATAAATGAACATAACCATAGAATAAACTGGAATTTGTCACGTGTAGTTTATAGCAGCAACTGCCGGTACAAGAGTCAAATGATGGAATCGGCCTTAATAAAAGAGAGGCAGGTAATGAAACATCTCAAAAGGAGCATGGATTTTCAGATACGATCGACAAGGTTTCATTCAACCAACACTTAAGAAGATTAAAGGAAGATTATCAGCGGGGGTGACCTAAATTGGCTTGCCTGTGGATGGACCTCTTGGTATAAATACCACCTTTTCTGTAAACTTTTGTCATTCATCTACCTGAAGAGGGAGACAGCAGTCTCTGAAATATAGTACTTTTCTCTCTATATTTTGGTGTTTTTATGGGCTCCTTTTATTAGATGGAATTCTGTTGCTACAGAACATTTTTACCAGTCATATATATAATATATATATATATATATAATATATATATATATATATATATATATATGTGTGTGTGTGTGTGTGTGTGTGTTTTATATTATATATATATATATATATATATATATATATATATATATATATATATATATATATATACATACATACATAAGAGAGAGAGAGAGAGAGAGAGAGAGAGAGAGAGAGAGAGAGAGAGAGAGAGATAGATTGATGATGATTAGACTTTCTAAGAATAATGAGAGAGAGAGAGACCTTACCTTACAGACCTTACATCTTGTTCGGGTTGCCCCAGGTCCCTCAGTGTCAGGCACCTCTAATGTCTACCAGCGTTGTTGCTAGTGCATCTTCAGGTATATTTTGCATCTTCCAATCTTGGATGGTCTGGGATGCAGCTTAGATATTTGTCGAGCTTATTCTTAAACACATCTACGCCCACTCCTGATATATTCCTCAGATGAGCTGGCAACGCATTGAATAGATGTTGCATTATCGATGCTGGTGCGTAGTGGATTAATGTCCTGTGTGCTTTCCTTATTTTTCCTGATATTGTTTTGGGCACTATTAATCTACCTCTGCTTGTTCTTTCTGATATTTTTAGCTCCATGATGTTTTCGGCAATTTCTTCTATCTGTTTCCATGCCTGAATTGTCATTAAGCGTTCTCTTCTCCTTTCTAGACTGTATAATTTCAAGGATTGTAGCCTTTCCCAGTAGGCAAGATCCATAACTGCCTCTATTCCAGCTGTAAAGGACCTTTGTACACTCTATTTGTGCAATACCCTTTTGATAGTGTGGGTACCATATCATATTGCAATATTCAAGTGGACTACGAACATATGTTTTATAAAGCATAATCATATGTTCAGCTTTTCTTGTTTTGAAGTGCCGTAACAACATTCCCATTTTTGCTTTACATTTTGCCAGTAGAATTGCTATTTGATCGTTGCATAGCATGTTCCTATTCAACATCACACCAAGGTCTTCAACTGCTTCCTTATTTGTGATTGTCTCATTATTAGGTCCCCTATATGCATATAGCTTTCATTCTCTGTCTCCATAATTTATTGACTCAAATTTATCAGAGTTAAATATCATCCTATTTACCTCTGTCCAATCATATATTCTGTTTAGGTCTCTTTGTAGCGCGTTCCTATCTTCATCACAAGTAATTTCTCTACTTATTCTTGTGTCATCGGCAAAACTACTCACTACCGAGTCCTTAACATTACTGTCTGTTTGCAATCATAATAATAAACAGTAATGCAGCTAACACCATACCTTGTGGCACACCGGATATTACCTTAGCTTCATCCGATTCCTCATCGTTTGCAATAACTATCTGTTTTCTGTTGTGCAAAAATTCTTTTAACCATCTTCCTACTTTATCCACTATATTATGTTTTCTAATTTTCTTCGCTAGTATATTATGATCTACCTTTCAAAAGCTTTTGCAAAGTCTAGATAAACCACATCTGTTTCATTTCATCTTTTCATATTTTTGTATATGTTCTCACGGTGGAATAACAGTTGGGTTTGTGTACTTTTTCCGGGTACAAAACCTTGTTGTCCTGTATTAAACAAATTATTTTTTATTAAATGTTTCATAATATTTTTCTTCATTACCCTTTCATACAGTTTCATATGTGATGTTAGACTCACAGGCCTATAATTACATACCTCTAGTCTTGATCCACTTTTGAAAGTAGGGGTAATATATGCTAATTTGTGCTCATCATAAATCTTGCCTGTATCTACAAAATAGCAGGGACACCATCAGGTCCTGCTGCAGCTCCATTTTTAATTTCATTAACAGCCTGCACAATATCAGCTTCATTAATATCTATGTCTGCTAAATATTCACTATTTATCTTCATTATCAATTCTAGGGGTAAATTCTCTCTTACATCGTTCTGCCAATATGTTACATATTTCCTTTTTTTCATTCGTTAATCTCCCTTCAATTCTTAGAGGGCCTATTTCTATTCTTCTTTTACTCATCTTTTTTGTGTAAGAGTATAATAGTTTGGGGTTTTGCTTGATATTTACTAGGGTTTTTTCTTCCATGTCCCGTTTTTCATTTTCTTTTGATTGTATAATCTTTTGTTCTGCATTTTCTATCTTACTTTTTAGTTCTATCACTTTCCATGCATTTTTTTCTTTTGCAAGACCTTTTTTCCACTTTCTGATTTTCTGGAACAAGATCCTTCTGTCTCTTGGTATGCATGACTTATGATTACTTCTCTTCGGGTTCGTATATATTTTTTTATCCACTATTTTCTCTAATATTTTATATGATATTTCCGTATTTACCTTTATATCATCACTTACGAAAATGTTATCCCAATCTTTGTTTAATTCTTCATTTATTTCTGACCATTTTATATTTTTACTGTAGAAGCTGTATTTTCCATATCCTTCCCACTTTTTCATTCCTTACTTATCTCTGTTTTCACTTGCTTTGGAATGGACTGTTAATTCTATGACATTATGGTTTGAAATACTCGCATTATAAACTATTATTCTTTTAAAAATAATAATTCATGCGTTCACAAATACTAGTCTAAAGTATTTTCCTTTCTTGTTGGCAGGTGATTTATTTGTTGAATGTTGTATTCTAGTAGCATATCTAATAGCTTTTCGAATTGCCTCTTATCTTCTGCACTACTATTACTCTCTTTTTTTATAAGTATAAATACAACCACAATCTCCTATTCATTCTTTCCAGTCTACGAAAGGAAAGTTAAAGTCTCCAGATAGGAGAATAGTCCAGTCCTTGTGATTTTTACATATACCATCCAATTTTTCTATTATTATGTCAAACTCTTTAGTATTAGGGGGTCTATACATTATACATTACTATGTTCATTAATTTTTCAGATTCAAATTCTACCGCTATTAGTTTCACATTTGAGTTACATATTTCTCATATATTTTTCCTTGTTTTTTGTCTTTCCCATATATTGCGGTTTCCCCCTTGATTCCTCTTTTTTCTATCTGATCTATAAGTTTGGAACCCTTTTATTTGATCGTCATTCCCAGTCTCTTGGGAATACCAGGTTTCACTTATATTCATTATATCTATTTTCTTTTCAATTTGGGTTAGTTCTTCTAAGTACTCTATTTTTTTTTTTCTTTTGAGTTTACTCGTAACTAAACCCTGCGCATTCATCACTATGATGGTTTTTGCGTGTTTTTCCTCCTTTCATTTAATATGGGTTAATAATAAGGATTTTTCCCACGTCTCCTTCCTGTTCTGGTCTGTTGTTCTTTTCTTCATTTCCAGAAATTCTGACATTAAAAAATCCAACTTTTCCATAATATTTGATCTTCCTTCATCATAATTAATCATTTTGTGTCTGAATCTGCAATTTTCTCCGTATCTGCAATATCCTCTTGCATCGTCACTACAGTATTTATCTCTTGAGCTGTAGTATCTTGGAGCTGATGCTTGGAAATTATTTGCTGACACTCCATTTCGCGGTGATGGCTTGCTTTTTTCCTTCACCTCATGTTACTTTGTTCCTCTCTTTATTTGTTTCTTTCCTATTTTGGATTTTATTATTTAATTGATTTTGATTCATGGCTACAAGGTGCATATATTTACATTTTTTGTCGAACTTACATCCTTTTCCTTCTTTTAGGTTTTTGCATATTTTTTTATGTAGATCTCTGCAATCATCCTCATAGCCGTCTAGGTATGCACATTTGCCATAGATTTCATAGTTGTGACATACCTTGGGATGTTTGTAGTAACATCTTTCTCCGAATCTGCAATTCCCTATTTTCAAAAGGTTGCAGACTTTGTCTTTTTTGTCTATTTTTTCCTCTTTCCCATCAGTTTGCAGATCTGGTAGAGCCTCTTCTGGATTTTATTTTGTGTTGTCATGTCATAATTATTTCTTCGTATGTCTGCTGCTTGATTGCCTCATATGTAGTATCAATGAGTATCTCTGCGTCCTTACTCTTATCTTGTTCTTTGTTTTCCCTTTTTTTTCTTTTTTTTTTTTTTCTGTCATTTCAGAATGAGAGAGAGAGAGAGAGAGAGAGAGAGAGAGAGAGAGAGAGAGAGAGAGAGATTGATGATGATGATGATGAGAATTTTAAAGGGAAATGAGAGAGAGAGAGAGAGAGAGAGAGAAGGAGATTGATGATGATGCTTAGAATTTCAAAGGGAAATGAGAGAGAGAGAGAGGGAGGGATTGATGATGATGCTTAGAATCTTAAAGAAAAATGAGAGAGAGAGAGAGAGAGAGAGAGAGAGATAAAATATATGTATCCACACACAGTATAAAGCCATTGTTGCTGCTTCCAACTTTGTAAACAAGACCATGGTTGACAATCCAGTGACAACCATTGTTCCCCAAAATGTAAATCACGTCCCTGACGGGGAACCCCGAGGGGGGTGGGACCTTAAAAAATTAATTTTGATTCAATGTTTTTTTTAATAGTGCATTTTGGAGCAACAAAATCAAATTTGAAATAAAACAATATTTTTTTTTTATTTCATATTGTGCATTTTTGATCAAATAAGCCAAATTTGAAATTAAAAAAATAATTTATTTCACTTTGTGCATTTTGATCAACAAAACCAAATTAGAAATAAAAAATTGATAATTTCTTTTATTTCATTTTGAAAAAAAAAAAATTAGAATTGATTAAATTCATTTCGCTTTGAAATAAAAGAAATAGTTTTTTTTATCTCATTTTGGGAAAAAAAACAAACAAATAGAATTAGTAATTAAATTCATTTCGCCAAGATCTTGAACAAAATTTAGTCAGGTTTTGGTAAATGATATTTCCCCTAAAATATTATTTTGGGAATTGGGAAAAAAATAATTCATCGACCGGAGCTAAAATAATTCGCGCTGAACATCAACTCAAGCGTTGTATTTAAAGAGCTTTGAAGTTTTTGAACTCTTCAGAAAATTTTTGTTTCCTAATACGTTGGAAAGTTAAAAGAAAAAATATTTCTTTTGAGTTGTTATACTAAAGTAAAAAAAAATTAAAAAGCTGTACCTGCTTTGTATGTCTGTCCGCACTGTTTCCTGTCCGCAGTTTTCCTGTCCGCACTTTTTTCGGTCCGCACTTTTGCTTTCCTCACTTTTTTCAGTCCGCACTTTTGCAGTCCGCATTTTTTCTGACCGCGCTTGATTCAGTTCCACATTTTTCTGTCCGCACTATTTTGTGTCCGCACTATTTTGACCTCACTTTTTCTGTCCATGTTTTTATGTCCGCACTTTCTTCTGAGAGAGAGAGAGAGAGAGAGAGAGAGAGAGAGAGAGAGAGAGAGAGAGAGAGAGAGAGGGAGACTAAATATTCATCATATATAAAATCCTATAATTGAACGGAGAGAGAGAGAGAGAGAGAGAGAAACTGTATATTCATATGTAAAACCCCCTTTATGCACGTGTGTGACAGACACACACACGCACACACCCAAATCTTTCAAGCTATACCCCTGTCATATATCAAACCATGACATGTCCTTTTCAGTCCAATTTCTATTCTGACTTTCTTGCGTTATATTTGCCTCCATTCTCTCTCTCTCTCTCTCTCTCTCTCTCTCTCTCTCTCTCTCATCTCCTTTCCACGTCGCCTTTTATCCCTTTTTTATTCTCCCTGTTTCCTCCGTCATTCTGTTTTTCCGCTGTTTATCCATTTTCCTCGCTCTCTCGACTTCTCACTTTGAAGTGTGTGTGTGTTTGTGTGTGTTCACGCCTGCCTTGTTAGGTGGTCGTGAATATTCAGTAAGTGTGTGTGTGCGTGTGTCTGTGTCATATAAAAAATTAATAGATACATATTCTCTCTCTCTCTCTCTCTCTCTCTCTCTCTCTCTCTCTCTCTCTCACGACTTTCTCCCCCAGAATCATTTTTCCCATTGAATGATAAGTTCTTCTTTTAATTTTTTTTTCTTTTAGAATTCGGACCTTGTATAATATATTCAAGGGTATTTTTCTTTCCTGATATCTGGCAGAGGCGAGATCATAAGCTGCAAGAGAGAGAGAGAGAGAGAGAGAGAGAGAGAGAGAGAGAGAGAGAGAGAGAGAGAGAGAGAGTAATTATACATTGTGGGAGGTGTATGTGTATATATATGTAATATGTAAATATGTATATATACATATATATATATATATATATATATACATATATATATATATATATATATATATATATATATATAGTAAGTGTTTACATAATAAAAATATGGAATGTTAGTCCATATATATAAAAGAATAAAACTAAAGAGGTCAACCAGATTGCTTGCAGGAATGTGATCAGACTAGAGACGCTAAAGATGACGTATACAATAAGTATGTAAGCTAAGATAACATGCCGTCACCTGTAGTCATTCAATTGTTTTATAAACATTAGTCCAAGCTCCCTGCTTGAGACAACTACCCCGACCTATTATTCAAAACGGCCTACGTGATCTGTAGTGTCTCATTTGATTGTGTGTGTTCGTATGAAAACTATGTCAATTGTATGTATGTTCATATGTTCGAACTACTTGTCTGCTTCTTCATAACTGTAACGGGTAGATGGTAGACAGCAGAACAGAGTTAGCTATCGTCATAGAAGAACTTGTACGATCATACATGATCTCATCAGTAAAAATTCAGAAGAATATACTATTTTATACCTTGTGTTTTCCTACAAGAACCTCACCGAACCATGAGTTTAACACATCGTCGTAAAGATAATACCGACTTCATAAGTGATCTACAAAACCCCAGACACTCCATGAAGATGGAAAGTGCAATACCAACCCGACTTAGCGTATAGATTATCGCTAGTCTAACATTACCTCATAGGCGCCTTATCATACAAGGCACCAGCCCTAATATTTTGGTGGCCCAGCGGACCAGAAGAACTCTACAACGTCCTACGAAGAAAAAAACAGAATAATAAATCATGAAGTCAACGACGACGAAAGCAGCAGATTCTTCAAGCAACCTAGTATCATCATTAGTGAGCGACTTCAGAAAACAACAAAGATCGTCAAGCAAAATTAGTATCATCGTTCAGTGAATAACTTCAAGAAAACAAAACCGACGTGTCCTTTTCCTACGGCAACGGAAGCTTCGCTCTCAATAGAATCATCAAGAAAAACATCGTTAGTGAGCGTTTCCGGCACTGCAAGAAACAAACCGAAACGCGTCTGCAGCATCGGATTTTCAAGGGCTCGAATCATGAAAACAACGCGAACGGGGGAAACTGAAGCCAAACCAGGTCGTCCGATCAATAGAGGAGACCAAGGCCGTGTGTCGTTATCGGAAACACCGTGATTCCACAAAAGCAAGCTAAGTACAATTTTTTGTTTTCCAATTTGGAGTAACTTTGAGTGTTTCCTTTGCAGGGTCGAATTTCGTTATTCCTGTGGCTGAAGTTACGAGACATTCTTAATCTTACTTTTTTACAGAAATTATCTATATCATTGAGATTTCGCTACTGCGAGTTTTTATCTTTGAGTGTCTGTTTCCAGAAGTTTCTACTGAAATATCATAATCACATACTATGTTAATTTTATCATTTTGGGTGATTATTAATCCCTTACGTTACAAATCATATTAAACAGTGAATATGCGTTTACGCAGTGGACGTCTGTATTTATACAGATGCATGGATAGGGTCGTTAAGCACCGTAGTGATTAGAAAACACACAAAAAACAAGTGGAACACCCGTCAAAATCTATATAAATTAGAGGTAACACTATTTCGGGTCATGACAATAAATGCTCCTTTGCAAAGTCCCGATCGCAGTTTTAGCCTTGAGTTTTTTGAGTTATATAAAATATCGAACCTCAATGACTCAACTTAACTTTAAAAATATGGCTGGATTGCAAGGAATAACATGTCTGTAAAAAACTTTCATCAGGCTAATGCGCTGACCAGGATCCCTCACTATTTCAAATTTTAGCAAAGAATGAAGTACAAACAGTTAATATTGCATACAGTAGAGATAACTTGTCTTATTAGTAATCGCTCAGTTCCTAATAGTTAGTCATTCATTGCTTTATACGTAACCAGCAACATAATGCTAAAAACACACAATACGTTGCCGATGGTAATAAAGAGAAGGATCCTAATTATTACAAAAAGAAATAGAAACAGTAGCCTTTCAGAATCAAACAAGCAAACTCGGTTACTGTGTCACCTAGTCAAGCGGTCAAGGTTAGTCAAAAAAACTGCCGAAGTATTCAAAGCATAGCAAATTCCACACAATAAGCGACTCTAGCAGAGTGGGGAAAAGCGATGTTGGTTCATACCAATATCTTTTTGAATTAAAAAGGATTTTTCCTATGAAACACACGACCGTATAAAGTAATCAGAGCAGGTTTCGTTTTAATTTTAATACATTAAGTTATAATAAATACTGGTGGATTAAAGCCCACTGTACGCGCCGTAAAAATTAGAATATCTTGTTTTATTTCTTTAGTACAGCAATATCTGTATTTACGGACTCACCGTCTGTTGTTCGAACTTCCCTAATGAGAAGTCCGGATAAGCGAGCGCTTACAGATACCTCTATAGTTATAAAAAAAAAATTGATCTGTATCTAGTGTAATTGTAAGATTCATCTAGGGGTATACAAAATATTATCTTACATCCTGCAAAATAAGGCGTGTTTATCAAAGGAAAATCCTATAAACCTTCAAACATATTAAAATCCGTTTGAACAAAAATGAGACAGTTAATCAAATAATAACTTATATAAAGGAACTATACATTTGTCTCATATCGTAAACATTGTTCAAATGACCCAACAGAATTCTCCCACAACCGCAGTCCGCAATTTGCACGCAAAATCTCGAGAAGCATGCACCCTCGAATGTCTTAGTGCGTGTAAAAAGACTTTGCTGGGAAATGAAATTTTAATCCTTCCCGCACTCTGAATTATAACGATTTCCGCGAACAAAGCCTAAAAGTATACATATCGTGGATACGGAAGTTATAAATATCGCTTTTTTATTTTTTTATTGTTGCTAATTTTTAATCACGCCCAACCAGTCGTGGATGAATCTCTCTGATAATCTATCTAAAGTAATATCCGTAAAAGTCATTCAAGCAGAGGTGATTCAGCAGAAATTTTTTTATCTTCACCTGAAATACCAGGAAGTTTCTCCACTAGCGGAGTGATCTCTTGGAAAAAAAAAAAAAAAAAAAAAAAAACGGATGTAATTTAACACAAAACACGGTCTAAGGACAAAACATAAAGCTATTTTACGTACCTTCGTATAGATTTCATCAAATGAAATTTCAAAATAGAGATAAATGACGAAGTTGAAAAATGTTAGTAATAGGAGTCATTAGGAAATCAAATAGCCCATATAATTTTTCCCTCAAACGTCATGCCATAAAAGATCAGACTTGGCGTATCTGCGCAGATTACGGTCGCTTAAACAAGGAAACGACTTCCGATAGTTTCCAGTGCGATGTACCGACGACATCTTATCTCTGTTAGGTTAGAATAAATTTTTCACCAACTTGGACTTACTTAAAGGCTTTTACCTGATACCATTACCTAAGTGATTGTACCTCATATACCGTTTTCAGCACACTCAGGGGACATTATCAATTTTTACGTATGCCTCCGGCTTACGTTGCGCCCCAAATTACAATATAGTGTTTGGAGACTTTTAGGGGATAACCTACATGCTTATATGGTTGATCTTGTAATCTTTTCTAATACCTTAGAAGTACATTCACATAAAGTAGAGCTAGTGCTACAGAGACAAAGACAAATAATCTCAGAGTAAAATATCTAAATGTGAGTTTTTAAAAACCGAACATGTTTATCTAGGTTTTATGTGTCTGGTCAAGGTCTTAAAAGTAGTCCATGGTTAAGGTGTCAGCTATTCATAACTTTCGGTACTTATTAACGTAAAAGGGGGATACAGCACTTTTGCGCTGTAGTGGGTATTACAATCGTATGTAAATATGTAACTCTTCAATCATGACAGCTCCTTTAACAGATCTTACGAAGAAGAGCGTAGATTTATTATGGTCTGAAAAGCATCAACAGGCGTTCGATATCTTAAAAGCGGAAAATGCAGCTTACCTAACTTAAAAATCCCTGATTTAAATAAGGAATTTTTTTTATTGCAACAGACGCCTCAGACCAGGGGTAAGAGGGATACTACTTCAGTAATATGATAAACAGTTCTTCCCTATAGCTTTTTATTCACGTAAACTAAAGCCCTCTGAAAGTAAAATATGCAGTAATAGGCAAGGAAGGGTAGGTATCTTTAACACTAGTACATTTTAAGTTCATAATCTATGCCTATCCTGATAAAGTCCTTACTGAACATGATCCTTACCGAGTTTTTCAAATGGCTTTAATCACAGTCCAAAAGGAACTCGGTGACAAATGATCATTCAGGTCTTTGGAGCCAAGTTAAGATATCTACCTGGGAAAGCAATTATCATAGCTGACGCATATCCCGCAATCCCGCACCATACAGCAAAGAACCATTAATTGGACTAAAAGATATAGAAACATCCGTACCTATTGTTTAAAACCGTATCTAAACAAGAAAATTCCTTAACCCAAGAGATCGCGAGCATTGAATATCTGGGTCGGAGCGCAGAACTGTTACGAACTGAACAAAGCAAGCGTCAACAGACATAACCCAAACAATAAACACTTCGAAACGGAAACAGGGTCAGCGGACTAAGCAAAAAACAATAAACACTTCGAGCAGAAACCCTAAAGCAAAAGTATACTTAAGGTATGTGTATCAGAATAATGTAATCAAATGTAATATTATATGTAGGTCTGTGACGAGGAAACCGAAGAACACAGCAGACGACTAACGACCAGGTAGTAGTAATAATCTCTCTCATACCAATCGTCATAAACTGGTTGCATTCCGTCATCCAGGGTTCCCTCCTTTTTCACAGAAAGCCAAATCACTGTTTACTGGCCTACAATGCTTACAGATATAAAAAGCACATAACTAATTGTAACACGTGTCATGAAAACAAGGGATACACTAAGACACCTGTCAGTTTAGGAGCCTATCCTGTGCCAAATCAATCCTTGAAAGAATATACGTAGAATTATTAACAGAATTACGAGTCTGACAGAGGGAATAAACACTTCTTAGTGTTAATAGTTCCTTGACACGTTATATAGAATAATAGCACTAAAAACAAACACCGCAAGTGAGTGCGTTAGGAATATTTTTATGAGTGCTAAATCAGTAAATATGGAATTCAACACATAATAATCTGTGACTCGGGTGGTGTAAATCAATAATAATCTCCTTAACACGTTGTGTGAATTCCTTTCCATTAAGAAAACCAATAATATATTTGATCACCCAGAGTCAATCGGTTTGGTAGAATAACGGATAATTAAATAGGAAGTGTCAATGTCTACGAGTTACAACTCGTGATATTGGATACGACCGGATTATAGCGGTTCTCGCGGTTTTAAATACCTTTATCATTTATATCTTGTATCTATAGAATTGATGCCGCAAGTAGCCTTATACGGTACGCCGCTAGAAACACTTTTCCACATATTCAAGCCAACCATTAATTTATCAAATATATATAAAAAAATATAAATAAATAAAATATAAAGAAATAAGATAAATATGGATACAAGTGGAGTCAATATAATACACTCCGTAAGAAGTCGGAAGGGTTACAAATTATAAGTAAAAAAGGAATCACGATAAAATCAATAAGCAAAACGTAACCATAGATAATAAATATCCAAAATATATAGCGTAAAGATTTGAACTCTAACTTAACTCTTTAGTAATGACAAATAAGCTAAAAGTTCAAACACATATCCAAAATCTACTGACATATTGTCTGTCCCCGGTGATTTATATTTCGTAGTCAATGAAAAAAAAAAAATTAAATAAATAAATAAATAAATAAACTAATAATAAATAAAACAAAATAAATAAAATAAAATAAAAGAGATTTTAAAGTCAGGAAGTCTAGAAGTGAAAATGTTATCTATGGAATAATCCTATATGAATCCTTATACAGGGCTAATAATATATATAGAATTTGTATGGAAACCTTTTTCATATAGTTTGAATAAGGAATATTTATTTAACATAATGCCAACATGAAACTAATATATTGTTCAATTTTGGTACTGTTTTTTTTTTTTCAGACATTCTTCTCATGCGGGTGGAGAATTTAAAACACTAAAAATATCATTTGAAAATACTAAAGTCGTATCTCTTACAGCAAGTAACGTAAACTCTTAGCTGGCTGAGAGCAATCTCCTGCCAAGTGACGACGTCATCATTGCCGTATCAGCATTTGTTCCTTTTAACCTCAATAATGCGCTTACACAGGCTTCATCTGTGTGCGTCTATGCTTGCAAAAGCAGATTGACTGGAGAAAGGGAATGCTTAGTTCATGAACTTCACATGTGGTTCATAGGTCACATGACAGGCCACATAACATATTCTTATCCGTGTGTAATGCAATTAGTTCAGGACTTGTAATCATTTTAAAATTAATGAACAATATAAGCAAATAGAATTTCTATAACAACAAAATGAATAATTTTTTTTCTGAACCCTCATAGACATTTAGAAGTATCAAGATATATATGTGAAAATATTTACTTGCAACATTAGCCTATACAATTCAAGTAAAACATTCATGGGAAAATGTCACAATTTCTTGAAAAACCCAAAGTTTATTTAGAAATTAGTTACATAGTGGGTTTTTTTCGTTGCATCTCCTACCTATTAATAAAGTTTTTAAAATTAACCTCAGAAGATGCGCGCGAGAATATTGAATATGAAACTTTTGTTAGGGCACATAGAATCATGATTAATCTTCTCTTTGACTCTTATGTTGCCTGGCAATCTTACAAATAGCTCCATTTTCCACTTCTTTGTCTAGTAACTTACTACCAGTAATATCGAATTTTCTTTGAGATTCGTAATGATATCAATTTATTTTTTATAATTCTGGATATTTTTACAAGTCATCATAGACCTGGATAGGTTCACTCATTGTTAATGCCATGGATAAAAAAGTTTGTACAGCGGACTCTTTTTGAATTCCGAAATATCAGCGAATTCATGTGGGTTAGTCTGGTCTAAATGGCTCTCTCCCCTCCCCTGTATTTGGATGTCGTCTGAATTTACTTTTGCCCTTGTGACAAGATAATCACTTGCAGGCTGGATTAATGGAACCTGGTTACAGTATCCTGCAGTACGAGAGTTTCACATCGCAACTTCAAAAAAATCGTTCGTCGCAGCGGACGACTACAGTCAAGTAACAACCGCCTACAATGTGAAAGGAATTTCATGGACTTCTTCGACCGACACCGTATCTCGTCGTTAATCTCGTTTTAATGCGGAATGCTCCAGCGGCTGTCGGAATTCGACTACAAAAAGGGACATACTTCCGACAATACGACCGAAGGATATTCAACTCTTTACTTTGCTGGCGAAGGACTCGTGCTGGGATGATCTATTCATCGCGAACGTAATCGTGTAGCTTAGGATGCAGAGAATAAGTATGAGCGCAAAATGGAACGTTGGACCCGCCCAGGCAAATTTTCCCCTTGTTTTAACCATTGAAAAAAGGCCGTTTCATTTGGTTAAAGGTGGTTGTCTGGAACTGTGTAATGGACGAAAAGTTGTTCGAAAGCTAGTTAAAAGTGAAGTAGTATAACCTCGGTCATGTATCCTATATATATAAAGTATCATGTATCCTATATATAATTGATCATAAATAACAGAATCGAAATATATTTTTTGCGTGTACGCACTAGGAATCTATATATAAATGATCATAAATAACGGAATCGAAATATATCTTTTGCGTGTACGCAATAGGAACTCATTTAAATTAAAGTGCACATATATTAATCATAATTATATGAATCCATATACATATGTATAACAAATCAGGTAGCCTATAATCAATCTGTTACCTTTTATCTTACCAATATCTGCAGGTATTTATGAGTTAGTATATGAATTAATGAATCAGATATATAACAGTTAGCATAAACATTACTAATTTTTATCAATTATATGATATTTTTTATCAGTTAAAATATGATTTTATCATGTTAATCTTCATTCTATGCAATTATCAGAGTACATTAGTATTTTCTGTAGCATAAGTATCTTAAAGAGATGAAGTGAAAAACTGTATCATTATATATCATGTGATCACTATTATTTACCAATATCATTGTTTTATATTTTATTACTTGAATCAATTCATGTACACCATGAATTTTTATTTATTTACTTATATATATATATATTCACAGTGGTCTGTATCACACTCCTATAAGTCAAATGCAAGTCAAGTTTGAGTAATATTCAGTAGTTGGTTTTGGTAGCTGACCGAGCTAATGTAAGTGTTTACATAATAAAAAATATGGAATGTTAGTCCATTAATATATAAAAGAATAAAACTAAAGAGGTCAACCAGATTGCTTGCAGGAATGTGATCAGACTAGAGACGCTAAAGATGACGATACAATAAGTATGTAAGCTAAGATAACATGCGTCACCTGTAGTCATTCAATTGTTTATAAACATTAGTCCAAGCTCCCTGCTGAGACAACTACCCCCGACCTATTATTCAAACGGCCTACGTGATCTGAGCGTGGTCTATTTGATTGTGTGTTCGTATGAAAACTATGTCATTGTATGTATGTTCATATGTTCGAACATTACTGTCTGCTTCTTCATAACTTGTAACGGAGATGGTAGACAAGCAGAACAGAGTAGCTATCGTCATTAGAAGACCTGTACCTCTTTACCTAAGCTTTATCATGTAGAGGAATAGGATTAGCCATCATCATTGGCAGAAGCGATCAAGCTATCGTCATAGAAGACTTGTACGATCATACCTGATCTTCATCATGTAAAACTTCAGAAGAATATACTATTTTTATACCTTGTGTTTTCTACAAGAACCTCACCGAACCATGAGTTTAACACATCGTCGTAAAGATAATACCGACTTCATAAGTGATCTACAAAACCCAGACACTCCATTGAAGATGGAAGTGCAATACCAACCGACTTAGCGTATAGATTATCGCTAGTCTAACATACCTCATAGGGCGCCTTATCATACAAGGCACCAGCCCTAATATATATATGTATGAGAGAGAGAGAGAGAGAGAGAGAGAGAGAGAGAGAGAGAGAGAGAGAGAAAATATCAATCTCAGAACATTCTACGTATAATCATAATAATTTCACCACCGTCACTAAAGCTTTGAAGACACCTTCCCTGGCCACCCATCCAATCGCCAGCCACACCCAGCATTGATCGAATCCGTTAACGAAAAGAAAGCAGTGAGAAATAATAATAAAAAACTAACACCTCATTTCCTCGTCATCATCTCGAACGAAAATCTCGAATGAATGATTGAAAAAAAAACGCGGAGAGAAAAACGAATCTTTTTGGAATTGTCTCAAAAAAGCTTTGGTCGTCTTTCATAGTTTGTCTCTTTTTCTCGTCTTTCTAATCAGAATTCGAATATTAATTCTCCCTAGTTCCGGCTTCTTTAATGAGCGTTGTTTGTTGGGTGGAGAGAGAGAGAGAGAGAGAGAGAGAGAGAGAGAGAGAGAGAGAGAGAGAGAGAGAGAATGTAATTATGAAGACGCAGGTTGTAAAATAGTGCGTTCAAAAAGAGAGAGAGGGAGATGATGAAATATATCACACACACACACTCACGGAGAGAGAGAGAGAGAGAGAGAGAGAGAGAGAGAGAGAGAGAGAGAGAGAGAGAGAGACTGACTTCTAACGCACGGTTGAAGACTGAGAGTTTCCGCTCCGTCAATAATTGTTTACATTTTTTTTGATAAGCGAAAAAAACGAACAAATAAAGCTATGCCTCGCCTCGCCTACAAGAGATTTTCAAACTCTTTGATGTTCCCGGCTTTCAAAAACTCCGGTTCATATCACCGGGTATGTAATGAATAATACAAACGTTTTTAAATGAATTATTCATTCCTCGATTTTTTGAAGGGAAGCCAGAGCTATTCATTCCTCGATCTTTGTAAATAACGTACTGTATTTTTACCAGAGTTAAAAAGGGATTTGAAAATGTCTACGATAATCGCACGATATATTTCATTTACTCGTCATGTGATACTTGTACAAATTCTCAGATAGATTAGATGCTTCAGTGGCCGGGATTATAAGTCTTTTAAGTAGTGCTACTTATTAGAAAATTAATTTATTCCTTAGGTAGGCTAAAGTGCTTGAAGTAAATGGTAGTTAGTTGCCTCTGATTGACTGTAATTCAATTATATAGATATATCTATAGCTACGACTGGATGTTGTGAATTGGAACTCAAAAAGTCCAAGCGAAGATGCGTTGCATTGCTATAAAATAATTATCCCTGTATTTTAGCAATTTAACTTTTAAATATCTATTTAATAATGGTTCGATTTCTATTCTAATAACTGATCTCTCTCTCTCTCTCTCTCTCTCTCTCTCTCCTCTCTCTCTCTCTCTCTCTCTCCTTTCTGTATTTCGTTTTACCGTCTGGTAATTCTTTCGCATTAAAGACCATAATGTTCTTTGGAATTTTCCTGAACTTCAAGTCAGTGGCCTTTGTGGTTGTCTTGTTCCGTATAAATAGATGTCATCTGCTTAATTATAATAATAATAATAATAATAATAATAATAATAATAATAATAATAATAATAATAATAATAATAATAATAATAATAATAATAATAATAATAATAATAATAATAATAATAATAATTGTACATGTATCAAAATGACTGACAAAATAAATATATTTAAAAGATATTTCAAGAAACATTATGTTCCCATCAACACTCATGAAGACTACACCGACAAGATATAGTTCATTTCCATTTCAGCTGATCATTAATCAAAGCTATTCAGGTGTATTATAATGACACGCACCCATTATGATAATGAAATCGTTTTCATTGTCCCTGGATGGTGTCTTTTGTTATAGTACGAGTTAATCACTGCCATATGTTTTATGACAGTGATTATTGTTTTATTATCAGGTTTTTTTCTAGATTAATTTTAGCCTCAATGTACTTAAAGAATAATTTATTTTTATTTCCTATCTACTGATCAAAGGAACTTTAATTAGGGATGTCTATTAGCTTAAGCACTTATCTCCATAGAAATATTAATTCTAATTATGTCTCTTACTTATCCATGACACTTTTAGAGATTTTATTGACTTGAAAACTCGTCTCCATTGAAATATTGATTTTTATTTTATTTCTACTTACCCAAATCACTCTACTTAGAGATTTTAGTAACTTCAACACCTATTTCCTTTGTAATATCTTCCATTTGCTATTTATCTATTTATCAATATTCCTTCTTTGGCTAATCTTTATTGTAAAAAGCTTTCATTATTATTATTTGTCTCCCATTTATTTTCTTTATCACTTATCCTTGCTTTGTTTAATATTTCTAGCAATCTCAAGAGATCCTGTTTACTTTCGCCACTAAGCATACTCTAAACATTTTTTTTATGTTTTTAACTAAAATTTAATGTTTTCTTTCCTTACTAACCAGGAAATTCAAACAGCTCTTTGTTTTAACATTCTTAGATGTCGATGTTTACTTTCTTCCCTAACCAGGCACTTCAAACGGTTCTTATGTTTTGTAACATTCTCTAATGGCCATGTTTACTTCCTCCCCGAACCAGGCACTTGAAACAGTTTTTATTTATGTTTATAAACATTCTCATATGCTTCGGTTCACTTTCTACCATGACCAGGCATTTTAAACACTTCTCGATTAAGTTTAAACAAAATATCCTTTGTTTCCCATTTCCAGTTTCTTTCAAAACATCAACAAACGTTGAGATTCTATCCTACGACCCATAACCTCATCAAACCCTCCTTTCCAGGTACTTTATAGACCGCAAGAGCGCCCAGAGGGTCGATCCCCGGGTCCAGGCGGCGCTGTTCATCTTTGCCGTGGCCAACTCGACGGTGAATCCCTTGGTCTATGGATACTTCAACGTCCGCAGAGGCTCCAAGAACCATCCCGTCAAGCAGGAGTGGAGGATGAAGAGGATTGTTTACAAGCCCCCGTGAGTATGGTATAATAGTATATTGGTGATAGCAGTAGTGTTTGTAATAGTAGGATAATTGACAGTAGTATTAGCAATAGGAGGATGGTAGTACTACCAATATTGTTAGAAGTAGTATCAATTCTAGTAAGATGGCAGGACTGTCCTTCACACAAGTCAAGTAAGGAGACAAAGTCAATGAAGAGTGGAGCTAATTCATTCCAAAATAGCTCCAGTAAAAAAAACACTAAAATAATATTACTCCTGATAAGCTGTTAGTGTTCAGTCAGGAAGTGTTTGGCAACTGGCTGAGAGGGCGTGGCCTGTGTTTTAGGTTAAGGTGAATGGAAGGAATGGAGTTGCCA
The DNA here is from genome assembly GCF_015104395.2 of Macrobrachium nipponense. Taxonomy (NCBI): domain Eukaryota; kingdom Metazoa; phylum Arthropoda; class Malacostraca; order Decapoda; family Palaemonidae; genus Macrobrachium; species Macrobrachium nipponense. The sequence continues at coordinate 57,377,580 of NC_087220.1, forward strand.
AATGTTTTTCATTGAGAAGTTATTGCAACAACTGGTTCTGTTCTTCATTAACTGTTTAGCAATCCCTAAAAAAGTCGAGTAAATACTTTTAGTAGATTTCCATAATGAGCTACTTGGCAACCACTGCACAAAAGGGGCGTGGCCTATGTCCGAGCGTAAGACGAAAGGCGTCGTAACATCCATTCTGTGTGTTTTCTAGGTTCCGACAACACCTCCCCGGGTGTCTCTGCAGCCCCGTCAGGAGCTCGTCCAGCGACCTCCCCTGCCATAACTTGTACCACACCCCTGGGGGCCTAATGCCCTACAGGAACCCCAGGTACCCCCAGACGCCTGTAGGAGGAGGAGGGGGTGGTGGTGGTGGGGGTGGAGGACCTCATTACCCAAACATATGAGAGTTCCCTCGAGGATTGTGAAAATCTCGACCGATGTCCTTCAGAGTTCTCGATCCGTAGTGTCTTAAATCTTCCGCAAAGCTTTGAGTGCACTTGAGGTGCTGTTAGGCTAAAGGGTTATAATACGTATATATATATGAATCATATTTTCCTGTTCCATCATTCTATCATGATATGTTCATCTCCTAGTGACCCTTGATGCTACAGGTACCCAAAAATGCTTCAAAAAATCAATTTACAATGCCACATTAACTTCTGAGTGAATATGTAAAAAAATGACTGGGTTGGTAAGGTGGACTAGAAAAAGTTGGCTGAAGTTTCCTTAGGATGACTGGGATACCTAAATACTTACACTAGTAACAGCTGGCTGCAGTTCTCTTATGATGAATGGGATGGTAAGGTAGACTAGAAACAGTTGGCTGAAGTCCTCTAAGATGACTGGGATGGTAAAATACTTAGACTAGTAACAGTTGGCTGCCGTTCTCTTATGATGACTGAGATGGTAAGGTAGACTAGAAACAGTTGGCTGAAGTCCTCTAAGATGAGTGGGATGGTAAAATACTTAAGACTAGTAACAGTTGGCTGAAGTTCTCTATGATGACTGGGATGGTAAAATACTTGTACTAGTAACACTTGGCTGGAGTTCTCTTGAGAAGACTGGGATGGTAAAACACTTACTAGAAACAGTGAGCTGAAGTGGTCTGGAGTGAAATAAGGGAGTTTTTATACATGCAAAGGTAGATGCTGCGATCTTCTGATCCTTAGAACTACTGCAGGATGTGACTTGGATGAACCAGGTGTCTATTTTTTGAAGAGACAATAATTCATTGTGACTGTGACTCCCGTCAAGGGTTTTATTTGTAATCTGGTTTGTTAGCAGGTTTTTGTAAAGGGTTGTGTGTGGATTTTCACGATTATTTGATCAGTTAGGGCTTGTGACCAGCAACAGAGGATGAAAATTTTGGCTGAGATGGGTATGTCACTTTTTTTTTATAGATATTCGCCATTGATAGAACTGGCAAATCTAAAGACTTTTTGCACTGATCTTAGGAAAGACAGAAAGGTCCCTTTTTGTAGATCTTTGGCAGAGACAGAAACGACATTTTGTAAAGATTTTGACAGAGACTGGAATGGCGCTGATCTTGGGGAAAGATAAAAATGTCCCTTAGTGAGATTTTTGTAGAATTAGTCACGTCATTCTTCGAGAATCTGGGATGGACAGCTCAGCTATTTGGGCGAATTATCTCAAAGGAATAAGTGGATTATTCAAAGGAATAGATACATATGCCAAAATAGAAGGTAAATAGGTTCAAAGAATAGGTAAAATGACCTTACAGAATATTGAAATGGACTCCCTAACTTAACCTAACCTCCTTGAGATAGTTTGTTCTTGTTGTGATGAACTATCTCAGAGCAGTAGTTTATGGGGGCAAAGGTTATAGGTACATAGGCCTATCCAGAAGGTAACCATGTTCAAAGAATAGATAGAAAGACTTTACAAAACAATGAAATGGTTTCCCCAGCTCAACACAACCTC
>NC_087220.1:57384508-57389508 GCF_015104395.2 Macrobrachium nipponense
TATGACTTTTTATAATTCAGTTGTTTCATCTACCTAAGTCATTCTTGCATATATATATTTACTAAGACAGAACAATAAATCTTCTATTAAATCACTCCATTGGCCAATTAAAGAGAGAGAGAGAGAGAAGACGAGAAGAGAGAGACCGAGTTTGAGAGAGGTGGGGGGGAATCTGATCTTCGAGTCATTAGTCAAGCTATTATTTTATTTTACTGAATAAACTTATTTATTTTCAGTTAAAGTTGAATTAGCAGGTAAGCTTGCAATATCTAATGCAATGTTAAACATAGAACAAATTCCAGGAAAATGCATAAATTGGTCAGTTTAAATTAGTAATGTTGTTAATTGTTGTAGGTAGAATTGTAACACTAGCTTCTCAATAGTGGGAGTATTTTAAATATTATATTATTTAGTAACAGGGACAGTAAGAGTGGTTATAGTAATAGTATGGATATATTTCATTCATACACCTGTGTTCTTAATTCAACATTATATTGATTAACAGGACCAAATATGGCTCCCCCCAAAAAAATATATTAGCCTCCATGGCCCCATTCACACTCAGACTTCATTCCCAAATAAATAAAAGGCAATAGAAAAAAAGGACCCCCACTTCAATGATTAGCACCAAGTTCATCCGCAATTACAAAAAAAACAAGAATTAAGAAAAAATAAAAGTTACCCGCAAAAATATATTAGGACCGTGACCCTATTCACACTCCAAATTCATCCCCAAGATGAAATAAATAATAAAAAAAAAAAAAAACAGCAAAAAATTTCGACCATAAATAACCACAAGCAACTCGGGTAAACACGTCCGCAGGTAATTAATCAAGCCACCGGATGTTGCAAAAGAATCATTTGTATCGGTCTAAACTCTCTCTCTCTCTCTCTCTCTCTCTCTCTCTCTCTCTCTCTCTCTCTTTCTTTCTTTACGTTCAATGAACCGCGGAGCGTAAATTGAGATAAATGGCGCGATTTGGCATCTTTCCTGACGTTTTTGTTTTGGGAGGTTATAATAAATGTGGCCCTTTCACAGAGAGATGATAGATGTGCTTCCATATCTCTCTTTCTCTCTCTCTCTCTCCCCCTCTCTCTCTCTCTCTCTCTCTCTCTCTCAATGTTGTACCTGATGGTAAGTAGACTGTGGTGAGGAGCAACCAAGCTGGAGAATGGCTTAGAGAGAGAGAGAGAGAGAGAGAGAGAGAGTGAGTGAGGGGTTTGTCTTTCAACAAGGGATATTATCTCAAGATACTTGCCATTAGAGAGAGAGAGAGAGAGAGAGAGAGAGAGGTCCGTGAACTAGGAACCTTATCCCAGAATGCTTGCCATCAAAAAAGAGAGAGAGAGAGAGAGAGAGAGAGAGAGAGAGAGATCCGTGAACTAGGAAACTTATCCCAGAATGCTTGCCATTAAAAAGAGAGAGAGAGAGAGACCTTACAACTTGTTCGGGTTGCCCCAGGTCCCTCAGTGGGAGGCACCTCTAATGTCTACCAGAGAGTTGCTAGTACATCTTCCGGTATATTTTGCATCTTCCAATCTTGGATGGTCTGGGATGCAGCTTAGATATTTGTCGAGCTTATTCTTAAACATATCTACGCTCACTCCTGATATATTCCTCAGATGAGCTGGCAACGCATTGAATAGACGCTGCATTATCGATGCTGGTGCGTAGTGGATTAATGTCCTGTGTGCTTTCCTTATTTTTCCTGGTATAGTTTTGGGCACTATTAATCTACCTCTACTTTGCTCTTTCTGATATTTTTAGCTACATGATGTTTTCAGCTATTCCTTCTATCTGTTTCCATGCCTGAATTATCATGTAGCGTTCTTTTCTCCTTTCTAGACTATATAATTTTAAGGATTGTAGTCTTTCCCAGTAGTCAAGGTCCTTAACTTCTTCTATTCTAGCTGTAAAGGACCTTTGTACACTCTCTATTTGTGCAATATCCTTTTGATAGTGTGGGTACCATATCATATTGCAATATTCAAGTGGAACTACGATCATATTTGTTTTATTAAAGCATAAATGGATTTTTGTAGTTCAGCTTTTCTTGTTTGTTCGCCTTTTGGAAATGCCGTAACAAACATTCCCTTTTTATTTTTGTTGTTTTCGATTTCTTACATTTTTGCCAATAGAATTGCTATTTGATCATTGCATAACATGTTCCTATTCATCATCACACCAAGGTCTTTAACTGCTTCCTTATTTGTGATTGTCTCATTATTAGGTCCCTTATATGCATATATCTTTCCTTCTCTGTCTCCATAGTTTATTGATTCAAATTTATCAGAGTTAAATACCATCCTATTTACCTCTGCCCAATCATATACTTTGTTAAGGTCTCTTTGTGTAGCGTTCCTATCTTCATCACAAGTAATTTCTCTACTTATTCTTGTGTCATCGGCGAAACTACTCACTACCGAGTCCTTAACATTACTGTCTATGTCTGCGATCATAATAACAAACAGTAATGCAGCTAACACCGTACCTTGTGGCACACCGGAAATTACCTTAGCTTCATCCGATTTCTCATCGTTTGCAATAACTATCTGTTTTCTGTTGTGCAAAAATTCTTTTAACCATCTTCCTACTTTATCCACTATATTATGTTTTCTAATTTTCTTCTCTAATATATTATGGTCTACCTTCTCAAAAGCTTTTGCAAAGTCTAGATAAACCACATCTGTTTCATTTCAGCTTTTCATATTTTTGTATATGTTTTCACGGTGGACTAACAGTTGTGTTTGTGTACTTTTTTCCGGGTACGAAACCATGTTGTCCTATATTAAACAGATTATTTTTTATTAAATGTTTCATAATATTTTTCTTCATTACCCTTTCATACACTTTCATAATAAGTGATGTTAGACTCACAGGCCTATAATTACTTGCCTAGGGGTAATATATGATAATTTGTGCTCATCATAAATCGTGCCTGTATCTACACTTTGTCTTAATAATATTGCAAGTGGCTTTGCGAGTTGAATGAACTACTTTCTTTAACAAAATAGCAGGAACTCCATCAGGCCCTGCTGCAGCTCCATTTTTAATTTCATTAATAGCCTGCACAATATCAGCTTCATTAATATCTATGTCAGCTAAATATTCACTATTTTCGTCCCTTACTTCTATATCATTATCTTCATTATCTATTCTAGGGGTGAATTCTCTCTTATATCGTTCTGCCAATATGTTGCAAATTTCCTTTTTTTCATTCGTTAATCTCCCTTCAATTCTAAGAGGGCCTATTTCTATTCTTCTTTTATTCATCTTTTTCGCGTATGAGTATAATAGTTTGGGGTTTTGCTTGATATTTATTAGGGTTTTTTCTTCCAAGTCCCGTTTTTCATTTTCTTTTGATTGTATAATCTTTTGTTCTGCATTTTCTATCTTACTTTTTAGTTCTATAACTTTCCATGCATTTTTTTCTTTTGCAAGACCTTTTTCCACTTTCTGATTTTCTGGAACAAGATCCTTCTGTCTCTTGGTATGCATGACTGATGTTTACTTTTCTTCTTCGGTATATATTTATCCACTATTTTCTCTAATATTTTATATAATATCTCCGTATTTACCCTTATGTCATCACTTACGAAAATGTTATCCCAATCTTTGTTTAATTCTTCATTTATTTCTGACCATTTTATATTTTACTGTTAGAAGTTGTATTTTCCATATCCTTCCCACTTTTTCATTTCTTGCTTATCTCTGTTTTCACTTGCTTTGGAATGGACTGTTAATTCTATGACATTATGGTCTGAAATACTCACATTATTAAACTATTGATTTCTAACATAATTCACCTCGTTCACAAATACTAGGTCTAAAGTATTTTCCTTTCTTGTTGGCAGGTGATTTGTTTGTTGAATGTTGTATTCTAGTAGCATATCTAATAGCTTTTCGAATTGCCTCTTATCTTCTGCACTACTATTACTCTCTTTTTTATATGTATAAGTACAACCACAATCTCCTATTTCGTTCTTTCCAGTCTACGAAAGGAAAGTTGAAGTCTCCAGATAGGAGAATAGTCCAGTCCTTGTGATTTCTACATATATCATCCAATTTTTCTATTATTAAGTCAAACTCTTTAGTATTAGGAGGTCTATATATTACTATGTTCATTAATTTTTCAGATTCAAATTCTACCGCTATTAGTTCACATTCTGAGTTACTATATTTCTCATATATTTTTCCTTGTTTTTTGTCTTTCCCATATATTGCGGTTCCCCTTGATTCCTATTTTTGCTATCTGATCTATAAGTTTGGAACCCTTTTATTTGATCATCATTCCCAGTCTCTTGGGAATACCAGGTTTCACTTATATTCATTATATCTATTTTCTTTTCAATTTGGGTTAATTCTTCTAAGTACTCTATTTTTCTTTTTGAGTTTCTCGTAACTAAACCCTGCGCATTCATCACTATGATGGTTTGCGTGTTTTCTCCTTCATTTAATATTGGTAATAATAAGGATTTTACCCCATGTCTCTTTCCTGTTTGGTTGGATGTTGTTCTTTTCCTCATTTCCAAAAATTCTGACATTAAAAAATCCAACTTTTCCATAATATTTGATCTTCCTCATCATAATTATTTATTTTGTGTCTGAATCTGCAATTTTCTCCGTTTCTGCAATATCCTCTTGCATAATAAATAGTTATTATCTCTTGAGTAGAATCTTGGAGCTGAGGCTTTGAAATTTTTTGCTGACATCTCTGCATATCTCGTTGATGGCTTGCTTTTTTCTTTTACCTGATATTCTTTATTCCTCTCTTTATTGTTTCTTTCTTATTTTGGAGAGAGAGAGAGAGAGAGAGAGAGAGAGAGAGAGAGAGAGATCCTTGAACTAGGAACCTTATCCCAGAATGCTTGCCATGAGAGAGAGAGATATGGAGGAGTTAAGGAGTTCCATTTGACAACGTCTGTGTGTGTGTGTGTGTGTGTGAGAGAGAGAGAGAGAGAGAGAGAAGGAGGGCGCATAATTGCTGGATGGGTAGTTA
>NC_087220.1:57394508-57414508 GCF_015104395.2 Macrobrachium nipponense
GTATCTCAACAGATAATGTGCTTGGAAGGAAAATACTTCGATTTAAATCAACATATCACTTCGCCTTGAAACGTCACTGAAGCTAAACTTGGATTTTTCAAAGAAATAAACACGGCCTAAGAATTTGGACAAGTCCATTAGCTACAACTGGATTCTATTGAGCAGGTGAGAATCAGTTGAAATATCTCTCCTTCAAGTTAAAATTGGGGTAGTTATGTTCTGTATTCGGTTCCAGCTTTGTTACAGTTTCCTTCTTTTGAGATTTCAGTCAGTGTTATCACTGCCTGGGTCTTCTTTGACATTTGTGGGATGCTGTCAGATGTTCAAAGGAATATCAGTGGTTGATGATCTGGACTGTAGGACATATCACTCTACACAGTTCTATGGAACTTAGTTCCACGTTGGCCGAGTGCATTTCGCTCTCGGCTACCAATCCGGTGGTCCGACGTTCGATTCTCGGCTCGACCAACGCGGAACCAGAGGAATTTATTTCTGGTGATAGAAATTCATTTATCGATATAATGTGGTTCGGATCCCACAATAAGCTGTAGGTCCCGTTGCTAGGTAACCAATTGGTTCCTAGTCACGTAAAAATATCTAATCCTTCGGGCCAGCCGTAGGAGAGCTGTTAATCAGCTCAGTGGTCTGGTAAAACTAAGATATACTTTATATGGAGCTAGAAAATCTGTAAGTTCTCCAAGTCGATGAAGTGTTTTGCACAGTACAACTGTACGTTGCATAGGATCATGACATAACTGTTGTTTTATCACTGAACATTTGCAGATATAGAGATGGAGAATGGTTTAATGTCTTAGGTAACAGGTTTAATTTTTAAGCAGTTTTATTGTCTCACTGGAGTTTTCAAGTTTAAGTGAGTCCGTCTCTCTCTCTCTCTCTCTCTCTCCTCTCTCTCTCTCTCTCTCTCGTGTCAACTGTTAGATATCTCTAATTGGTTTAATGTCTTGGGTAATTGGTTTAAGTTTTAAGCGGTTTTATTACCTCATTGGATTTTTCAAGTTTGAGTGAGTTTCTCTCTCTCTCTCTCTCTCTCTCTCTCTTGTCAACACTTGTATATCTCTAAATGGTTTAATGTCTTAGGTAGCTGATTTAATTCTTAAGCAGTTTTATTGCTCTCTGGAGTTATCAAGTTTGAGTCTCTCTCTCTCTCTCTCTCTCTCTCTCTCTCTCTCTCTCTCTCTCTCTCTCTCTCTCTCTCTCTCTCTCTCTCTCTCTGTCAACTCGTAGATATCTCTAAATGATTTAATGTCTTAGGTAATTGGTTTAAGTTTTGAGCGGTTTAATTGCCTCACTGGAGTTTTCAAGTTTGAGTGAGTTTCTCTCTCTCTCTCGTCAACTCTTGGATATCTCTAACTGGTTTAAGATTTAAGCAGTTTTATTGCTCTCTGGAGTTTTCAAGTTTGAGTCTCTCTCTTCTCTCTCTCTCTCTCCATAACCACAGGATCATTTTCAACCAAAATTGGCACAGCTTGATCATGGATAAGTCAATGTAAACATTCTATTATGGTTTGACCTGTTGTACATGTTTTTTGGTACAGGATTATTTATATTTTTTGTCAGAGGTGTTGAGTTTGCCCCTTTTCAAACTTGGGCACCTTGAGAACCATGTTTTTGATCTGACTGTAAAGTCAGACTGCATTCTAGAATTACAGTCTTTGATAAATTTTTTAAAGGTTTTTCAACAAGTGTTGCTTGCAAACTGTATTTCTGGATTCTGTGATGTTTGTTATGCAAAGTGGATAATCCTTTTCACTCCTTTGTAGGTATATAGATATATTCTATCCATTCCACTGTTTATTCATTGTTATCGATAGCTGTAACTGCATCTTGTAAGCCGAATTCATCACTCTCTCAAATATTGGGGGAAAGTATCAGATTGTCTCATTTGTTCTGTAACCCATGAGTTGTCCTCCTGATCTATCAGGGCTTTGTCTCTTGTTTATGGGAAGACTTAAATATTTATCTATATTGAGGCCAGATACAGTTGAGACATCATTCACTTGGTATTTATATTCTTCTTTGGAATTATTCTCTTCATTTGTACCTTTGTTTATGGTGTTGATTGTACCGTACAATTTTTTTCTGTTAAGTGTAGACTTTTAATCATGGGATATGTTGGTGTTTGATGATTTACTGAAGGTTTTGGTCAGTCATTGTTTCTGTAGAGATATTACAGGTATCGAATTGCTTGATTTTAAGGTTTGTCACTCTATGAACTAGTGACACTAAGAGTTTGTTGTTATTTTTGCTGTTCACCTTTTGCCAGCCAGTTTTCATTACTGTTGGAGACTCCTTTGAAGTTTCGTATCTCAAATTTTCCCACTGGGCTTATAGTTGTGCCTTTGTTTTCGACAACATTCCTTTAATGATCTGTTTTTTTTTTTTAACTGTAGAAAACTTTTTCTGCGTGTGAAATATTTTATCAAAGTTTTGTCATTTTGGGCATCAAAAATTTCTTGTGAACGTCCTCAGAAATATTATATGAATAGCTTCCTTTTAATTTCAAGTTTAACTTATCCAGTAAATTTTTTCATATTGAGACGATGCTTTCTTAATAACTTACAGCAAGATAGGAGCATTCTCAATGACATAATGTAAGATTTCTTTTGTTAAAAGTATTCCATTGTCAGTAAGTGTAAGATACAGCAAGATTTCATTTGTTAAAAGTATTCCATTGTCAGTCACTTGCAGTAAGATACAGTAACTAGAGTTTCAATGCTCCTTTCTTAAATAAATACAGTAACATTTCAGTTGTTAAAAATATTCATGTCAGTCACTTGTAGTAAGATGCAGTCAGCGATTAAATATTCCTTTATATAGTAAGATGCAGTAAGAGCTTCAATTATTAAGTGTTCCTTTCTTAGTTGCATACAGTCAGCTAGGAGTTCAATAGTTTTTTTTTAGGCAAAGTCTCTTTAAAAGATTTAATTGGAAAGATTGAATTTCTTACAATACCGTCTTGGTTGTTGCGCAGTAGGTGCATTTCAATCTTAATTATTTAAATTCAATAATAGTCTGCTATAATTTTACAGGTTGTTCTTATTCGGTGGTCCCTCTCTAGCTAGTGATGATGTCCTACCAGAATTACCAGTCAAGTTTCCTTTGTAGAATAACAAAGGAAAGGAGTGTTGATGTTCCTGAAACTAGAGATCACTGATCTCGCCAGAATAGTAGACTACATGGAAGAGGTTCGGTATAGAAGATTACCCGCTATATTGGAAGGTTCAAGGCATTGACTACAGTAACTGATGTCTTCAAGACAGCGAGATCTCTCAGAATTATAAGACATGGCAGGTTCAATAGGATATTGTGAGTTGAGAAGTGTATACCAGATAAGAGGGGTAATGTTGACAATTCAACGCCTTTACGAAAATTATATATGCAACCGGTCTGTATTGCAGAGGAGTCTTCCGTAGAAGAGAACTGTGGTACTCTGTATTTAATAAGTATCTTAAAATGGTATGAAAAATATTTTAACCATAAATTGGACTTTTAGCCTGAAGGTAAAATAAAATATTTTTTTATACCAAATTAAGTATAATCTATATTACCATTTATTGAACCTTCAGAGCCTAGTGGATACTGTTATGTAGATTTTTTGGTATAATAGGATGACATGGTAAGGCTAGTAAAATGTAATACAAAACTATAATTTTCATTTCAAATCCTTAACAATAGCAGATACATCCCACAACACCACCACGATTTTTTTTATAATCAAAATATAGTCATCTAAAAGTTGACTGGTCCAGAAATTTTCAAACGAAAATATTTTTTTGCCCTGAATTACCGGCGGATATGGTTTTGTTTCTTGGTGTGTCTTCGTTATGGGGTCTCTCTTTCTTGATGCGTCATCGTAAGTTTTCTTCTTCGATGGGAACTTTCCACACTTTCCGCTTGTACACTTCTCCTTGGAGGGAAACTTCTTTGTACACCTCTCTTCTTGGATAAGATCTTGTACTACTACTCTGCTGGGATAGGAGCTTCTTGTACTACTCTGCTGGGATAGGAGCTTCTTGTACACTTCTTGGAACTCCTTTTACACTACTCTTCTTGGAAGGGAACTTTTCCTTTCTTTTGGGATGGGATGATCTTTCTTGGATGGGATCTTTTTGTACACTTCTCTTCCGGGAGCTGATGATCTTGTACTTCTGAAGGTCCTTCCACTTCGACGTCAGGCGAAGTAATGGAGTGGCATGAGAGTTCTGTAGGCATTTCCAACTTCTGATGACTCCAAACGTAGATCTGAAGATACTGTGTCATTCTGATGGGCCTTTAAGTAGATCTGAAGTTACTGTCTCATTCTGATGGCCCTTTAAGTAGATCTGAAGTTACTGTGTCATTCCGATGGCCCATGCATAGAGATCTGAAATGGGTAGAATAAGAATTGTCAGAAAATGGTTGAATAGGCCTACTGCATAAATATGAACACCAGTAATTATACTTTTTTTTCCATCTGTCCATCCGCCTGTGGTGTTTGCGTATGGTAACACTGCGGCCCGGCTTTAGATAGTTACGTTTTGTGTAAGTTTTAGGTAAATAAAAGGATATATGGGTGTACATTTGCAACTAAAAAGTTTTTTAATGATTTACTGTATGCGAATTACACCTTTAATATTCGAAATAGGATATTATAATTGTTGAATGTCAGATGAATGTAACTATCTCAAGCCCGGGACGCAGTGTTACCATACGAAACACCACAGGCGGATGGACAGATGGAAAAAAACCGAGTATAGTCTTATAGACCTCCTGCTATGCAACAGACTAATATGTAATGAAAAGTAAGACTTCAGTGATGGTTCTGGAGTTCCCATTTGAGATTATAGTCTCAAATTTCAAGTTTTGTCTCTTAATTCCTTCGGGGATAGTTTTGTTCGTCTGCTAGACAAACTTAACTTGAATTTTGAGGCAAAACTGAAGGAATTTGAGACAATTTCAATATGAGACTTAAGTCACAAGTGGGGCATCCCAACGAGTTTAAGAATTTTGAAACCAATCACAAATGATTTAGAGGAGATTAGGCCTATGGTAAATCACTCATTTTAGCTAAACTACCTTTAAAGCATATTTTCACAAAGTGTTAAAAGGCAAAGTCTAAGAAACTTAATTGGGAAAATAACTAAGTTTAAAATTGCAAAAGAATTGTCAAGCCTAGCTTGATAACCAAGAAGCTAAGATCGTATCTACATTGAAAGCTTACAATGAAAAAACTAGCGGAATTGAATACTTTAGAAAACTACAATGAAAATAATTAGAATTGAAAACTTTAGAAAATTACAATGAAAATCATTAGAATTTAATAATTTATAAAATTACAATGAAAAAAAAATAGAGATTAAAAATATAGCAGAATTAAATACTTTAGAAAATTACAATTAAAATACTTTAGAAAATTACAATGAAAAAAAAGCAAAATTTAATACTTTAGAAAATGACAACAACTCAATTGATCAAGCACCTATGACCAAGACAAGTAAATATGAAGCCACAATCACCCACATATGTCATGTTTTTCTCATGAGGTATATGACGTCGCATTTGCCCACATTATGTTATGTTGTTCTTATGAGGTATATGACGTCGCATGTTGTTCTCATTTGGGGTAATCGTCGGCAACAAATGCTCAGTATAGGCAACAGGGCTTTAGAAAGATGTAGACACCTGAGGAATAAGAAAAAAAAGAGGAAAATTTGAATAAATTGGTGCACAAAATTTGCAATTTACAAGTGGAAGAAAGCAGACATCTTTGAGACGAGTTTAAATACCTTACTTAGGATCCAAATAAATTAGGTATTAACTGAAATTGGACCATTGTACCTCACTGGCAAACAATTTCGACAAATATTGAAACACCTGCTTTAAAATACCTTATTTGAAAATCAAACAAATTAGATGTTTACTGAAATGGTACCATTGTACCTCACTGGCAAATTTGGCAAATATTGAAAAACTTGCTTTTAAAATCTACATAAAAACTTAAACCTTTCTATGTTTAAATTAACACCTGTTTTGCTGCAATAATACTAAATTGGTAAACATTTCTGACAATGAATCATCACTTAACTCTCAAATCTAATATTTCGAAGTTTGAACTTACAAAAAAATATTAAGATTTTGCTACAAAAAAATACAGTAAAGTAACTTTTAGCTGACGTGTAGTACTACAGTAGTTCTGGTGCAGAAAATAATTACCTTAATAAATGATCTTCACTTTTTCTTGTTTAAGTTATCTATTTCCCTTTACATTGTTACTACTTTTGAAAGAGCCCCAGAATATGCTTTGGAAACTTCAATATCAAGTCAATGGCCCCTGACGTGAGCTTGTGAATAATAATAAATAAATAGTAAATAGTAAATAATAAATGATAAATAATATTAAAGGTCTATCATTCATATACACTTGACGACGTGACAGATTAAGACGAAATTATATAAACTAAAAAATGTAGCATTGAATTATTATTGTTTAAAAAGCTTCATTACTTTATTGGGTGGTTATAATGGTTATGGGGGGAGGGGCTTTTTATTATAATTTGTATAAAAACCACACTGGCAATCAAGAGGAAAGCTTATTCCACATTAGCAAATACCTGGGAGAACTGAGTGTTTTGTATGTGAGAACTCTCTCCCCCTTGCCCCCTGCCCCCCCCCCACCCTCTCTCTCTCTCTCTCTCTCTCTCTATTTCATTTGTTCGAGTGGTTAAAATTCTCTCTCTCTCACATTTCGCTTTAGTGGTAGAACTCTCTCTACCATTTCATTGTAGTGGTAAATCTCTCTCTCTCTCTCTCTCTCTCTCTCTCTCTCCTCTCTCTCGCTCTCTCTCGTCTCTCATCTCTCTCTCTCTCTACCCCCCCCCTCCTCTCTTCTCTCTCTCTGGGGTCCCATAAAAGGCAGACAATCAAGATAATGCCACCCCCTAAAAAAAAAAAAAAAAAAAACTTTCAATTCATCGATATAATACCATTTATAATCACCACTCAAGCTAAACGTGGTACTATTAATCTTGTGTTCGGAAACATCTCAAAAGAGTTGCCGGTGGGTAAAAGAAGCTTTAGAATCTAGACGTTTAAATAATGTTAGAATTTTCCAGTCAAACATTCATAAGGATAAAAAAAATGTTAAGGCATTACTAAGTCTCTTCAAATCTATAGAAGAAAATATGCCGTTCAAAATGATACGTTTGGGAATTAAAAGTCATTTTTGTAAAAACTTTAATGGATGGAATGTTTCAGGTTGCTACGATACTGTCGTATCATACCATCAGACCACACGTTTTCTATAACAGACTCATCTGCTTCCATTTAAACGTTCAAACCATCGTTTTCATAAATTCTAGACTCATCTGGTTTCATTTAAACGTTCAAACCAACGGGATTTATAAGCTCTAGACTCATATGCTTCCATTTAAACGTTCAAACCAACGTTTTCATAAATTCTAGACTCATCTGGTTTCATTTAAACGTTCAAACCAACGGGATTTATAACCTCTAGACTCATATGCTTCCATTTAAACGTTCAAACCAACGGTTATATAGACTCTAGACTCATCTGGTTCTATTTAAACGTTCAAACCAACGGTTTTATAAACTTACTCATCTGCTTCCATTTATATGTTCAAATTATATTTTTTAAAAACTCTACTCATCTGCTTCCATTTAAACGTTCAAAGCAACATTTTTATAAACTTTACTCATCTGCTTCCATCCAAACGTTCAAACCGAATGCTTTTTAAAGCCTAGACTGAAATACTTCCATTTAAACGTCCGAACCAAACGTTTTCTAAAACGCTAGACTCATATGCTTCCATTTAAACGTTAAAAATAGAGATTTCTTAAAACCATAGACTCACCTTAGCGTTTTTGTAGCTGTTCCATTTATCTGTGAAATGCTAAACCTATTGTTAGCATAGTTGCAAATCCACACACTGAAGTCCTTTAACTCCTCCGTATCCTTGAAGGCTGTAGGATACGACAAAGGGCGGTGCTGCTTCGTCTCCTTTAAATAGGATTTATATATCTTTTAAATTCCAGCTGTGTCTAGTACCAACGTTGTCCCATCCACAGTCTGCCAAGTTATAAGTAGATATTATTAACCTTTTGAATTCAGCTGAATAAAGATCTGAATGAAGATTTTATAAACCTAATTAATGCAAGCATGAATCTGTGGTACAATGTTTATGCCTTGAAGCATGAATTCAAGCCCATGATATAGTTAAAAACGACACAATTGCTACCTAAGTAGACAACTATACTCTTTTTTTTTTCTTTTTTTTTATCTGTCCATCCGCCCGTGGTGTTTGCGCATGGTAACACTGCGTCCCGGGCTTTAAATAATATCTTATTTCGAATATTAACGGTGTAATTCGCATACAGTAAATTGTTAAAACACTTTTCAGTTGCAATTGTACACCAAGATATCCTTTTATTTACGTAAAATTTACACACAGCGTAAGTATTTAAAGCCCGGGGCGCACTGTTACCATGCGCGACCACCACAGGCTGATGGACAGATTAAAAAAAAAAAAAAAAAACCACACACACAGGAATTCAGAGACTGTAGATCGTCACTATTAGGGCCAGGAAAAGTCTTAGGCCTGTAGGTGTTTTCTCTATAGAAAAACTATAACCCAGTCTTTTCTTATAGGTTCTGTAAATAAAGTTCAGTTCAACTACGAAGAAGCATAGTTTAGACAAGCTTCTTTATTTAAATTTATAAGTACAAAATGTCTTAGGCCTATAGGTGTCTGTATTGAAAAACTAACCCAGTTTTCTTTTGGGTCCTGTAAAAAAAGTGTTTAGTTCAACTACGAAGAACCATAGTCTGGAAAAGTCTCTGGGGAACCTTTATCTAAATTAAAAAGTACAGAAATTCAGAAAATTCGAAATAATTCTACAAGGAACTCAAGTCGTCTTCTCTATCTCTCGGAAAATATTCAATAAGAATATTAAAGACAATGTTTGAAAATAACGAGACTCATAGTTTTCTATGATTAACTTTAAAGAAAAATGCATTTTGCTATGAGTGGTTAGACTAAACTAAATGGCTTTAAAAGACATTATAGACTTAAATACAGATCAAATGAATTATACATATCTCGAGCTTGGGCTATAATAGGCAAACTGATTAGTAATAATCATGTAAAGCAAGTCATTATGCAAGAATATGATTATTATTAGCCTAGAAACAGTTAACAAAGGTTTAGAGCAATTCAAAATAACCAACCCTTAACAGTTGATCCAACAGGGTGACGCAAAAACCACATATGGAACTCAATGCACAAATTAAACAGTTAAAAAGCTTATAAAGTATCTTATTTCCCCAAATATAAGGATCTATTATGTACTGCTATATTAAAAAGATATCAGGGTTAGTCCTCCAGCACAGTTTTGCTGCCACAAATAATGTTTAAGACCTAGGCCTATTCAGTACTGATGCAGACAACGCATCCATGTACAGGGTAAAACAAAATGTATTCAGGACAAGTCTAATCGGAAAACAACGTTTTATCATAATTATTTTAGCTATAGTTTCGGGATAAAGAACTAAATTACTTATTTTCAGTCTTTTATTTCATTAATATAAGATCAAATGGGATTTAAAATCTTAGTTTAACTTTCCAAACAAAAGCTACGAATGTATTGCTTTTGTTAATACTGTAGCAATGGTTTTACAGGGCGACACAAAATAACAAATGATTGACGATTAACAACTATCAACTTATCTCAAGCAAGTCAACTGTACTGAAATGTCTGATACTCTTGACAATAAATTGAAATGGGCCCAATTAGCCCTACAAGCATAATGGAGGCCTATTGAGTAATATTTACACTCAATATGAAAGCATTTTTTCTGTACTTTAGTATCCTTGGCTAGATAAAGTTACAGAGTAATGCAGAAACTACACGTAAAACGGAAACCTCATATATAGAACTTTATACTCTAATTTAAGTGTTCAGTTATATAAAATGTAAATTAAAGTTATATAATCATTTTGGATAGTCCTAGAACATCCCTAACTAGTATATATTCTATCCTGACAACCTACGTAACAAAATAGGCAATGCAAGAATCCTACAACGGTATACAGGGTATCACAAATTGAATCTACAGAAGTCAATACCCGAATTTATTGGTTTAAAAGGAATACTAAGCTTTTTATAATAAAACAAAGGTACTAATAGTACTACCATACTATTATAAAGGTCTAGAACTACCCATCAAGCTTGACTAAGCTTTTTCTCGAAGGAATCTTTGTTGATCTTTAGTCAAACCTGACTAGTTTAGGATCCTTGTTCATTCAAAATAGTTTCCCGCCAAATTTAATACAGGGCTGCTCAAAAAGTGTTACGATATCGCAATTAAAAATACGTTTATAGCATATATTTGCTTCCTGAATTATACAAAAATATATGACAATGATATGAGTTGTATTTGAAGCGTATACAGAGCAAATTAATACACCAGATGACATTATAAGTATATTTGAGTCTTTACTGAGTAGGAGACTAAGCTCTTGTTAACTCTGTAGTCTTGGGAGGACCAAGATATACAGGGTGATGGGATATGTTTTATCGTATCTTAACGTTATGAATATTTGAAAAATATTCTTTTTACGTCGTCAGAATGTTTAAAATCCCATAATATCCATAACTTTACAACGAAACAAAGCTACAAGATGTATATTCAACGTCTCCAAGCCTTGTTACAGTGTAACGCAAAAATGAAACATCGATGGGAAATGCGATATATGTACTCTGAAACCGTAGATGTCTGAATTCCTATTAGTCTCATACACTAATTCCCCAAGTTTAATCTGGCGTATATTTTAGTTAGAAGCTTTGAGAGAGATATAAAAAAGCGTATGGTACCTTAGGCGTCTCCTTTTATATCCAAATAGGAATTACTATGCAATGAATACAGGGTGACTTAAAACCATAGGCCTAGTATTGTACTTTTCTTATAACAGTGAAATAGGCCTGGGGATTTGCAATTAAACATTCTTCGTTACCCTATGTTTTACATGAAACTTTAATAAGTATTCTTAAACATACTGAAGCCTACACAAATGTGATCTTACAGAAAGGCTTATTATAAGCTTAGAAACCCGGATTATAGTGCTACTAGCCACTCGGCAATGAACTTACGTACACTCAATAGACGGTGAATTTCTCAAATCATCTTGCATAATATACAGAATTATATAGACCATTTTCGATAGTCTAACCAATATATATTGATAGAACATTTCCGATTTATATCAAAGCGATAGTGTCACTGACCACACCACCTATACTCACGAACTTCCATGCAACAACGATTAAGAAAAAAAAATCTATAGGTCTAAAAACTTCCTTGATTAGAAAAACAAAAACCATCACCCGAGCCATTAACCCCCTCACCTACTAAAAAAAAAAAAAAAAAAAAAAAAGAAAAACAAAAAAACGAAAACTTTTGTAAACAGTTTTTCAAATGATTTTTGTTCATTTCGAAAACAATCTCTAGTTCCATTGGATAATGATTACTGGGATACCAAAAATAAGCAGTTTTAATTAGATGGGTGGTTTTTGGCGGATGGGGAGCTTCCTGAGAGAGAGAGAGAGAGAGAGAGAGAGAGAGAGAGAGAGAGAGAGAGGCAGGCAGGCGTATGGTTGGCAACCTGTTTAATTAACCATTGTGCAAGCTTAGCCTCTGTATACAATGGAGGAGTTTATCAACCTGTCCTTTGTCAATAAAAGTTTTACAATTAATGCATATTTCATTAATATCCCACGATAAAATATATAAATGTATAATATAATACATAAATTTTATCATATATTAAAGTACATTTACCTCTGAAAAACCTATGTGACATACGCCTAGCAACCAAAACGCAATGTTGGTCTAAAATCTTGGGTACCAAATCGGTTTTAATATACAACTCCTAATCTTTTAAGCAAGACAATGCTGCAAGTAATGACACTCCTACTAAAGCACATTTGGGCGAAATTCCTATGAGGAACGATACATAAATCGCCTTTATTTATTCATTAGAGCATCACGTGTTGTGTACACACAAGTTGGGGTCACTGGCATTGTGTGGTCTCGCGGTTCAGTTACCCCAGATTCTTGTCGCGTTAAAATCGCCCCAAATTTGACAAATTGTTTAACAGCGAGCGGGATTAATCCACTTAAAACTAAACAGAGTTTATCATTAAGGTTTTCGTGTCACTTCTGATATGCAAATTAGCAAGGAAATCCCTGATAAACGCTTAGATATTGGAGAGGAGTTACTGGACTAGTACTAGACTCAGTCGAGTTCTCGTGGTATTGGTAAGGATTAACTATAATTACAAGAGGCATGCGCTGACTCGGGAGCTATGATAACTCTCTCTCTCTCTCTCTCTCTCTCTCTCAATGGAAATGCTTGGAGACTCACAGCTATTCGAATAGCTTAGCTTAAATGGAATTAAATAGCTTATACACATACCTACGTATACATCTTCATACCCAGTACAGGACACAAGATCTAAAAAAGTACCCGAAATTGACCTCGTCTAGACAAAATACCTAGTGGGACCTTTAAAAGCGTCGTCCAACCCGGGGAAAAACCTAGACTAATGATTATTTAAAGTTTGCTGACTTTAAGCCACTGACCAAGTTTGAGTGACTTATTACACTTTTTGACTGTTTAAATTGCGGAAAACAGACCTTAAAAGGCCGAATTATAATGTACAATATATTAAAAGATTAAAACCTAACAAATATTGCTTGAAAGTTACTAATATTTCACGATTGCCAAGAAATACTTGATAAAATTGCCAATCTGGGATGCACTGAATCCTATGGGTCTAATTTTAAAGATGGCGGGTCAGGTATACACACACCAATTGCTAACCTAAAAAGGCCAAACTACCTATTAAAATAATACCTTTTGAGGACTGGCAAAGGGTCAAAAGTTCGAAATAACACAGGTAAAACATTTTATTTGAATTAGCAACCACAGAGCACCTATAGTATCTAAACATATGCCGGCTACAGGTATGTGTTGTATCTGAACATGTGGCAGGTTTGAAACTCCACTAAAAAAAAACTTATTTATAAATGTATCTTCGATATACCAGTTCCTTCAAAGGAATAGTAAGCTAACTTAGTTAAAATATTATTTAAATGAGCTAAACTTCTCCACTGCAAAGCTCAATTAGCTTTTTACCATCGAAAATCAACCGGCCTGCTGTGGGCCCCAATAGCAAAAATTGTACAAGACCAAAAAATACCAATTATTTTATATATATATATATATATATATATATATATAATATATATATATATATATATATAAACACCGTTATGGCCAACGGAGCATTTCGTAATGCTGGGTCATATCATAACCTTGTAATTAATCGCTAATTGTTCTTACTTTTTATGATGGAAATGAGCAAAATTTTCGAAAAATCCCACACACACATCTAAGCCAAACTTTCGTCCGCAGGGGAGAGGAGGTTGGGTCTACACCAGGTCTACACTCTACACTCACTGAGAAAATCCCCAAAGACTTTGGTCCTCCCCACACCCGGTAACCCAACCATGCAAAACACTTTCTACGTCATTTCAGCTCATTCTAACAAATATTTGAACATCATACATTTAAATCCCATAATAAAATAATCTCTCCATTTTAAATTAAATTACTTTTTCATATACGTCAGATACAATTCCAGAATGATATTAAATGATTACGGTGCAGTTTTCCTTAGTTTTAGAAAAATGTCTACACACCTTTGGAAATTTGAGTATTGTGGGGGTGGGGGGTGGGGGGGCGATGGGGATATGGGAGGGGTTTGTATTCGGTTCCTGTCGGGGTGTGGGGGACCAATGGAACTGTGGGTAATTCCTAAACGACTGCTTTGTACAGTAGAGGTTTTAAGAAGGCCATATGGTAATTTGGACAGCTATAAGGAATAGACTGGTAAATTAATAATAATAATAATAATAATAATAATAATAATAATAATAATAATAATAATAATAATAATAATCATACTATAATGGGCGTAATGTCTGTCTGTCTGTCATTCAATCACGGCCAAACGGCTGGTCAGATGGGCATGAAACTTGGCAGGGTTATGGTGGGGACCCCTAAGATGGTTTGTAATGGGGTTTCATCCAACCTAACCCCATCCTTTGTAGGGGGTGGGGGTGAGAAGGGATTCCCTGAAACGGAGCTGTTTCTGGCCGTGAAACGAGGCTGGTTATTCCCGTAGACTTAGTTACTTTATGATTTTTCATACATGATTTCTGTACAACTTCCCCAGAGAAAGTCGCGAATATTTCAGCTCTGACACAATAGAAGATGAAAATTATCATCAATATCCTCAAGATTTTTGTAATAACTTGAATCCATCGGGACTGCCAGTGCACAAGATAACGTTGAAGAAGTACTGCCAAAGGACATTGCAACGGAACGAGGTGCACCGTTATGGAGCTAAACTCCCACGTCACCGAAGCAGTGATAGCAACGGGCCCTCACATCGGCAAACATCTGTTCATCCCCCGGATTCCTCTGATGCCTTCGGACAACCAGTTTCCGTTCCAGTTACGGCGCAGGCAGTTTCCCATCAACCTGGCCTTCTCATTCACTGCAAACAAGTCGCAAGGCCAGACTTTGGATCGTGTTGGTGTGTTTCTGCCGTCACTCATGTTCACTCATGGCCAACTGTATGTGGCGATGAGCAGAGCAACTGACTCTGCCAACTTGAAATTAAGTTGTGGACAAACTGATAACATTGTGTACAAAGAGGTTCTGTAGTAGGTATGTATAAAAATCGCCCTTATTTTAATATTGCTGAACAAATAGGTAATAGTAATAATAATAATAGAAATAACGCTTCTGTAAAATGGTCAGGAGGTGATATATAGAAAATAATAATAATAATAAAATAGGCATTCTATTTCTATGGCAGCATGATTTTATTAACTTTTTTTAATCATCAGAGGATGAGGAAAGCCAGGTCGCCTCTCTCTCTCTCTCTCTCTCTCTCTCTCTCTCTCTCTCAGGAGGAGCGTCTAGGTCGCTCATCTCTCTCTCTCTCTCTCTCTCTCTCTTAGAAGGAGCGTCTAGGTCGTTCGTTTCTCTCTCTCTCTCTCGGGAGGAGCGTCTAAATTGCTCATTTCTCTCTCTCTCTCTCTCTCTCTCTCTCTCTCTCTCTCTCTCAGGAAGAGCGTCTAGTCGCTCATTTCTCTCTCTCTCTAGGTCACTTCTTCCCCCTCCCTCCCTCCCTCCCCCATTCTCTTCTCTCTCTCTCTCTCTCTCTCTCTCTCTCTCTCTCGTAAAAGTCTTGCATAATATCGTCAATGCGTCCCACGTCCCAAATTAAGCTTAAAAAAAAAAGAATTCCCTCATTAACCTTACGCCATTGCACAAGTTTAAGCTTAGATGGCCTCTTCTCATTATCGAATATGGCAAGTTTTGCGCGAGGGAAGCGTGCAAGCACGCAAAAATAAGTATATATACACACACTTACATCTTAGGGTTACAACATAAAAACGTAATTTTTTTGTATTTTTATTCACATTCATGATGACACTAAAACCACACTAACTATATCACTAATATATCACATCTAATACTCAAGTATCTTTAAATATTCTTATATTTCTATAATAAACTTTCAATACATTTAGATATATATAGTTTGTTATAATAATTCAATATAATGTGCACGAGTGATTGTAGATATTAATCATTTACTATTTTCACTACGATTCAAACAATTTACTACGATTTGTAGTAGTAACTGTAGCAATCATATGTTTCCCTCTTTCATTCATAAATTTACACATATGAAAAGATTCATTCATTAATACATCTTCATTGAATGGACATCAAGATTGACAATAAACAATCAATGTCCCACCTTCGAACCAAGTACCCAAGAACGTGAAACATTCCAGTTTCCAGTTCCTGGAACTTAATTGCACGCACTTGAAAGTGGCACCGAAAAATCTATATCCATTGAATGAATTTCCAGACTGATAAAAAACTATCAATGTCTCGCCTTCGAATAGTTTCCAAGAACGTATGACATTCCAGTTCCAGTTTCTAGTTCCAACAATCCCAGTTTCCAGTTCTATTAATTTAATGCACTTCCAGGTGACAAAAAAAAAAAACGGTAAAATAATTCCAGTATCGAGTTCCACCAAATTAATGCCCTTCCAGGTGACTTAAAACTATTTCAGTTTCCAGTTCCAGCTGATTAATGCACTTCCAGCTGACAGAATTCCTTAAAACAATTCCAGTTTTCATTTCTAGCAACTTAATACCCTTCGAGATGACAGGATTTCGGTAAATAATTCCAGTTTCCAGTTCCAGCAATTTAATACCCTTCCAGATGACACGATTCCGTAAAATAATTCCAGTTTCCAGTTCAAGCAATTTAACACCCTTCCAGATGACACGATTCCGTAAAATTATTCAAATTTCCAGTTCCAGTCAAATAATACACTTCCAGATGACACAATTCCGTAATATGATTCCAGTTTCCAGTTCCAGCAATTAGTGCACTTCTAGGTGACACAGAAATATCCGGCAGACGTGTCCCTTGGTACTCCCGTCGGAGTTGCACAGGTCAGGGTCACTCCATCTCCTGACCACGACGTAACGAGCCTTCAACGGAGGGTGTACGTCAAAGACGATCTCCTCTTTTTTAGTTCCAGGCCCCTGGAAGTACCCCACGAAGTCGTACCTGAAAAACTCGCCCTCTTCCAGGAGGTCTTCCTTTCCGGCGCGGCATTCCAGGTCGGCCAACTTCTTAGCGTTGTTGTTGTGGTGAAGGACGATCTTGACTTGCCTCAGGGGCACCGTCCTTCCGAGGTCCACCTTGATCCACGGGTTGTAGCCGTCTTTGCTGTAGTAACATTGGCTCCTGTTCTCGCTGTCGTAGATCCCGTCGAGTAAGTTCTCCACTGTTCTTTCTCCCGCCCAAATGGTGGGTACGGACTCCTCTGCCGTAGCCCCGACGACGTAGTCTATGGGCGTTCGGGTGAAGCATTCCAGGGCGTCGGAGGCGCTAGTCTCTCGGTAGCCTGGAACCACAAACATCCCCGTCAGAAGGCAGGAGGAGGAACTCGTCTCAGAACTTGCTTGAGAACTCACGGGGCACCAGAGGTCGCACCAATCCCGTAACTGACACAGGTGGGCGCAGGCGACGCCTTTGAACTTTCCGGAGATTGTCGGGGGCGCTGGAAGCTCTTTCTGGCTTCTGGAACCGTTCAGGAGTCGAGATCTCTGCACCTTCAGGGGTCGCCAAAGATAGCCGTCCTTCGTGAGGACTTCACTTCCTAGCGACACCAGAAGAAGAGGGAGGAGTAGGAGAAAAGTTTCCGCGTTCATCTTACCAAAAGGGGAGGTTCCAACTTTCCAGTGCATCAAAAGGGTTGAGGTTCCAGTTTTCCAGGATATCGAAAGGAGAGGGTTCAACTTTCCAGTGTATCAAAAAGATTAAGGTTCGAGCTTTCCAGGATATCAAAAGGATTGAGGTTCCAGTTTTCCAGGATATCGAAACGGGAGGTTCCAACTTTCCAGGATATCAAAAGGGATCGAGGTTCCAGTTTTCCAGGATATCGAAACGTGAGGTGCGAGCTTTCCAGTGTATCAAAAGTGTTGAGGTTCCAGCTTTCCAGGTATCAAAAGGGGATCTTCCGGATTTCCAGGGTGAAAAAAAGGTTGAGGTTCCAGCTTTCCAGGTTAATCAAAGCCACGACGCTGGTTCTCCACAGGCTACACCTATATCCTCAGCAGGTCTCAGGCAAAATGGGTCCCATACCTTTAAATGCCTCATATTATACTATAAATGGACGAACAAGTCTGGGCTATGTGCGTGACCTCCTAAATCGTCTCTTGTTTGTCCGGTAAGTGACGAATGACCTCGCATGACCTATTCGTCGCCTCATACGTGAATTTCTTTCCCGTGTCCATACCGTGAAATTAATACCTTTCCTGTTGACAGACACTCGCCTTCCGCGTAAAAAAAAATATATAAAAAATACACAAAAATATATGAAAGGGCCATTTCGGGGACTTTTCCCCCATTCGGGCTTTTACGAAACCTTCAATTAAGAGAGAGAGAGAGAGAGAGCTAGCTGGGATTTTAGACTGGATTTTCTCTACAGCAAATATTGAAGAGGAAGTAATTGCTTTACTCAAACAACAGGCAAAGACTAGGTGGAAGTAACTGAGAATTTTGTGTGTTTACGTAGCCTTGGGCTGATTCGCACGCGCGCGCGCGTGCATACACAATTACATACGCACACGTACACATATGTCAATCAGTATAAATCAGTATAGTTCTTACTGTTTCTCTTTTTTGTATCATTTTATAGATATGTGACCCTGATGAGGGACGCACACACACATGACATCAATAACACGTAACTTCGTAATGTCACGAATAACATCCACTATACACTCGTCAACTAATATCCACCAGTATTAATCATTCCAGGAAATATTCCCGGCGGAAAAAATATTCACTGAATCTCCATAATTACAGCTTTATTCACAAAATATTCATTAATATCCACTCGAGTGCATGTCTAGTTGAATATTGCCTGCTGTATAATCAATCATTTTGGCTTTTGTACCAGAAAGATGAGCTGGGGGAAATTAAGTTGAGAGAGAGAGAGAGAGAGAGAGAGAGAGAGAGAGAGAGAGAGAGAGAGAGAGAGAGAGAGAGAGAGAGAGAGAGGTTAATTTCTCCGTATATACCGAATGAGCACAAGAAAGAAAAATATACGATGTATATAAAACATGCTAACACACATTCCCTCTCTCTCAATCCCTCTCTACGGCGGAGAGAGAGAGAGAGAGAGAGAGAGAGAGAGAGAGAGAGAGAGAGAGAGAGACCTTACCTTACAGACCTTACAGTTCGTTCGGGTTGCCCCAGGTCCCTCAGTGTGAGGCGCCTCTAATGTCTACCAGAGTTTTGCTAGTACATCTTCCGGTATATTTTGCATCTTCCAATCTTGGATGGTCTGGGATGCAGTTTAGATATTTGTCGAGCTTATTCTTAAACACATCTACGCTCACTCCTGATATATTCCTCAGATGAGCTGGCAACGCATTGAATAGACGTTGCATTATCGATGCTGGTGCGTAGTGGATTAATGTCCCGTGTGCTTTCCTTATTTTTCCTGGTATAGTTTTGGGCACTATTAATCTACCTCTGCTTGCTCTTTCTGATATTTTTAGTTCCATGATGTTTTCTGCTATTCCTTCTATCTGTTTCCATGCCTGAATCATCATGTAGCGTTCTCTTCTCCTTTCTAGACTATATAATTTTAAGGATTGTAGTCTTTCCAAGTAGTCAAGGTCCTTAACTTCTTCTATTTTAGCTGTAAAGGACCTTTGTACACTCTCTATTTGTGCAATATCCTTTTGATAGTGTGGGTACCATATCATATTGCAATATTCAAGTGGACTACGAACATATGTTTTATAAAGCATAATCATGTGTTCAGCTTTTCTTGTTTTGAAGTGCCGTAACAACATTCCCATTTTTGCTTTACATTTTGCCAAAAGAATTGCTATTTGATCATTGCATAACATGTTCCTATTCATCATCACACCAAGGTCTTTAACTGCTTCCTTATTTGTGATTGTCTCATTATTAGGTCCCTTATATGCATATAGCTTTCCTTCTCTGTCTCCGTAATTTATTGATTCAAATTTATCAGAGTTAAATACCATCCTATTTACCTCTGCCCAATCATATACTTTGTTAAGGTCTCTTTGTAGAGCGTTCCTATCTTCATCACAAGTAATTTCTCTACTTATTCTTGTATCATCAGCGAAACTACTATCTACCGAATCCTTAACATTACTGTCTATGTCTTCAATCATAATAACAAACAGTATTGCAGCTAACACCGTACCTTGTGGCACACCGGATATTACCTTGGCTTCATCCGATTTCTCATCGTTTGCAATAACTATCTGTTT
>NC_087220.1:57419508-57439508 GCF_015104395.2 Macrobrachium nipponense
TATATATATATATATATGTGTGTGTGTGTGTGTGTATATATATATGGTATTGGTATTAATTTATCTATTTATTTACATTCTTATTTCCCAATTCATTAACTCTCTCTCTCTCTCTCTCTCTCTCTCTCTCTCTCTCTCTCTCTCTCTCTCTCTCTCTCGAGTTTTTAGCCCAGAATACCTCCCCAAATTAACTCACTAATAATTTAAAAGCATGCAACATAGAATATAATGAGAGAGAGAGAGAGAGAGAGAGAGAGAGAGAGAGAGAGAGAGAGACGGTGAATTTTGTCGATAATTGATAAACCATGACGTTACACATAATAATTAGCCCTGATAATCTCAGTTTCTTAAAGATAACAATATAGCGATTATAATTAAATGCACGATTATGTAATTATATGATTATCAACGTAATCATATTGCTTTTTACGGCGCTGTACAGAGGAGATTATGGTGGACTGAAATCATGCTACTATAGAAATAGAATGCCTATTTTATTATTATTATTTTCTATATATCACATCCTTACCATTTTACAGACGCGTCATTATTATTATTATTATTATTATTATTATTATTATTATTATTATTATTAATTTTATTCTTTATTATTTTTCCAGATACCAAAACCACCAAAATATTGATTTGGACAATGCACAAAAATTATGTGATGGAACTGACTGATTGTGATACTACCTCCCAATCTGAGAGAGAGAGAGAGAGAGAGAGAGAGAGAGAGAGAGAGAGAGAGAGAGAGAGAGAGGTTAAACCAAGTCACTGAACCTTAGCGTTAGCGGAAAAATCGGATCTGTGAGGAAAGCTACCAAGTAGTAATAAGACGATTTCACAGTTCCGCAGTCCTCCCTTGGTGCCGTTTAGGGCGAGAGGACAAAAATATTATTATTTATTATTATTATTATTATTATTATTATTATTATTATTATTATTATTATTATTATTAGCAATTTATACACATTGGATAAAATGTATATATATACTTATATATACATATACATATGCATAATATTTTATGTACTATATATATATGTATGTATATATATTTGTGTATATATATTTATATATATATATATATATATCATATATATATATATATATATATATATATATATATATATATATATATATATATATAAAGCGAATCCCACAGGAAAATGATAATCAGAAATCCTAGCGCTTTCGTCTTTTACTAAGACATTCTTAGTAAAGACGAAAGCGCTTCTATTTTCTGACAATCATTTTCCTGTGGGGATTCGCTTATATATATATATATATATATATATATATATATATATATATATATATATATATATACATATATCTATATATATATATATATATATATATATATATATATATAGTATTGAGAGAGAGAGAGAGAGAGAGAGAGAGAGAGAGAGAGAGAGAGAAGAGCGGGAGATTCCATCACCAGATAATTCTTGATAGTAAACGTACAAAAAAAGAACAAATACACTTACAAATACACACTCAAGTACACTTCAGAGTGTATTGATTCTGAGTAAACCTCATAATTATGGCTTTTTCTAGGATTATACATTTACTGGGAAATCATCTGAATTATATAGCTAATCTTACTCATATAACGCTCCATAACTAATTGACCATATATGTTTAAATTACTTTTAATGTACTAAGTTTTCAGTCAAGCGTATTGTTGTATGATTTTTTCTCTATATATTGTATTTAAATGGGTGATGTATGAATGTACATATATCTTCAAATAAATTTTTGTATTAAAATATATTTTTATAATAATGTACGTACGTGCGTATGTGTGTGTGTATAATGTTTTTCCAGTGTATATATATATCTATAACCGTAATGTATTTGGTCCCAGTTGCGTATGTGAAAAAAACTTCCCAAGTATGTATGTATGTATGTATGTATGTTTACAATTATTCTTTCCAATTCACAGATATGCGTATAGGTAGGTAATCAACTTCCAAAATAAATATGTATATAAATAGTTTTTCCTAGTTGTGTATGCATGCAGTCAGTTTTTAATAATTATGAATGTACGTATGTATGTATGCTTATATTTATATATGCACTGAAGGTTTGGTATTTGGTGCAATATCTAATTTATACCAAAGCTGATTAAACCCGAATTCTGTTTGTATAATACGATTAGAACTGTAAGCCTTCTGGCTAAATGTAAATATTTGATTCTCTCTCCTCTCTCTCTCTCTATCTCTCTCTCTCTCTCTCTCTCTCTCTCTCTCTCCTTAGTCCACTGAAGGTTGCCACCAGATTTACAGATATTCAAATAATAATAATAATAATAATAATAATAATAATAATAATAATAATAATAATAATAATAATAATAATAATAATAATAATTATAATAATAATGATAATAATAATAATAATAATAATAATAACGAATGTTAAAGTTATAATGCTTTTTCTTTGCAGTTTACCTGAGAGAATCTGAGAACAGCTGGAGTCTGAGACAGACTGAGGGAGAATATATTTACAGACTTCAAGCCGAGAATGATATTAAGCTGATGAAAACCCTACGGGAGGAGTAAACTGAAGCTGAAAAAAGAAACAGCTTAGTGGGTTCTAGGTGAGAAAGAAAAAGATTGTAAATACGATCCCATACTATTACTGAGACCTTGAGATTTTGTGACGTGATTCGGTTCGCCTTGTTGACAACTGAAATGGATATCAGTTTGTGGTCTTGACACGAATAAAAAAAATATCTCCAGTTTGTAACGCCAGAGTGACAGAAACCTATGAAAATGGAGATTGCGTTCGTAGATGAAGCTGAAATAATTGGTGTTTAGTTAAAAGACAAGTGAACGTAACGGTTTCGGGGTCAGTGAAACTAACTCAATAAATCTTTAATGTGGTTCGATATCAATCAACAACAACGGTCGTTAGCGTTAATGAAATAACGGCGCTTGACATAAATCACTTTCGGTTTTGGAAATAACGACTGGAACCTGGAAATATCTCGTCCAGAATGAAACAGACGCAACATGAATCTGTCTCCCCGACTTTCTCATCAGCTCTTTCTCCCTTTTCATCGATAACTTCCAGAATGCGTGGGTCTTCTATGTCCATTTCCACCGAGGGGAAACTCGAGTACCTCGGAGGAGCAGGAGGCTTCCAGGGGCCCCAGACCGAATTCCAGAGGGGCTTCCAGGAGGGATTCCTGGGGGAACTCCACGGTCCTCAGCAGAGCCCGGGGTACTTCGAAGGCTTCCGGAACCAGCACCAGCAACAACAACAGACCTTCGTTCCAGGCGACAGATACGGCCTGCAAAAGGTTATCAGCCTCCTCCCGGCGGAGGAGCTGATCGATCTGACTATGATGACGACGCCCTCCTCATCATTGTCGTCTTCCACGTCCTCGGGATCAGTCCAAGCTGCTGCCGTCAGGGACGGGTTCCTCAGCCCAAGCAGCGCTGTCAACTTGACCGAGAATTACGACCTCGTCAACGAGAGCCTCCTGGCGAAGGCGATGCCGAAGGAGATGATCTTCAACGAGTCGCACATCATCACCATCAGCACCTACTCGTGCCTGATGGTGCTCTCCGCCCTCGGGAACATCTCCGTCCTCAAGTCCATAGCCTCGTGAGTTCCCCTGAGGAGTCCTTTGAAGGATTATGTCAATAATGTCACGTTCCTCGACTCGGGAA
This sequence comes from Macrobrachium nipponense, assembly GCF_015104395.2. Lineage (NCBI taxonomy): Eukaryota > Metazoa > Arthropoda > Malacostraca > Decapoda > Palaemonidae > Macrobrachium > Macrobrachium nipponense. The sequence goes on from NC_087220.1 coordinate 57,423,198, forward strand.
GGTTCCCACTTTGCGTAATGGCTTCTTCTTACTTCCTGCTTGTCTGTCTGTCTGTCTGTGTGTGTCTGTCTCTCTGTCTGTCTCCTGGCGTAGGTTGTGGTCTGGGAACGTCTCTCTCTCTCTCTCTCTCTCTCTCTCTGCGTGTGTGGGTTTCGTATAATAATATTGATATTGTAGGCTTGCCAACAATACAAAGGTATAGCAGTTCTGCTAAATAGGGTTGGCTATTGTTTGGAATATCTCCTATTATTGTTATTGTTACAGTCTTTTGTCTGGCGTCGCATTCGCTATTATTATTATTATTATTATTATTATTATTATTATTATTATTATTATTATTATTATTATCCATATACGTAAAATAGAAGAGAGAGAGAGAAGATATTGACAAGTATATAGTAAGCCTCTCTCTCTTTTTCTCTCGCCATCTGCAATAGAGATAGAAATAACTTCATTTTAATCTATCTAAACTCACGTATGAAACATAAACTCTCTCTCTCCTCTGCTCTCAACACCTCTCGTCTGCTCATCTCTCTCTCCTCTCTCTCCCCCTGTGTCTCCTCATTCAGTCCTCTTCCCTGTGTCTCTCCAGTTGCAGTAGAGATAGAAATTGCTTCATTTTAATACATTTAAACTCACGTCTGAAGCATGAGCGGTCTCTCTCTCTCTCTCTCTCTCTCTCTCTCTCTCTCTCTCTCTCTCTCTCTCAAAGAACCTCTCTCTTTCTCTCTCAAAGTATCTCTCTCTTTCTCACCCTCAAAGCCTCTCTCTCTCTCTCTCTCCAGTTGCAATAGAGATAGAAATAGCTTCATTTTAACCTATTTAAACTCACGTCTGAAACAAACTCTCTCTCCTTTTCTCTCTCAAAGACTATCTCTCTCTCTCCAGGCACCGGAAGAGAACCTCGGCATCACGAGTGTCTCTCATGATAATGCACCTGACAATCGCTGATCTGCTGGTCACATTTCTCCTCATGCCCTTGGAGGTGAGTAGCAGCACCCGACAAGCCACCTTTTCTCGGTATTTATTTTTCGTAGCCATTTCTTATGAATATGACATAGATATATTTCCTAGCCTGTAGAATTACTGTGGCAAAGGGAAACCGGTTGTGTTTATAGCAATTTTATCTTCAAAGACTCTACAGAATTACAAAAATTATTGGTAATAGTTTTTTTTGTAGAATCTAAGCAATATGGAATATAACATACATACATTTTCTGGCCTGTAGAATTCTGTAGAAAAGGAAAACTAAGTATATCTACAGCAAATTTTTTAACCTTAAAGACACTGCAGAGCTACAAAAGCCTTGTGAAGGATTTTTTTTTTTTTGTAGAATCTAAACAGTATATATTATATATTATATATTATAACGGGTGAACGTGTTATACGAAATAATGTAAGAGAAAATAATATACTTTTCTCTCATTCTCTTTACAAAAATGAGAGAGAGATGAGATATAGTTATCTCTTTTCTCTCATAAACCTTATAAAAAGAGACAATAGCGATAAGAAATAGCTCTTTATTTAGTTATTTTTTAGGAATGTCCACAGTAATGGAGAATAATTATTCTTGGCTGCAAAAATTAAGAAGGAAATGAAAATGGAAATAGCCATATATTAATATTCTCTCTCTCTCTCTCTCTCTCTCTCTCTCTCTCTCTCTCTCTCTCTCTCTCTCTCTCTCTCTCTCTCTCTCTCCTTTGAGGATATGAATATGCACATTCATTCAAATGTAAAAGTGAATGGGCGAGACTGGCATTGATTAGATCTCTCTCTCTCTCTCTCTCTCCTCTCTCTCTTTCTCTCTCTCTCTCTCTGAACATACACTTTTAAATATATTCTGCATAGGAACGAGGCATATATTGGATATATTCTCCTTCTCTCTCTCCTTTAGCAGCCACGTGCCTCATGCCTCTCTCTCTTCTCCTCTCTCTCTCTCTCTCTCCTTTCTCTCTCCTTTAGCAGCCCCGTGCCACATGCAATCAGATAATGGAGTCGGCCACATAGAGCCATTTCAAAATGCCAATTTTTCAGTCGAGCCCAAAAAGGAGAAAATAATAATGATAATATGATGATCTTACCTTACCTTACAGACCTTACAGTTCGTTCGGGTTGCCCCAAGTCCCTCAGTGTGAGGCACCTCTAATGTCTACCAGAGAGTTGCTAGTACATGATCATGATGGAGATTATAATAATGATGATGATGAAATCAATCACATTTCATCTCTTCCCATTTCCTTCCCTCCCGCCCGCAGATCGGATGGGCGTGGACCGTCTCCTGGGAGGCGGGCGACCTGGCCTGCCGCGTCTTAGCCTTCTTCCGCACCTTCGGCGTCTTCCTCAGCGGGTTCCTCCTGGTGGTCATCAGCATCGACAGGTACCACGCCGTCCTCAGGCCCCTGACCGTTACGGAGGCCAAGAGGAGAGTCCGGATCATGCTAGGCGTGGCGTGGGCGGCGTCCGTAGCGTTTTCGATGCCGCAGGTGAGTCAGTGAGGAAGAGAGAGTCAGACACGCCACCACCCAGGGAGAGGGTTAGGTTAGGTTTTGGTTGCGTGTGGTTAGTGTGTGCGTTTGTTTTGTTCTCTCTCTCTCACTCTCTCTCTCTCTCTCTCTCTCATTGTTGATTAATGATCATATTTTCATTCTCTCACTCTCACTCTTTGTAGAATAATTATTATATTTCCATTTTCTCTCTCTCTCTCTCTGCCTCTGTCTCTCTCTCTCTCTCTCTCTCTCTCTCTCTCTCACACACACACACACACACACACTCACTCTATCTCTCTCTCTCCCCACCAAACGAAATGTTTAATGATATATGTATATATATATATATATATATATATATATATATATATATATATATATATATAGTAGACATAGAGAGAGAGAGAGAGAGAGAAAGAGAGAAAAGAGAGAGAGGAGAGAGAGAGCCCACCATAGGGCAAGCAAGCTGGCCCAAAAATATTTTTGTTTATATAAATACAAATATACATAGTTATTTAGTTTATGTATACACAGAGAGAGAGAGAGAGAGAGAGAGAGAGAGAGAGAGAGAGAGAAATTCCTGTCTAAGTCGCATTAAATGTCACACGGCAGCAGCTGATTCCAGAATTCCGCAAATTTATATATATATATGTATTTTCAATTCCCACCGTCGCGTTCCGAGTTGTAATCCGTAGGAATCAAGTGCCTGGGGAGCAATTAAGGCCTTGTAATACCTCCGGTGGGACTGAGAGAGAGAGAGAGAGAGAGAGAGAGAGAGAGAGAAGAGAGAGAGAGAGAGAGAGAGATGAGTGAGAGCCTTCCGTGAATTTGACATTTTTTGTCTTCAATTTCTGCTCCACATTTTATTCATTCGTTCTCTTTCCCTTTCTAGATTAATGCTCTCTCTCTCTCTCTCTCTCTCTCTCTCTCTCTCTCTCTCTCTCTCTCTCTCTCTCTCTCTCTTTTCTCTTTTTCTCTCAACACCGATCGACCTTAACAATACAACCACTGAACTGTGGTATTCAGCTCTTATTTCAAGAGGTAAAATAATTGCCAATCATCATTATTATTATTATTATTATTTATACAAATATTATCTTTTTTATTTTCTATTTATTTATTTTTTTCTATCACAGTGCTCCAATTCGACTGGTGGTATTTTATAGTGTGGAGTTCCGGGTTGCATCCTGCCTCCTCCTCCTCCTCCTTATTATTATTATTATTATTATTATTATTATTATTATTATTATTTTATTATTATTATTATTATTATTAATTAGTTTATTATTATTATTATTATTATTATTGTTAAAAAAATCCTCATAGTAGCACGAGTCTTCAAATGCAGAAACAAATCCACAGTCATCTAAACGTACATATATGTAAAAAAAAACTTTAAGATAGCTATCCTTAAAGTTTTAGATTTGAATATATGTACATTTACATAAGTGTGGATTTGTTTCTCCATTATTATTATTATTATTATTATTATTATATATATTTTATTATATTATTTATTATTATTATTATCATTATTATTATTATTATTATTATTATTATTATTATTATTATCATCATTATTATTTGGGGAAAGGTAAACAACTGATACGGAAGAAGAATAAAGGAAGATGGGTTGACAAACAAACAAATATTTGCTTAAGAAAACGACAAAAACGAAAGACAAACTTCGCACTGCATTAGACGTTCAGTGACCAAACAATGGCAGGATTTGAATAACTGAATAACACCAACGTTATTGACATCATTTCTCTCCCCCCAAAAACCATCACAGATGTTCATCTTCCACGTCGAGGCCCACCCAGAGTTCCCCTGGTTCCAGCAGTGCGTCACCTTCAACAGCTTCCCCTCGCCCACCTACGAACTGGTGTACATAGTCGCTGGCTTCGTGGCTATGTACGCCCTGCCCCTGACGACCATAGTCATCTGCTACGGCTCCATCGTCATCGTCCTCTACAGGAAAGATGGTGAGAGAGAGAGAGAGAGAGAGAGAGAGAGAGAGAGAGAGAGAGAAGAGAATCTTTTTAAATTAGGCCTCATTGGAACTCATTCCCGCTCAAGAAAAGTCGATTAAAAGGTACTATGCTGTTCTGTTGGGTCTATTGGTTTCTGGAGGGGTGGGTGGGAGCTTGGGAAAGGGCGGGTGGGTGGGGCATGGCGGGGGGAGATGAGGGCGGTGGATCAAAGAAAAAGAGACAGACGACACCATCTGACCTTTCCTTTGTAACCGAAAAACATTCGACCACTACAGAAGAATTTATTGAATGGAGAATTTCATGAAAAACTGAAATGCAAAAAAAAAAAAAATAAATGCTATGTACACTATTGTTTTTTCATTTTTTTAGAGCACGATTTAATTCTTTATAGAAATTTTTCTCAAAAGTTTTTATCCAATTTTCAAAGCGTTTGATCTTTTTCAATTTGACTTCTGAAATGGAAACAGGAAATGTTTATTTGTCAAAGAAGCTGAGTCATATATATGTAGATTTTTTCTGGTTTATATTTCAATTATACTTGTTTGCTTGTTTTTCTAAATTGTAATGAAGAGATTCACTAAAATTCTTTGTTAATCTGCAACTCTCTGCTTCAGTCTGACTTCTCTTGACATTTCTTGACCTCTCCTGACCTTCTTGGCCTTTCCCGGACTCTCCTAATCTTTCCTAACATCTCCCGACATTTCTTGACCTCTCCTGACCTTCCTTGACGTCTCCTAACCTTTCTTGACGTTTCTAGACCTCCCCTGACATTTCTTGACCTCTCCTGGCCTTTCTTGACCTCTCATGACTTCTTCTGACCTCTCTTGATCTCCCATGACCTTTCTGGACTTTGTTTGACCTCTACTGATCTATTTTGACCTCTTTTGACCTTTCATAACTTGGTCTTACCTCTATTTGCAGTGATATCCCGTGATGGGCCAGCGGACGAGAGACGGGCCCCGTCTTTAGGACGGGCAAAAACGAGAACCCTTCACATGACCCTGATTATTGTGATGGTGTTCTTCCTGTGCTGGACCCCTTACAACATCATGAGTCTATGGTGAGTCTTCACGAGTCTGTGTCGAGTCTAGTGGAGTCTTTGTTGGTTCACCGTGAGTCTGAAGATGAGAATGAGAGTTTTGAGTCAGCAGTCACCACTCAAACGCGGTTTTTTGTGAATCTATGCTGAGTCTACCTGATTAGTCTACGCGAGTCTGTGTTGAGTCTCCCTGAGTCTGAAGACTGGGATGAGGGCTTTGGGTGTAAGATAAAAAACACAACTTTTCAGTAGAGCTTATGAAGTTGGGTGGTGTATGAATCTATGCCAAGAGTCTCCCTAGGGCTAAGGGGAGTACCTATAAGTGCTTGATGGGTGTAGGAGTGAGTCTACATTCGTTTTCATGAGATAGGGATGAGCTTTGGTAGTCTGTAGAGAAAGTCTAGGATAAATTGCTGAGGAACCTATACCTGAAGTTTGGTCGAGTCTATAGTGAATGTGAGTCTTGGTGAGCATAATGGAGATACCTTTATGCTTGCTAAGGTTTGTGGCTGAGTAATCTATACATGTTATCTACCTGAGTCTAACGATTAATCTAAACATCGATCTACCTGAGTCTAACGATAAATCTAAACAACTTCATTTCACTCGTCTACACATTCAGGCACTTCCATGCAGAAGTCTCCATGGCTTCTAGACTGTGAAATAACTTCTTCTCTTCACTCGTCTCCCCCTACAGGTATTTCATAGACCGCAAGAGCGCTCAGAGGGTCGATCCCCGGGTCCAGGCGGCGCTGTTCATCTTCGCCGTGGCCAACTCGACGGTGAACCCCTTGGTCTACGGGTACTTCAACGTCCGCAGGGGCTCCAAGAGCCACAGCATGAAGCAGGAGTGGCGGATGAAGAGGATCGTTTACAAGCCTCCGTGAGTACTGTACTACTGTTCTCCTAGTAAACAAACTCTTCTTCTTCTGTCTAGTGTTGTCTGGGAATTTAGGTCCATTTCCTGAGCTACGATTAGATACAGGCTTCATAGGCCTTGTTTTTGGTGCAGATTTTGTGAAATATTCGTCATATATGCCCACAGGAAGACCCCAGGGGCTTAGGGTAACTCGTGATAAGTCTAGTAAACAAACTCTTCTTCTTCTGTCCAGTGTTGTCTGGGAATTTAGGTCCATTTCTTGAGCCACTATTAGTTCCAGACTTCCTATTCAAAGCAGATATTTGGGGGAAATTCGTAAAAATAAGCCCATATGAGGTTTTAGGTCAGTTTCTTCAAAGACACAATTAGGTACAAGCTTCATAGGCCTTGTTTTTGGTGCAGATTTTCTGAAATATTCGTCAAATGAGTCCACTCGAAGACGCCAGGAGCTTAGAGTAACTCGTGATAAGTCTAGTAAACAAACTCTTCTTCTGTCCAGTGTCGTCTGAGAATTTAGGTGCAAAGACAGTCAGGTCGAGAATTCATAGTGAACAAACCCTTCTTCTCTTTGGTACATAATTTGTGAAATTCATCAAATAAGTCCACTTCAGGAGCTCGTAGCAAATCACGACGGCTTAATAAACGAAGAATCAAATGCGTAGAAGACAAATTACCCCGGAAACATATTCTGAAGGCGACTGGAGTCTCGGAAGTTATATCAATATGAAATGTTTTCCTCGTCTTGACGTTATTGCGCTAATGAGTCGTCTTGTCCCTTAGGTTATTTTGCTAAAGAGAAATGTTTGTTTCCGGGGTAATTTGATTCGTTTGTCAGTCTATACCGTAGGGCAGGAAGGGCCTATAAAACTGATATACTAAGACCAACAGTACGACTTTAAACCGTTGACGAAAACCTCATCGTATTCATTAATGTTAGTATGAATTTATTTCGTTTTCCTGATGTTTAGAGCTGCCTTTTTCTTGCCACTTTCTAAGAACATATACTGCCACAAACACACGTACTAACACCTCTCCTTAGGACACTTAAACAAACACACACTCACACACACACACATACACAGGCCTCTTATAAGCGTCCAAATACTTCCCACGCACGAAGGTGCTTTGTCCATCAGTAAGGAAAATATAGATACAGTGCCTTCCATTTACGGTTTATATCAAGAAAAAGAAAGCCATGTACTGTAGGATTATCTGGAGAAAGATGTGAGAGGGCGGATACGAATGGCTAAAAAGAATGTCAGCCGATGGGTTACTAAGCAGCTTCAAGCAAGATCCGGAAAGAGGAACAGTGTGTGTGTGGTGAGGTTGTGGATGTAAATCTCTAGTACCTTATGTAAACAGCTGAGTGGGGTTTGGATATAATCATCTATCTGTCTGTCTGTCTGTTTATATATCTGTCTACCTGCCTATCTACGTACATACATATACGAAGATAAAAGACCCATAAAACATTATTTTAACGTTGCAACCATATAATTCGCGCACTTCCTTCAGTGCTCCTGATCGCTGGTAAAATATGGACATAGGATTTCTTACAAGAGTATATATACAAAAACATGTAGGTGTGACAGTAAGATATATACATTTGATTCAATTTCAGTAAGGTTCATCTTATAAACCAAATAATATCTCTGGTTAACATCAACTGATAAACATACACACAGACTAAAAAAGTTGTTAAGATTCCCTATTCCAGCATATTCAACTCTAAACATATTTCCCCAGATTTACTTAAACTATTTCTCTCTCTCTCTCTCTCTCTCTCTCTCTCTCTCTCTCTCTCTCTCTCTCTCTCTCTCTCTCTCTCTCTCTCTCTCTCTCTAACATCATTTCCCAAGGTTTATTTAAACTATTACTGAAACTTATCTCTCTCTCACGATGTCTCCTCGGCTGGATTAACAAGTCTTTGAGACGTCCTAATCCTTGTAACTCCTTGTAACTCACTCTTTCTCTCTCTTCACCACCACCAGCAGATTTCGACAGCACATGCGCGGATGCCTTTGCAACCCCGTCAGGAGCTCCTCCAGTGACCTCCCCTGCCATCACCATCTGTACCCTCCGGAGAGGCACGTCTTCCGGGGACCTCGTTATCCTCTGCATGCGGAGAATCGCTACCTGGACATATAGAGAGACGCCTCTGACTTTCTGGAATAAAGGGGCATTCCAGTTCCCAGGGGCTGGAAGACTGAAGAAGGCATTTCCAGTGCTGGGTGGGACATTGATCTTGTGGAATAACTCCTGGTGTCACAGTAGAAAAAAGGGCATTCCAGTTTCCACATCCTGGAAGATTGAAGAAGGCATTTCCAGCGGTGGGTGGGACATTGATCTAGTGGAATAACTTCTTGTGTCACAATAGAAAAAAAGACCATTCCAGTTTCCACATCCTGGAAGATTGAAGAAGGCCTTTCCAGTGATTGGTGGGATATTCTACTGCATTTGGTGCCACAATAGGAAAGGGCTTTCTTTTTTCCAGGTCCTGGAAGATCGAAAACCTTTCCAGTGCTTATTAGGACATTCCACTGCATTTGGTGCCCCAATAGGAAAAGGGCATTCCAGTTTCCAGATCCTGGAAGATTGGAGAGGGCCTTTCCAGTGCTTGGTGGGACATTCCACTGGATTTTGTGCCCTAAAAGGAAAAGGGCATTCCTGTTTCCAGATCTTGGAAGATTGAAGTGGGCCTTTCCAGTGCTGCGTAGGATATTGACGTTATGGAATCAGTTCTAGTGTCACACTAGGAAAAGGGGCATTCCAGTTTCCAGGAGCTGGAAGATCGAAGAAGATCGAAGATCTTTCCAGTGAATGTGATGAAAAGGGGCATTCCAGTTTCCAGGAACTGGAAGATCGAAGATGATTGTAGAAGGCCTTTTCAGTGGTTGACAGAACATTCAACTGCATTTGATTCTACGATAGTAAAAGGGAATTTCAGGTTCCTTGTACTTGGAAGACTGAGGAAGGCATTTCCAGGGCTGTGTGGGACACTCTAGTGCATGAAAATAAAAGTAATTCGTGCTGACGCCATGTGACGCCACTGAAGATATCCTTTGAACAGCAGTCACTAAAACTCCAGAGCTCGCAGACGATCCAAGTACCTATACGCTGGTAACTGGAACTTCTGGAAAGTAATTCGTATTGCTGGAACACAGAAATGTATTCTACGTCCCACGAAGGGAACGAGTGATGGGAACTTCCATTAAATGCCATATCAGTGGGAACAAACTTGAGTTGCAAAGGGCTATATAGTGATTTTTATGAATATTAAAACCTTCCACGATCTACTTGGAAAATAGATTAGTTTGCCCCTCGCAGTGAAGAAATGCATAGAAAACGGATGGATGATTTTGACGAAGATGTACCTGAGATAAATTTAATAGTCTGTGTGTTCGTTTCGTCTTTGCAAATTGTTTATTATAATTATTGTTATATTATTATTATTATTATTATATTATTATTATTATATACAGGGTGTCCAGAAAGTCCCAGTACCATTACAGGCAATAAATACTTGTAATGGTACTGGGACTTTATGGACACCCTGTATATGTGTATATGTATATATACATATATATATATATATATATATATATATATATATATATATATATATATATATATATTTCAACTCACTGGATCACGTTTTCCATAACCTTTTCCAGCCGAATTCCAGGAAGTCTGTCACTGATGATTATTATTCCAGGTACTTGCTAATCAAGCGAGCCGAGAGCTATTACAGCAGTAGGTATTCAGGACAGCACCCACCCCCCCCACCCCCCCAGGTACCAGGGACAGAGCTGGCAATGAAACTGTAACATTGAATCTATGGTGCTTTTGGTGAATTGTGCTTCGATATAAAAATATCTCGTCATACGGCGCCTGTTGCTTTGAAGCCCTGGAACAGGGGAATACTGGTAGCCAGTTCGATGATTCCGTGCCTGGTACCTGTTACGGGTGCTAAAATTTTAAACTGGACTTGTGAACCAGGTACCAAACTGGGAGCATGGTAATTATAAACAGGTAATCATTCGTGTGAGTGAAATAAACACTGTGTATATGATATATATATATGAAATAAATATATAAATATATACGCATATATATATATATATTATATATATATATATATATATATATATATATATAGTATATATATATATATATATATATATATATACATATATATAATATATATATATATATATATATATATATATATATATATATTAGTGAACAAATGATTTCTATAAAACAATATAATTATGTCTATTTCTATACCAAAAAATAAAAATAAAAATATGCTGGTACGAGATATCTATGTATATATAAATATATAAATATATATATATATATTATATTATATATATATATATATATATATATATATATATAAAGGTAAGATTCAACATTATCTCAAATAAATATATCAAAAAACAAAAAGTATATATATATGACACTATTTTCATATCTGCGTGAAATGTCCACCGTCTGAAATAATCCACATGGGCCTACCCAGGCCTAATAATTTAATAAAACCATAACACTGTGTATGTGTGTACTCAAGTTTCACTGTAATAAAATCATTTTGCATAAAGCCTAAGGTTTTCATTATCCACTGTCAATATTCTTAAAGGATTTTATGTATAAAATTCTCGACAGAAATGTATTTGGAAATAGGGTTGAGTATTGGTACAGAATAGGTACATGGTCTTCCGTGAGAGAGAGAGAGAGAGAGAGAGAGAGAGAGAGAGAGAGAGAGAGAGAGAGAGAGAGAATCAATTGTCTGATATGGAGACGTTTTAAAATTGCAAATATTCTTTACAAATTCTCTGCTACAGGACATAGGAATGAAAGATTCGCAAAATACATTTCCAAAATAGGTCAGGTGATGGACGACGTCTTACAATAAGTCTCTCCAGGACTGTCTGGTAACCTCTCAATTGTTATTTTTTTAATTATCTCTATTTTCTTTCGTTCATCTTGCTCTAATTGGTTTTCTTCAATTCATTTTTATACCAGGTAAAAAAAATTGTCAGATGGTAAAGTACTCTATAACGAGGAGTTTTTCCCCGAGAGACAAAAAATATACATAAAAATGAAAATAATACTATTTCTTGTCTTGTTTACCAAGAAGACTGACGACAAATCAGGGGAAGAAGTGTTTCTCTCTCTCTCTCTAAATTGTGTCACCATCTGTCTCTCACTTTCTGAATCCAAAAACTATACTCTCTCCCTCTCTTATAAAGAAGATAGGTTCGTTCGAGAAGAACTTCTTCATAGCTCTCACATATATCTATAACCTTCGTGACAACGTATTTAGTTTTGATTAAGCAAGAAGACGTTATCCATCTTGACGAGTCACCCCTCTAAAACCCAATCGAATCCCGTTTTCTATGAGACGCCTGATTTTCAGAACGGAAGTTCAAAGCCCTTAGAATTAGAAGCATACGCGAGAGAGAGAGAGAGAGAGAGAGAGAGAGAGAGAGTATTTGAATTTCAGTTTTTTTAAACTTTCTTTTTATAATAAATACTATTCAGTTCAGGAAGTCGAGAGAGAGAGAGAGAGAGTTTTTTAGACTGAAAAAGACACCATAGGTGTACCAAATAAGAGAGAGAGAGAGAGAGAGAGAGAGAGAGAGAGAGAGAACCATGATTGGCCTCGACTGGTTTTCAATCATTTCGAAAAGCTGAATGCTCCCTTCAGGGCGCGTGCTGGTTTTTTGCAACCTGATTCCCGATTCCCGGGAATCTGGAATGTCGTATTAATTAGATTTGCTCATTTTGTGAAGCACTGTCGACCTGTGTTAGAGGTGGGTCCGTGGTTATTAGTTTCAGCATCTAGTTTGTTCTGAGAGTCAAATCAAATCAAAATCAAATCAAAATCAAAAACTTTATTTCCATTTTACGATGGTTTTTCTACATATTGTTAAAAATGTATACATTATGAGTTAAAAATATAGACAATAAATGAGAAGTACAAAATGGTTAAATTACTGACAAGACTTCTTAGAACTTAAAATCTTAAAAATATCAGATCTTAAAATCTGCAGAACCTAAAATCTAAAAAATCTGAATACAATGTAGTATATTAATGACAACCAGAACTGGGTAAAACACACATCCACAACGCTGGATGATCTAAGTATGAAAACGAAACCAAGTATGAGATGACTGTTAAAAGCAAAAATGATGTGAAAGCTTAAAAGGCTTTACAACTTAATATGGTGACGTGACACCAAACTAACTTCATCTTCAGTATATAACTAAGATCCTAAATGAAGACCGACCCAAAATACAAAGACGCTTTCTGAACAAAACCTCCCACTCCACAAAAGTACAACACGGCAAAAACTGTAAACAAAAACCTCTTATTATTATTAAATTTCTCACTATGATTTATTTTCAAGGAAATATGATTTCAATTTCTTTTTGAAAAGCCTGATTGAAGGTGCAGTCTTTATATGAGCTGGAACGTTGTTCCAGACCTTTGGCCCCTTAATCAATATTGATTTAACTCCCATGTCAGAAGCTGTTCGTCTTATAAAGAGGTCGTTCGACTGACGAGTAGGTCTTACTTGTACATCGCCCACAGTGGGGAATTCAAAAAGCCAGTCGGGAATGAAACGATTGCAAGTTGTATAAGTGAACAATCAGAGGTCAAAGATTATTTTAGTTTCAATATCCATCCACTCTAACTCTTTCAAAATTGGTGTCACGTGATCATATTTTCTAGCCCCGCCGTGAGCTTTTTTAGCTGCGAAATTCTGAGCTTTCTGAACCCGGTCTATTTGCTCTTTAGTTGTCATTGACCAGATTAAGTAGTCCTTAAACCAAAACTCATCAATATGCAATTGTTTACATTTGTGTATGGGTATTGGGTGAGACACACTATCGAAGACCTTGGAAAGGTCGAGTAGTAAGAGGAGGGATATCTTTTGGCAGTCGATGTTTTCATAAATATATTCATTAACCTTCATAAGCGCAGATTCAGTTGATAACTGAGCTCTAAAACCGTGCTGGCTATTGGCCAATAAGTTAATACTCTCCAAAAAGAATACAAGCTGCCTAGCAACAATTTTTTCTAAGAGTTTTGACAGAATTGGGAGCAATGAAATGGGACGATAATTCCTCACATCGTCGACATCGCCACTTTTCAACAAGGGAATGACATGAGGGTGTTTCCAAAGTTCTGGGAACAAACCGGTAGCAATGGACGTATTAATGACAATTGTCTTATAAAAGATCAAAACAGAAAGGGAATCTTTTAAATACTTATATGGAATGCCATGTGAACCATGCGAATTTATTTCACGTGACTCTTTGAATGCTAAAAGAGCTCTGTGAACGTCCACAGGTTGAGGTCGAAAATCGGAGATATTTGGTAAAGATTGAAAATTGCTATTTTCTCTCTCTTCATGTGTTCTTTCATTCTCCATAGGACCTTCTTGTGATTTTCGAAAAGATGTTTCTCCTACAGTGGCAAAATATTGATTAAAATCCTCCGCCACCTTGAGAGGGTCATCGAAAGTTCGGTTATTATTATCACTGTATCTGAAACCAGGGATCATGTTTTCAAATACCCTTTATTCTTATTGAAGTCGTTTCTGAAATAGTTCGTCTTAGCAGTGCGTAGGCAGTGTTCCACTTGTTTCTTAGTCTGTTTGAATTGCTTGTCTAGAGCTTGGTTAACCCTGTCGATTTTAAGTTTAAATTGTAATTCCTTTTTTTCTGCTATACGCTTTTTTAAGTTATCATCAATCGAAGGGGCAAAGGGGCGAGTTATTTCAGCCGTTACAACAGGGGCGCACTGATCAAGGGAACTATCCAATACATTCGTAAGGATGCCAACTTGAATGTTTACGTTATCAGTGTTAAGCATGTCGTTCAAAGTTGAAACTTGACTCATCAACATATCACAGAAATATTAGCGTCATAATTTTTACGGCTTCTGAACGTTCTTATTTCCGGTTGAGGTTTAGGCTTTCTAACATTCACGATTATAGATGTTATTTCATGATCTGCTATAGGGCTTGGCATGACATCGTTTTCCACTATCATTTTCATTTTGTTTGTAATGGCAACATCCAACGGGGTAGAGGACTTCGCGTTGGTTTGTCTATGACTTGCTTCAGGTTCAGGCTCTTTATAATTCTAGAAACGTGATTTCCCTTCGCTAAAAGGTTATCATTCAAATCACCTAAGATAAAAATAGGCTTATTTTTCAAACACATATTCTTAAAAACGTTCGTTAAGTATGAAACAGATACCGCAGGTGCCTTGGCGTGTCGGTATATTCAGCCAATTATAAAGGAAGGAAATTTTCTGTGTTGAATCTGCAACCACACATCCTCTCTTTATCCCCTCAGAACCTTCCGTGTCAGTATTATCTACTTTTGAGAATTTCAGATTTTCACGAATGTACTACAGACACACTCCTGAGCCTCGTCTAGCATCACATCTGACAACGTTATATTTGAGAATTTTAATAAATTTATCATCTAATGAGGGGTCAAGCTGTCTCCCAAATACACAAAATGTCAATATCTTCTTCCTGTAACATATACTCTATTGCTTCGAAATGATAAAGTGATGACTGAGCATTTAAACACTTAATTGTTAAGAGGTTCACTTGTTTTTGGGCACTAGCCCTCCAGAGCTGACGGCGCTTTCTTCGTGGCTTATTACCTAACAATCGTTGACATTGCATGTACGACTTTTGTGACTATAGTTGTAACAATTATTGCATTTGATTCTGTGGTCATAACGACAATTTGATTGTCCATGGTTATGTTCCCCGCAGTTATAACAACCGCTATTGTTAATGTTTGTTTGAGTATTGCCATATTGAGAGTCGCGTCTAGCGTGTGTATGGTAAGGCAAGTCCGTATATTGTGGTCTACTGTGAGTTCTGTAATTTTGTCTATTAGACCAAGAGTAATGAGGTGTATTTGTTTTCCTAACCTGCCCAGATTCGAACGCCCTTTGATCGTAAAAGTGTCTGTTCCTAATGCGGGTTCGAGACTGAATCGCGATGATAGAAATTCTTATCCATTTGTGTGCAGGTGTTCCCAGTGGCTCAGTTTCAGAAAGCTGCACTGTTTATTTATGACCGATAATAATCGTGTTACACCATACCTATTCAGGACGGAATCAGATTCCACTCGTTCATCAAAGCACATATCATCGATTTCACCAGTACCCAACCTGAAACTTGAGTTAGTTTTAATGAGGTGTACCCCGTTGACGGAACACCATTCCCTTAGCTTATTATTATACAAGTTGATCGTATCATCCAAGTCGTTTTTCAGACTGGGCACAAGTTCACATACATATAAATCAATGTCCTCTTTTTTAGCGCTTTAATTCTAAGATGAATGATCCTAGGTCATCTAATACACGATTGACGTCCTTCTTTTCAATGATGTCGTTTGTGCCGCAGTAAATAATACACTTTGAAGGCATCCAATCAAGCTTCCTGCGAGATCCATGGTGGTGTCCCGAATCGTTTCCATAGTGCAGCTGTCTCCCACGTCAGATAGGCGAACATCGCGCAAATGTCTCCGAGAAGAAGTGTCTTTTCATTTTCCAACGGCTGTAGTTGATTTGCTGATCTCTGGCTAAGTTTTTCTTCCAAGGTCGAAATTCGGTCATTTAGTCTATTTTATGGTTACATGGGCAGTCTCCAGCATGATATTTAGTTCGTGAATTTCCGAATCTTTTGAAAAATTTTACAAATGGTGTCGGACGAGGGATTTTCTTGTAGGTTAGGAGCATTGTCAGTATCTTTTGGCTGGCGAGTTCTCAGAATCAATTCGACTAACTGCTCTTTAGTTTGCCTCACCTTACTCATTCCTAAGTGACGACATTGCTTTTGAAGCTCAACTTTCGTAAAGTTGTTGA